>NC_137824.1:40659788-41009788 GCF_963921795.1 Nannobrachium achirus
ACAGAGTTAATGACATGGTGTTTCTATCCCAAACATAGCATGTGATATCTCTTTCTCTGCGCGTGTGCGTGTGCGTGCGTGCGTGCGTGCGTGCGTGCGTGCGTGCGTGCGTGTGTGTGTGTGTGTGCGCACGTGTGCGTGTGTGGTGTGTGGTTGGGTGTTTAGCCCTCCATGTAGATCTGTCCGTCATTTAGACGCTGATTGTTAGACAGTGCCAGGGCCCGTCACTGAAACACTAACCTCTGGGCAATGATTTATGGCAGGAAGAGGTGACAGGGGCTAGACGAGCAGCTACTCACACGCACACACACACACACACACACACACACACACACACACACACACACACACACACACACACACGCGCGTGTGTATTACTATACTTGCGAGGACGTCAACATTTTAAGACCATGGCGCTGCGAGGCGTTGTGAGCTTGTAGATTGGCTATTTTTGGGAAAGAGCTTTGATGTATAGGGGAAAAAGAGCAGACTAAGTACAGAGTGAAAGGTCAAGTTTATTAAGTATTGACAGTTCAACTGGTTAAATATCTGAAACACTTGAATCCAAAATACACTGATGATTGTGCTATGCTGTCAAACAACAAACAATATGGAGATTGTGGGGGTCCCTGCTTCAACCCTCTCTCAACTAAGGGGTCCTTGGCCTGAAAACGTTGAAGACCCCTGCTATATAGCATTCGGAGATTGTGGAATAGTTGTCTGGCTATGCGAGACTATAGGCACATTTGGTCCTCACAAGTCCAGTAACTTGACGCCGCGCGCGGCCAGCCAGCAGTGCGTTTATGCGAGAGATGCCAGTGTGTGACAGACAGTGGTCCTCAGTCAGCAGAAACAGAGCAAGGCCTCCATTGTTGCTGCTTCCAGGCCACTGAGCTGCAGATTAAAGCCAGACAGTCCCCCCGACAACATGTCACTGATTTTCTGTCCCAAACACACAGCGCTCTGGTATGCTTTATTGTGCTCTTAGGTTTTTTGGAACGCTGTATTTATCAAAACAACGGGGCTTTCTGTAACCCCCCCCCCCCTTTCCTGTAGAGTCTTCATATTAGGTAATGTATCGCAAATGATGCGCAGCGTATCTGCCGACATAGAGCAGGCCAGTTAAACAAGTTAGACCTGAAGGCAAATCGGTGTCACTTTTAGATTTGAACCACTTTAATCATTATTTCATGCTTTAACTATTAAAAGAATAGCAGATATACAAGCTGCGAGCTTGTAGATCTGCTATTTCTTCATATTTTTGACCCGATTCTATAAATGTCTTCTAAATCCTTCTTCTAAATCAGTGGTTCTCAAACTTTTTCATGTCGAGGACCCCCGAAATTACATGTATTTGGCCGCGGACCCCCATCTCAAAATATGTTGTTCCAGGGACCCCCCAGAAGCAAATATTTGAGTTACAAATTTAAAAACTTGAAAAGATATATTCAAAAAACATATTTAAAAAATATATATATAGTAGATCCCAACCAGAACTATATAACGCTTAAAGGGATATTCCACTTTCAAAAAAACTTTTTGTCATTGTATGGTCTAATCAGGCTTGTATGAACACCCTGAACAGTTTTTAATTTTCTTCATTCAGTATTTAGATATTTGATGTAAATGTTACCAGGCCCTCCAGGCCAAGGGCCTCTCCCCACACACACTCATTGTAACTTCAAACTCCATTTTAACCATGATAGATTCATTAAAAACACCCATTATTTTTTCTGCTGACTCATACCACCCTCCTAATACGTGAGCAGGCCATGTTTTTTCCATAACGTTTTTCATGTATTTTTTATATATTTTTATTGCATTTAATTGTTTCCATTTTCCCAAAGAATTATTAAAAATACATGAAAAACGTTATGGAAAAAACACGGCCTGCTCACGTATTAGGAGGGTAGTATGAGTCACCAGAAAAAATAATGGGTGTTTTTAATGAATCTATCATGGTTAAAATGGAGTTTGAAGTTACAATGAGTGTGTGTGGGGAGAGGCCCTGAGCCTGGGTGTGCCGGAGGGCCTGGTAACATTTACATCAAATATCTAAATACTGAATGAAGAAAATTAAAAACTGTTCAGGGTGTTCATACAAGCCTGATTAGACCATACAATGACAAAAAGTTTTTTTGAAAGTGGAATATCCCTTTAAGTGGTTATGGTTACGCTAGAAAATCCAGAGTGTTCTCTGAAAGTTTAAAATAATGCTGAATACTAAAACGTATATTTATAGAGCAAAGTTAGAAAATGAATAGCGAGAGCTCACATATTGTTGAAAGAATGTACTCAACAAACAGAACAAAAGCATGATAACCTGTGTGCAGAAGTTGCAGTGTGAAATATAGAGAACTTACAATACAGCTCAGCTTCTAAATGATGGAAACCAAACGACAGCTCCTGTCCTTGGACCCTCAATCTGGCAAGAAAGAACTCCCATTAAAAAACCAGCTGGTTCAGGCAGTGGTGGAGAAAGTATTCCACTCTCATAGGTACTTTGGTGTGGCTTCAGTCTTACAAGTAAAAGTATGGAATTCAAAATGTACTTGAGTAAAAAGTATTAAAGTGTTGCATTAAAATGTACTTTAAGTAGCAAAAGTAAAAGTACAAAATGTTTGAAAATAGCCATGTTATAAAATAGGGCTAAAGTGGTTTATGTATGATTTATAAAATTATTTTATACCTGCAAAGTAACTAGTAACTAAAGTTTTCAAATAATTGTAGTGGAGTAAAAGTACAATATTTAGATCCGAGACGTAGTGGAGTAGAAGTAAATTGGAAATACTCAAATAAAGTACAAATACCTCAAAATTGTACTTAAGTACATTACTTACAGTAAGTAAATGTACTTAGTTGCTCCAGTTACACCACTGCAGGCACATAAGGGGTAAATAACTCATCTTCACTACTAATTGACAGGCCAGCTCCTGGTGTTGTTTAAGCATGTCATTGATAGACTCTCACACCACTGCTTCTACAGATTCCTCCTTTCACACATACATCGCTGCATTTCTCCCCTACATTCCTAGCTGCTTTCCCTGAACGTATTGTACTTGCACGATGTACAATTAAACAAAACAATAATTTAATGCTATGACGCGAATTACATCATAGTACGTCCATTATAAACCTTCCGGCCGAAACACAGACTTACAAATAGTTCCACGGTGCAGTGTACTTATGAGTGTAGTAGGCCTACTGTGTCCCCTGGTGGCAGGGACAGTGTAGTGCAGACATTATGATCTTTCCCAGTACGGGACAGTAGACTATCTTTCCAAATTCCCAGTACTTTTCCACTGTCTCCAACACAACCAAAACAGCAGCACCTGATTTAAAACCTAAACCCTTATGTTGATTGTTGTTCAAATATAGAGCAGTCCTGCCTGAGCGCCCGGAGGGCGCGAAGTCCTAGGAATGGAGCGGCCACGCAGCGGCCGCGAATTTCTAGTAAATGTAATTAGGGGCCAGGCCATGAAGTGCCTTAAAGGTAATCAGTAAAAATCTATCCTAAAACAGACATAGGCAAAGCCGTTCAGGGAAGTTAACATTGGAGTAATATGTTCTCTTTCCCTGGTTTTAGTTTAAAGATAAAAGGGGGGGAAAAAGATGAAGTAAGTAAAAAAAAAGAGTAAAATATGTGGAAACAGGAAGACAATGATATTAAACCATGCAAGGAGTGGAGCGAAAGCCTTACAGGGACAAGAAGCCAGAGGCATCAATTGGGTATGGCAAGGTATACTTGGCTACAGGAAAAAAAAAATTACTTCTTAAAATAAATTCAACATGCCTGTTGCTAAGGTATGGCTACATGACTGGTGTCTTGCGCGCGCGCGTGCAAGACACCAGTCATGTTGCCATACCTTAGCTTTTGCTGAACCGACGCCACTGCAAGAAGGCACTGAAGAGGAAGAGAAGACAGGGGAGACATTTGTGTGCCATGTTGTTACCTTCTGTTGGTCCAGCTCCTTTGAACTCCCACAGACTGAGATGCTGAGTGGACTGCAGACACAACATTGTCTCACTGCGTCCACGGCAATTAGCTCCTGCTGGATAATTGCACAATCTACACAATAGGGAGTGCAATAAAGACGGCGAATATACCATTCTCTCGGTGGGATTATTAAGGGCCATACAGTACATGCACACACAAACACATGCGCACACACAGACAGACACAGACATACGGTATAGTACAGTGCTGTATACCCCCCAACTGAACCAAAGTTATTTACCAGAAATGTGTTGAAGAGAAACCAAATTGGTGGGAATTATGAGTCCTGTGCTCACAGAATCCTTTCATGATATACACGCACGTGCACCCACACACACACACACACACACACACACACGCACACACGCACACACGCACACACACACACACACACACACACACACACACACACACACAGTACAACCACAAGCACAAGAAGGCATCAACCCACACAACCCCACATTGAGGTTTTGGTGGTCGTTGTAGAACTATTTTCACACTTTTTTTCTTTTTTTGTACATTAATCTCTCTCCCCTCTTTGTCACTCTTCCTCTCTCGCCCCCTCTCATCTCTCCATCTTATACTTTGCGGGCCGTTCCACTTGTGGTGGAGATGATGAGGTTTTGGCAGGGTTAACGGGGTGGTAGGGGAGAGGGAGGGGGGAGGGAGGGGGTACTTTTGTTCAGTCTGTGCTATTTTTATTTGAATTCCAGCCTTTCTTCCCTGCTTTGCCGTCTGTTTTGTAGGTTTGTACCACACAGGAGGGGGGCAGAATTAGTAAAACCTAAAGTACAGCATATATCTCACACATCAAGAAAACCCCCGGGCTATTCCCCCGGCTCCTGTGTGTTCCATTCTCTCTGTCATATTGATATATTACAGTCCCACCACTGGCCCATATTGGCCATTTTCCATTAAGAGTCACCTGTGACCCGCGTGTTCTGTCTTGAGTTAAGCTAGTTGGCTTTTATTGTGTGATCTTATCAGTCATGTCCACTTCAAGAGCTTTCTGGGTTTCGTGTATAACTCAGAGTGTAGAAACGGAACCAAACGGAACCTTTGTGAATGGAATTTGTGCACTCTCTGAGTTATTTAAATAGGAAACTCTTGATGTGAGATCTGAGGAGATCATAATATAATAGTCTGGCAGAAAAACCCTATGCCTTCTGTTTATTTCTCCTGCGAAATACAGAAGTATACACCTGTGGCGTCAATCGCGTCATTTCATGTCATCTTGACATCATGAGCGTACATAGGGTATACAGTATCTTCCCACACTATGTACCGTAAATGCTCTCCTCACATCAGGGATTGTGGCCATGCTGGCTTGTGGTGGACATTTTTTTTTCATGGACATACAAAATAAGAAGACAATAATATTACCAGAAAACATAAAGAGATAGCCCTGAATGACCATAACAAGTCTGTATCAAGGGTCCATTTTGTTCGATCTGTACACATGGGGGTCCTTGCAAATTGAGAACCACTAGTACTAGGACTCGATCCTAATGTGCCATATCGTGTCATAATAAATCAGTCAGTGTTATATATCGTCGATGTCGGGTGGAAACCTTGTATCTCCAAGTTTCAATTGTGTACGTTCTTTTGCAAAGTAAAGCCCTGCTTCATCATACAAGACCGTCGCACAAAACTAGTGAAAACAGCAGATCAGCTGTTTTCACTAGTTTAAATCCTTTTTAAAATGATAAATGCAAGGTTTCCACCCGACAACGACGATATATATTCTGAAGCAAACCTGGAGACTTGACATTCAGTATTTAGGTCTTATGATGAAAATAAGATCATTATAATGGTTTGTAAAAAAGACAATCGAGAATTTGCCAAGGACATGACCAAGTCTTGCCACGGACACATTTATCCATGTGGGTCAGTGACGTGACGCCCCAAAAAATGTGTTTTTAAAAAAACTTTAAATTGCAGGCATAAAAGTTATTTACTTTTGTTCTACTCACTCTCAACCTTATGGAAATACATTTTGTTTTTAGATATTTTATTGGAATCAGACTTTATTCAGCAGTTTGTTGTACTTGTGCCTAAAATCGTCATATGGTGTGACATGAAAATAATTGTTCATAAAATGAAAATGGAGTACATCTTTCTTAAGTTACTCACTTTATCAAAGACCTTTATCATAACTAACCAGTGATCCACTATAGTTTTTTGAAAATTAATTATATCTGTATATTTTTTTCATAATCGACACTCTGTGTGAGGCCCATGTTCATGATCTTACAACATATTTTAAATGTATTCTGTCAAAACTTTCTCTAAAATTACACAAATATTTGTGACTCTTCCTGATAATATTCTCTATGTAATCCATAAACATTTTTTTGGTTTAATCATTAATAAAGGTATGATTTCTCACTATTTGGAATGTCACACCAAATGATTTAGTGTCACACCGTATGATCATATCTTCATGTGTCAAAGCAAACTGTGTTTTAACCTACCTATTAGTGAGTACTGAACTTTACTGATTGATTAAACAATTACCCAGGATAACATGGCCTTAATATTTCTGAACAGGATATTATTGTAGGGCTTTAACATGGGATAAGAAAGAATTGTAGTAGTAGATGGATGATGAGGATGTGCACAGGAATGCTACGCACACCTAAGTCTTCTGCCGGCCCACGGCAGAAGGATCCTAAAGGGACAATAAGGCGCATAGCCACACTTGGAGCCAAGGCATTGAAGGCAACATTTTATTAACACCAATTAGTGGAAACAGAACTCAGCATTCAGGTAAATTGCTTTTTTCCGAAGTCTCCTGAACTTGAACACAGCATTTTGTGTTGAACAAATGTAATTAGGAATCATGACATTACACCACATCTCCACTAGCTAAAGAGTGCTGGGTTGCGCAACTCTGAAAATAGCTGATCTACAAGCTCTCGCAGCACAACGTGTTGAGAGCTTGTAGATCAGCTATTTTCGCTAGTTTTGTCTCGGGTCCTACCTTAACACTGTCCACTGTCCAGTCCAGTGAGTCAAAGTACAAAAGTATTAGATCAGATTAGATTATACATTTAGACTGTATTGTACATCAGCCAGTCGTATTTGGTGAGGGTAGCAAACCGGCTGCCTTGTTGCGGTTCTGCTATGCCACAGACAACCTCCTGCTCTTCGTAGAAAATGCAGTCTCGCCCCTTTGGCTCCTCTCTCCTTGCTGGGTCATTGTTTAGTTTCTCCCTGTACTTTCTCGTTCTCTCAGCACTTGTCATTTTCCAGCTGACAAAAGAAAATGGAATGTATAGTTTAAGACAAAGAGAAAATATTGTTTAGATTGAAACAATATGTTAAGGTTTCTGTGAAGGGGTTTCTGCTCTGTCTGATGAATTTGAAGTATCACTGAATGAAGCTAAATTACATTTTATGTAAAAATGTTTAAAACAAATGTTTAAATGTACAAAAGAAACATGGAACTTTGTTATTTGTTGTTATATCTGTAGTTAAATACAGTATAAATCATATGGTGTGACAGTCAAGTCATATGGTGTGACAAGCAGACATGTCACACCATATGATTAAGTGTCACACCATATTACTGTTTTCTCCATTTAGGTTTACCTTGAGGCTACTATGTACACATTAGCATGCTAACAGCATGCTAGCTATAACAAAGCAGCCTAGATCTACATGGAAATATGACCAAAACTTCAAATAACTTAAGCTTTTTTTAAAGAAAAGGTGTCACACCAAAAGACATCCAGAATGGTGAGTTTGTCAACGTTTCAACAAGATGGCATTTCATGAAAATGTTAAAATCATAACTCACCTCAGACACCTGTCTTGCAGTTGTGCTGGGAGTGCTGAATAGCCTTACAGAAGAAGGACCTCTCTAGCCAATAGGTGTCCAAATAATTGCCTGTTTAATTTTTCCAAACTAGTGTCACACCAAATGATTTTGGGTTGGGGGACAAAATGTTTTTGATCAGAAATGACTGAAAACATTATGCTTTGACTTTGAAAAGATATAGGCTCAAAATAGACATTTTTTTTAGCCTAAATTCATTTTCAAATGATTTTTAGCAATTCTTTTTCTTAGTTTTATTCAAGTTCCCACTTTGAGAAACAAGGTCAGGACAGTCACACCATATGAGTTTTGCCATGTTTGGTTGAAGATTCTGAAGAAATGAGGAATGAAATGTTTGAATCTTGAGTAAGTTCACATAAAGCTTAATGTCCTGCACAATATTCAGAAGGTTTTTGACAAATATATTTTTTATTTATACATGTTTGACACCGAGGACAGCGAAAACGTTACGTCACGTCACCCACCCACGTACAGACATGTTGATGATAGGGATGAGACGATAAGCGATATTATCGTTTATCGTGATAAAAAAACACTCACGATAATCGTATCATGGAGATTTAATTTATCGTGATATCGTCCTCCGTCATGCACTGGGATCAATTCACCTTTTATTTGACGAGCTGCATATCCGGTACCATTTAAACCCTCTATAATTGGTAAAAGGTACTTCTACTGATACAGTCTTTTTTCACTCTCTCAAATGTCTTTGCTAAAAATAGCAAATCTACAAGCTTGTAGATCTGCTATTTTTTGGCAAATGTTCCGCCCCAGGATAATGGATTTTGATTACCGCGATAATATTGTAAATCGCGATTTATTATGTCACAATCATCGTGATATGACATTTTCATATCGTCCCACCCCTAGTTGATGACCCCTGACTCACTTCACAGCAATGAGCTTTAGATTTATTTTACTGCATAATTTCCATTTAACACTGAGGATGTGACTGGGGATTTCTCTGAAATATTCCACCGGGTCCATGATGGATACCGGTAGTAAAGGTCACAGGGGTCATACACACCACTACTGTTTGCAAGTTGTCAGCTGTCAGGGATTAGACACGGGCTTTTATTGTTAAGAATTAACACACGCTCACAGACAGGGCATCAAGATGGACACACACACACACACACACACACACACACACACACACACACAGATCACAGGCCACTGTGTGGCTTGTTAGTAGCCATAAATCAGTCTCTTCTGGTGTGGTTCAGGCCCTGTCCAGACGACAACGGATTTTTAATCCCCGGGGAGGTAAAGCCACGAACGCACATGGGTGTCCACATGCAGACGCATGCAAACGGAGGACTAGCCGAATAGTTTCCAAAACTCCGGCTGCAGTGCATTTTTGTTACCCGGGCGTATTTCTTTTGCCTTGTGGACACCGTAAACGGCGAAGTTCTTTGCTTGCATGCTTACGTCAACTTGTGCTCCTCGCCTCCTCCTCCTTGCTATGAGAGAATCCTGTGGTGGTCTCTCCGTAGAATATCCATATTTATGAGCGCATTCACGGTTAACATTAGAGAGCTCAGCTGTCTTGTTTAGGGATGGAGCCCTAATGAATGATTGTTTTAATGATATTTGTTACTCTTGTCAACTCATCACCGGATCGATAAGGTGCTCATTATCAATAACGAGATGCAGCCCTCAGGGGATTCCAGACGGTACGCGGTCACCGCCTGCTAGTAATTCATTTTCAATGAGAGGCGGGCGGCTATTTCGTCCGCGCAGCGAAGTTTAGAGGCGGCGAGGCGAGCGGGCGCAGTCCCGTGAAAATCCCCGCGAGCGTGCTCGTTTGTGCATGCGTACGCGGGCGGTGAGAGATGGATTGTGTTCATCTTTGTGAAATACCGCGCAGCGTTTACTCAAAGAGCGAGTGTGTTTGTGTATCACCGCGGCGCGGTCCTCGCAGATCCAAGCGGGAGCCCCGGCGGCAACCGCTGTCCGTCTGTAGAGCGCCCTCGTCTTGTTTAACGGAGCATATCTGACGCAACGCGCCTGCCTCTTCTCTTTGTCAAAGTTTGGATATCAAATGCCAATATCAAATGATTTCAAGCATAAAGGGGATTCCAGACGGTACGCGGTCACCGCCTGCTAGTAATTCATTTTCAATGAGAGGCGGGCGGCTATTTTGTCCGCGCAGCGAAGTTTAGAGGCGGCGAGGCGAGCGGGCGCAGTCCCGTGAAAATCCCCGCGAGCGTGCTCGTTTGTGCATGCGTACGCGGGCGGTGAGAGATGGATTGTGTTCATCTTTGTGAAATACCGCGCAGCGTTTACTCAAAGAGCGAGTGTGTTTGTGTATCACCGCGGTGCTGTCCCCGCAGATCCAAGCGGGAGCCCCGGCGGCAACCGCTGTCCGTCTGTAGAGCGCCTATGGAGTCATACGCTCGCTCTCTCTCTCTCTCTCTCTCTCTCTCTCTCTCTATGCTCTCTCTCTCCCTCTCTCTCTCTCTCTCTCTCTCTGATTGATAGAGTTAGCGCACCACACTCTCTCTCTCAATACAAAGTGATGCTAGCTTGACCACGATGTTCTGATTGATAGAGTTACATTCGTTTAATGCTGAGAGAGAGAGAGAGCGCACCACACTCCCGACGATTCCTCTCCCCTCTCCTCTCCTGCTCTAGAAATAGTTCGCGAATTTATATTAAATTAATGTTTAAATAGCAATTGTGCATGTTAAAGTGTGAAGATTGTGAAACTTGGACGATGCATAGACTATAGTGGGCTATGGATAGATAGCTGCTGCAATGATTGCATGAGAGCAGGGGGACTCGGCCACCCGCTTCGGTGACGCACAGACAGGGATTTATAGCGTTTTGATAATACCGTGTGGACACACATATTTTTTTACACGGGCCCGTGTGGAGGCGTAGAGGTTTCCCCGGGGATTAAAAATCCGTTGTCGTCTGGACAGGGCCTCAGTGTCTGGAGCCGGTGACCTCACCATCCGTACCTCGCCTACCCATCCTGACGAGCCTTAGGGGAGCCCGGCCACGTTAAATGCTCACAGATGCACCGATATCACCCTAGATACTCAGACACGCACGCATGCACACACACACACACACACACACACACACACACAGACACAGACACAGACACACACGCATACACATACACACACACACACACACACACACACACACACACACACACACACACACACACACACCACACAGACACAACAAAATAAAGTTACTCTATGTCAGTGGTTCTCAAACTTTTTCATGTCGAGGACCCCCAAATTACGCTAATTTATTAGCTTGTGGACCCCCATTTGAAAAGACATGCCAGGGACCCCCACGAGAGAAGATTTTTACAGCTCTATAGCAGTGATTCTCAGCCATTTTAATTTCAAGGACCCCGTGTTTGACATGCATTAGGCTACCGACCTCCATTTAATGTAATTTATATCTCTGAGACCTCAGTTTATTTTGTAAAATCTATGATTGTTTAACTCTGTACAACCATTTGGTTTCATTTGTACACTCTCTTAGTTACAGACTTGTAAGGGTCCATTTGGTTCCTAACTATCATTTAGCTGGGGACCCCTCAAGGACTCCTGAGGGTCCCCGGACCCCACTTTGAGAACCACTGCTCTATGTAATGTTACTCTAAAGCAGTGGTTCTCAAAGTGGATTCCAGGGACTTTGTGGGTTCCTTTATGGGGGTCTAAAATGACCCATGCAAGTCTGTAACTCTAACAGTATACAAATGGAACCAAATGGACCCTAACGGGGCCATTTGGTTCCATTTGTATACTGTCAGAGTTAAGGGGAGACCTTGAAATATAAAAGTTTGAGAAACACTGCTCTAAAGAAACCTTGAACCAGAAGAAGTGAAATGCATGATGACACATAGAAGCACCACCTCTCTCACACACTGAAGCTTATAACCACAGGTCAGAGCATCTAAAAGGAGGACAGAGAAACCGCTGCCTGGTTAGTTGCCCTAAATGCCACAGTAGCATCTGGCGAA
This sequence comes from Nannobrachium achirus, assembly GCF_963921795.1. Lineage (NCBI taxonomy): Eukaryota > Metazoa > Chordata > Actinopteri > Myctophiformes > Myctophidae > Nannobrachium > Nannobrachium achirus. Next base: position 40,671,618 of record NC_137824.1, read on the forward strand.
GGAAATCTATCAGTGCAAGAACGCTTTATGCGCTAACAAACGTCCCTTTGGATTGGCCCAACGCCGGTTTGACACGTCTCAGCTGCATCTTCTTAGTCGTGGGGCTTCAAACGGCGATATTGAAACCATCGCCCAACTTTTAAGTCCCAGTCATTTGTTCTCTGGCCGTCCAACACACACAGCTGCTGATGAAATCACCGGGGACCATGTAATCAAGAGGACATTGTGGGCCTCAAAGGCTTTTCTCCCTCTCGTCATAAAACACTATTACCACTGATGTGTTTGAACGGAGCTGAGAGTTACAGCCACGCTCGGGCCGTTACGAGACTGCGGGGAGGCATACGGCGAACGAACAAATGGTCCGACTGACTCATAATAGGAGCCGCTCCAAGGTATCACTTTCGCCTTGTTTCCCCAAACACCCCCCCTCCTCACATCTTTATCCATCCATCAAGACAGAGAGTGATGACAGGGTGGCAGGACTGCAGTCCAGGATATCTGAGCCAATCGTGCCCCTTGGGGCCTGGTAAAGCTGGCAAATGAAGAGGGAGAGCGCGTCTAATTTATCCTCGTGTCAGCTATTCGGGGGCCTGGGATTATTAATACTGTACTGCAGTCTACAGAGCCACTCGCTTCCAATGCAGGGTTGCACACACACGCACACACACGCGCACACACGCGCACACACAGGCACACAGGCACGTACTCCCTTTCTTAGGGGCCCTATAAAGTCTACAAACAAAACATCAAGGATGCCGTTAAGTGTGCCGTTAACTTAAGTGGCAGGTCCATATGCGTGTTTAGCACATCCATAAGTGATTTAGGAAGGTTTGGCCTGTTACATTTAAGATACTGTAAATATAGATCGGAAGGCTTGCGCTTTTAACTGCAACAATTGTTTATGCAAAGGTAAACCAAGCCAACAGCTCTGTGTTGGTTCAGCACCTGGGTCACACTGGACAGCTACTTAAAGCCTAATTAGGCTGGTCCCTACTCTATATAGAGTATCAATCCTGTTTTTTTCGGCAAGCAACAACATTATAATGTAGAAAGGTCTATAGTACGAAGGTGTTGCTTTCCGAAAAGAACAGATCTACAAGCAACAATGCGTTAACAGTGTACATTAGTTATAACACTTTGCTATATATATGCCTATATACCGTATGTCACGTGTATGCGTGCACACACACACACACACACACACACACACACACACACACACACACACACACACCGACAGCTGGATCAGGTCCACAAACAGTCCATACTGTCAGACACTCCATTCAGGATAATGATAAACCAAAGCACTCGGAAATTCACTTATACACACATATACGCACATGCACGCACGTATGCACGCACACACACACACACACACACACACGCATACACATGCACTCAACCAAATGGGGCAGGATACTGTGTAAATACTTAGTAATTTGGTTTCATCTTTCATCTCCAACTCCCTGCTCATTAATGGAAGCAGACTTTGTTTTTCCAAATCCTTTGCTAATTGTACTCGTTTCTCTCTGTTTACAATCTTTCTTTTCACTCCTCTCACTCTGTAAAGGCATCTTGGCTGGAACAGCTCACATGTTTTATTCCCCCTCCGATACAGATGTAGTTCACATCAGGTTCTGTGAGATGCAGTAATACTAAGATTTAAACCTTATAAAACACTAAGCCCAGCATTCATCTTGATGAATGGAGATTTACGACAGCATGTACAGTGCACGCTTTTGAAGTATTACTAATGGCTCTGTGTCAAGAGAATATGAATTAATGCGTTGTCTTTTTCACTGTCTTTTCTGTTTTGCAACAGGGTCCGCTTGGCTTAGATGGCAAACCAGTGAGTATTTCCATATTAGAATATATGAAAAATGCTTCATGATAAGCTCTTTTGCTTAAAGTGTATTTATTTGATACGTATCCTTCATTTCTCAGGGTTTACCCGGAACCAAGGGAAGCCAGGTATGCTGTCACACACCTGTTAAATGTTTTTGTTTTAAACAATAACTCGTATGAATTCCAAGTGAAACAAATGAACCTTAAACAAAGGATTTATACATCTATGGACCTAAATTAGGTGTGAGTTTGGCCTCGGAGACAGGTTACGGTTTGCCATGTTCCATCAATCATCTTTATGCTTCCTGCTGCGATATCTTCAGCGAGCTTTGGGACCACGGTAGCCGTTTTCTTGGCGTAGCATCTGTAAGTTGTTGCAGGGTTTTCACGCCACAGGGGATTCACGGCTCAACTGCGGCACACTCAAATCCCCATAACACCTCACCCCTGAGCCCCATCTATCACCCCGTCCCCGGAGCCCCACACAGCGTCCAACGCACGCCCCGAGCCCACCGTGGAGAAGTGGAAAAGACGTGGGGAGAGAGAGAGGGACAGTAAGGGGAACCAGCAGGACAGATCCAAGGGGGTGTCACACCAAACTCTGGGCCCTGGGTACAAGGATTCACTGCGTCATTTTGTGCTTCAACAAGCAGATAGCTCACAGCGCGCCTGTGAAGGTTTTTTGAAAAACCTATGTTTCTATGTCAGTGGTGCTCAAACATTTTCACGTGAAGGACCCCCAAAATAGTATGTATTTGCCCACGGACCCCCATCTCAAAATATTTAGCTCCAGGGACCCCCCATGAAGCAAATTTTCGAGTTACAAATGTTCGCTTAAAAAATACATATACTCAAAGATTTGCACACATTTTCACGGCTTTTCAAAAATAGCAGATCTACAAGCTTGCAGTGCGGCACTCGGTGCCGCGCTGTGAGCTTGTATATCTGCTATTTTTCAATAGCTAAAGTATAAAATAATTAAGGCCCCTCCACCTTGGGCCCTAGTAACTCAGTCCCACTTTTCCCCCCCCTTGTGACGCCCCTGGAACCAAGACTGTGCGAGTGACGGAGAGAAAGAGAGAGAGAGCGACAGAGAGAGAGTGAGGGGAACGGGTTTATGACTTTCAACAAAGGCACTTTAAAAAGTCATTACTGTTCTCTCGCCTCTCTCTCTCTCTCTCTCTCTCTCTCTCTCTCTCTCTCTCTCTCTCTCTCTCTCTCTCGCCTCTCTCTCTCTCTCTCTCTCTCTCTCTCTCTCTCTCTCTCGCCTCTCTCTCTCTCTCTCTCTCTCTCTCTCTCTCTCTCTCTCTCTCTCTCTCTCTCTCTCTCTCAAGCGTTCATCCCTTGAAACATAAACCACTCGCAGCAGAGTGAGAGCTGTTTGCACAGTGTTTCCTCCAAACACCATTAATCTGTTGTTTCCTGCTAAAGAAGATGTCAAGCTGTGGATGGGGGTGGGGGTGGGGGTGGTGGGGCGGGGGGGCGTCCTTTAAGAGGACGCACATCATTACAGCCGACACTCGCCGTAAAAGCCAACCAGGTGTGATAGGGCTGACATGACTGACCGATGACTGGCCGCCTGGAAGCACAGAAGGGGCGATGTAGACGAGAAACTGACGATGGATAACATCTTTTGTTCATTAGTTGTGTGCCAGTGTCCCATGACGAAAAGAGCAGATCTGCAAGCTCACAAAGCGACAACGGCATGCAACTAAGTCAGGCTTAACGGGTGATAGATGTTTCAGCCATGTTTTAAATATAAGCTGTAGACAGTTAAGTGCATATTAGGTGAGACACGGTGGCTGTACCAAGGTTATTGAAGTTGCTGAGATTAAGACAGACAACCCTTTAGGATAATTGGCCTCATACAGTATGTATACTGTAGCCTATCTCCTGTTTCCATATATAGTATGAGGCAGCTTGATGACAAGTACACCCCGTGATGTCGCGGGAACCCCGACCTCTCAGTCTCAGAACAGACAATCTCACAAGACTGAGCCGGTAAAGAAAAGAGAGACAGTACACATGAAATAATAAAAATCGCACCCAGTGTGAAATGAGAAAAGTTCAATTCAAGTAAGCGTCCTGTGAAGCTTGGCCAATGACAGAGCCAGATGTCCAGTAGGAGCGGTTAGCACTGCTTGAAAATATAAACAATAATCCCTCTAAATGTGCTCATGTTAACCCTGTGACCCTGTGTTCTCTAGATGTATTTTGTTGTGGAGGGAAGCCCACATAACCTGACACCTCCACAGTTATGAGTCAGGGTTCGAACCCAAGACCATTGTTGCTGTGAGCTTACAGAGCTAACCACTATACTGTACCACCATGCCAACCTCTGATCTGCTGTCATCATGTGGCCAGTCGCCTTAACACTGTTCAACCCTTGATGAGAGAAGAACGGGAGGGAAACAGGAGCCCTGAGATGGAACAAAGTGGAAGAAGAGAAGGGAGAGTTTTTAAGGAAGAGCGTGAAATACAGAGCGATGGAAAGATTTACGTATATAGATCAGATCTAAAAGAAAATATGAAACTCCACTCATCACATTCACATCTTCATTTGGCTCTATTAATTCTATTCATCTCTCTCTCTCTCTCTCTCTCTCTCGCTCTCTCTCTCTCTCTCTCCAGCTCTGAAGGTCTTTCCTCAGATTTTCCTCAATTTATCACCCGTGTCCTCTTTCTGTTTTTCAATCCTTGAAGCATTCATTGCTCCTCTCTCTCTCTCTCTCTCTCAAGCCCCCTTCTCCCTCTATTTCTACCATGAAGCTCATCTTTCCCTCTTTCAGTCTCTCTTTCTCTCTCTTTCTGTGTCCTTCTCTCTTCCGCGTCACAGCAGGCCTGCAGTCATTCTTGTGGTTTGTGGTCAGGGCCATGTTTTATAGTGTCCCTGTGCCACTTGCCATCAGAGGACTGATTCAGACAGACAGAAAGATGGACAGGGTTATGGTACAGCAGTAACAGCACACCCCTGTTGGCCCACAGAAGGGGATTAGCTCATCGGATGGCCGGGTGTCCGCAGGAGAACATGGGACTCATGCTGCTCACTCCTCCAGCCAAACCCCCCGTGCTTCTATTTAGCGGTCTGAGCTAATGGTCCAACCTACATGCCTAACAGGGTTCCACTTCATTACATGGCAGAGTCGACTCTGCAGGATAAAGATGGATGGAGCAGTGAGGGAAACATCTAGCCCAGGGGTCTTCAACGTTTTCAGGCCAAGGACCCCTTAGTTGAGAGAGAGATGAAGCAGGGACCCCCCCTACAGCCTTTTCATAGATTCCATACAGTTTCATTGTTTGACAGCCCAATCATCAGTGTATTTTGGATTCACGTCAATTTGTGTTTTCAGATATTTAACCACTTGAACCGTCAATAAACTTGGCCTTTCACTCTGTATTTAGTCTCCCTCTACGCCAAACCTCTTTGCTGAAAATAGACGATCTACAAGCTGACAAAGCCTCGCAACGCGAGGCGTTGTCAGCTTTGCGAGGCGTTGTCAGCTTGTAGATCTGCTATTTTTGGCTAAAGTTCTCCGATTATGGACGCGAGGGTTCAAGTGGTTGATATAAAAAAGGAGAAATAAAGTTTCTATCACACAACGATTTGGAGGACCCCCTCTAGAAACTCTGAGGACCCCCTAGGGTTCCCAGACCCCCTGTTGAAGACCCCTTGATCTAGCCCTTTTGGCTACATCTCAGGAAGAGATCTTTTTTAATCTTTTTATCTACCATGGAGAAGTCTGAAGGCTCCTTGAATCACGCTGCTGAGTTGGCTCATACTCATTACTCGCTCGGGTCAAAGGCTGCCTCGCATGAAATACGCTCATCGAGTGACTTATCGTATGACTGATAATTCTCATCCTGGCACAAATACATAGGGTCCTATTAATACTGTGCACTCACAACGTTTGATCGAAGGCTCCCGGCTGCATTCTGGGAACATTCGATCAAACGTGAGAGAGCGCTTGCAGACGATGCATTGTACTGTAATGTATGGCTGCTCATATGATAACTGATTTATCTCAAACAACTGTCTCCCATTATGTTTCCCCCCTTCCCCCAGGGACCAGCCGGACCTAAGGGAGATAAGGTATGTCCAAATTCCAAATATGGAATTGAAAAGCCCTTCGAGATAGCAGTATATATACGCACATGCACGCACACACTGGACCATTCTCACACGATGCACACACAACCTTGCCAGGTGTCCTGGCCCGGCCACACGCACACTCACACACGGCTCCCGTCAAGCCGAGCCATAGATTACATGTATCCATGTTGGAGCTCATGTGTCTCGGAACGTTCTCACGTCAAGGTAGTAAACAGCTTTACGGGCCATCGGCAGACTCTATGAGCCAGATGTTCTGTGAACCTCTACCCTCACCCCCAGAACGTTAGCAAACGGACGGAGCCTCCAGCGCTAGCCTGCATTCAAGCAGTGGTGTCGCACCAAATTCTGGGCCCTGGGTACAAGGATTCACTCAAATTGTGTGCTTTAACTATTTAAAAATAGCAGATATACAAGCTCACAGCGCGGCACCGAGTGCCGCGCTGCAAGCCTGTAGATCTGCTATTTCTTTTAAATTGTGAAAATCTTTGCAAGTCTGTGAATATTTCAAATCCTATTTTTTTTTTTTTTTTAAACCTATGTTTCTTTGTCAGTGATGCTCAAACATTTTCATGTGAAGGACCCCCAAAATGATATGTTTTTGGCCACGGACCCCCATCTCAAAATATTTAGTTCCAGGGACCCCCCAGAAGCAAAAATTGGGTTACCAATGTTAGCTTAAAAAAATACATATATTCAAAGATTTGCACACATTTTCACGACTTTTCAAAAATAGCAAATCTACAAGCTCGCAGCGCGGCACTCTGTGCCGCGCTGTGAGCTTGTATACCTGCTATTTTTCAATAGCTAAAGTATAAATTAAGGCCCCTCCACCCTTGTGACGCCCCTGCCTGCATTCAAGTATCCGGGATATGCGTGATATATGTGCGACTGCGTGCGCCCGCGTCTGTGTTTGCACATTTTTTGCATTTATACGAACATTAACGGGATAAGTGTGGCCACGAGAGCGATACAAACTGCGGTCCACTCGCATCTGTCAGAAAAGGGTTCCTGCTGATTAGTGGGAATTGGAAGTGACGGACGATGTTGAGGTTTGGAAAATTGGCTCCGATCATGTAATCATGGTAGGAGTTCTGTGATGAGAACACGGACCCCAAATCCTCATCAGAAAACCAGCAAGCCTCAGCACGTGTTCCCGCTTGATACTTAAAGCAGAAATGCAGTCAAATGACTCGGATTGTTGGCCTATAGAGCATTTCATACAGTGAATGTTCCCGTCCTGAGCTCCTTTGTGCTAGTCCTTATTTGCTTAGGTGGATTGTTCACTGCCAACTGAAATAAATTAGTTTGGGTACAGCTGACCCCATGTGTTCACTTCCTTCCGATGTCCAAGTATTACATTTCAGAGCTATAGGGGTCACAGTAGTTCAACAGTGGCTGTTTCACATTGCCTTGTACTGTGTGTGTGTGTGTGTGTGTGTGTGTGTGTGTGTGTGTGTGTGTGTGTGTGTGTGTGTGTGTGTGTGTGTGTGCAGTACATCAGTAATAGCAGTTGACGATTGTTATTTTCCTGTTTTCCTCTCAGGGTGACCAGGGAGACATTGGGCCAAGGGTAAGTCATGTTTTCTGTCTTTGCCAGTGGGAATGTGACGATAATTGTGTTTGCTACTGTATTTATGGATGTACTGTATTAGAGTGCTACTTCCCCACAATGACCGAGTCAAAAGGACTTTGTTATTTAACTGCGTAGTGATTCTGTGCAACCCCAGATCTGTATTTGAACTGCATTAACTTTTTTAACTCCCTGTTTTGCTATAGAGCTCTTGCTTTTTCTCTTTTTCATCTGTCTGTCTTTCTCTCTGTCTATCTTTCTCTCTGTCTATCTTGTCTCAAAACATACTGGTTGGATTGGCATAACATTTTGTGTGCACATTAACTCATTTGCTGCCATTTAACAATACCTTCGTACTCTCATATGCCCCTGTCTCCATAGACTTCCATGTAATTCATAGTGCACGGATCATGCACACCCATGCCTAGATAATGCACCATGTGTGTCCACATTGCTCACAGCTTTCAAACAAAAAAATCCGAATGGAAATCCGTTCAGGCATTCATGAGATAGCAGCCATTATGTTTTCCTAAAATGTAAACAAAGATGGCTGCCATGTTTGAAAGATGGGGTTGCTATGGGGGTTAAACATGCAATTTCGCGATTGCTATCATGCCTACTACATTTTTTGGGGTCAAAAACATTTTTTTGACGGGAAATATTCGGGTTCTACGGGCATGGCAGGGCGGTACAACAGGATTTTTTCAGGATTTTCGGCCATAGCAGCAAATGAGTTAAAGGCCCACTTCACCTCTGGGACGACCATTTTGCATAATATGATGCATCATGCTGCATCTTAAGATGCAAAATGCATCACTAGCCATGCTGAAATACTCAAATATCTCAAAACACAAATTGAACACAAGAAATAACTCAGGATTGTGTTGATCGTGTCCCAAACAACAATAAAATAAAAGTTCTGGTTGTCCCAGAGGTGAAGTGGGCCTTTAATGCTCATGATTTTCATAATCTTTTTTGGTATGGTTGGGTGCAGCTAGCGAGGTATTTAAGACATCCCTAATTTATGCTTTGCCGTACGATGGTGTCAAGCTCACCCTGCGTTGCTGCGTCTTGAAACAGAGCTGAGAACTTTGATGAGGTTACAGTAGCCCACATCTCTAAAGCCCCTCCAGACAGAGATGAGAAACTATGATATTGAAATATGATGGAAACCAGGCACGTGCACTCATAGACATCAAAGGGGGGTTGAGCCCCTGCCCCTTTACCCGTCTGTAAAAAGTGCCCCGTGCAGACCATGAATTCAGTTTTTACTATGGTGAAAGAAATGCAAATGCCCTCTTTCCATGAAGGCAAACTCGTCCAAACTCTCTTGAATGCAGCATCTTATGTCGAAACTAAGAATTACACTCTCTGTGTAGCAATCCATGCCGTTACGTCACATCTCCAGTATTCACTTGATTATGCTTAGTTTAGTGTGGTATCAAAGCACTGAAAATAGCAGACCTCCAAGCTCACAACGCGTTGCACTGCGACGCGCTGTGAGCTTGGAGGTCTGCTATTTTCAATATTTTCACCAAAGGCCCTTTTAGAAATTTCAGCCCCTGCCTCTCTAAGATTCTCTGCACGTCCCTGATGGAAACATTGAAACCAAACCGTCCACTCGGCGAGCCAAAGCTACCATTCAGTCGCAAACCAAACCATGGTCTTTTCACATCGTGGGGTAACCTCGTTCTGCATCTGGTTTGTGTTGTCATTGTTGTCTTTTCATGTGATATCATTCCACCCTTTCTGAGATGTGCATAATTATCTCCCACTTTATCCAGTTGCGGTTTTCAAAATAAGCCCCCGGTGCATTACGTGATGAACGGTTGGGATTCTTTGAAGAAGACGTACACACACCCCCCATATCTCCCCCTGCTTTTATGAATGTGTTTCCTAAATTATATGCACAGATTTGAACTCCGGGTCAATTCTATGTCACCTACACTTACTGTACATTAGAATATACAGTGTATGGTGGCTGTGAGCAGCTGTTTATTATTGGCGTTGTTTATTATTCATATGTAGTCTAAAATACATTTCCTCCATGATGTCGTATTTCTTCCAAATGTAGCTCTAAATTCGGAGTGGTGATTTAAATGAATGACTGTGGTTACTGGATTTGCTTTAGTTCTTGCCCAAACAAAAGGTGTATTTACCGTACAATGTGTGAATGTATCAGCATGACAGTGAATGCAATCCTCGACACTTCATGTTAGCAGAGGACAAATTGAGTGTCAATTTGACAGTGCTACTTTGTTGGACACGGCGGTTAAGACGACATTAGAGGAATTCCTGATTTCTATAAACCCGTTAGCGATTCGGGTTCCTGGGCCTAGTATCCAACTATTTTGAGGTAATGGTCTTTGCAGGAATTAAATCTTTTTGGCTCTCTGCAGTCGCCGTTTCTTCCAGAGGGTAAATATTGTATTTGGATGAGACGCCGTGGGCCTTTGATGTCCTTGGATAATTCCGCAGCTGAAAAACCTCAGAGTATCACTTAGAAACGCAGGCTCGGTTCAAAACAAACGATAACTCTCCTAAATCTACGGCAGTCGTTAGCGCTGCCTGGCCCTGCGCTATGTGTTGACAGACATGGATAGCAAATGAAAAGGCACCAATGGCTTCAATGGGTGATGTGATACCATAATTCCTAATAAGTCTGTGTGTGCCTTTACATACGTAAATATTGTAACTGGCTTTTAGTGTAAACTAGTCCTGTGCCCGGGGGGTATGCACACTCACAGTATATTGTCGTTGTCGAGCAGAAACCTTGTATCTCCAAGTTTCAAATGTGTATGTTCTTTCGCAAGTAAATCCCTGCTTCATCGCTCAAGGCTGTCACGCAAAGTAGTGAAAACGGCAGATCTACAAGCATACAACGCCTCGCGGTGCCAGGTGTTGTGTGCTTGTAGATCGGCTGTTTTCACTAGTTTAAATCATTTTTAAAATGGAAAATGCAAAATGAACGATTTTGGACATACAAGGTTTTCACCCGACAATGACAATATGAGGGATTGAATGTAGGAGTCTCAGAAGTAATGTTGGAGAACCCAAACCGGTGTCCGTTGGGCAGAACGGTCACCATTGACATCCACTTGTGCAATACCCGTTGTATCAGTCTGTGATGTCGGTACTATGAGGTCAGAGTATGACGTCAGCATGCAGACAGACAGCCAAGGTGGTGACACTGTTTATTATCAGTGATGTCAGCATGCTCATCTCCAAATTTGGGCATTCATCTCCAAATTTGGGCATTGTTTCAGCATGCGGCGGCGACACTCTTTAGTATCAGTGATGTCAGCATGCAGACAGATGGACAGACAGACATTCGTTAAATGAATAGTTAGATGAACAGACTTATGGGAGGTGGAAGTGACTCTGAAAGGTCCGTCATCATGCATCCCGTACTAGCGGAGGAGCCTATGTCACCCCTGACCTCTCGGAGAGGATAATAAGAAATAACAATGTGAAAACAGGAAGTGGTCTTGCACCTCTGTCACGGCGTGCCTTCCCTTCAATAAATCATCCTACAAAGTCAGTGTAGGTTGTGCCAGACTCGTCCCGGGACAGATCACATACACAGGATGGCGGATATAGGCTTCAAAATAAGCTCCGATCCAGGGACCAGTGACACTATAAAGAACCCACCACTGTGTCACCCAGAGACAGAGAAACATTTGACTTGTGTGGTCTTCATGGGTTCCCCGCATAGCACCTTTGAATGTTGGGAATAAAGCAAAGCGCCGTACTGTCTATAGAGCTAACATGGAGGAGATCCTCGCTGTGCCGTTTAGGTTCATCTAGCGGCTTTGACGAAAGACAAACCATGATGATGGGGGTTTTTCATCATCAGTCCCACCTCCTGATCTTCCCCCAGAGCAGGGCCAACAATGGCTGCTTGTCTCGATGTCAGCCTGAGGTCTGCTGTGTATAAGGTATATAGTGGGAGATGAGCACAGAGCATCCGCTATGGGAGTTGTTGTGATATGTCCAGGGACGTGCTGAGAATGTTAAAGAGGCAGGGGCTGAACTTTCTAAAATGGCCTTTTGGTGAAAATATTGAAAATAGCAGACCTCCAAGCTCACAACACGTCACGCTGCAACGCGTTGTGAGCTTGGAGGTCGGCTATTTTTTTATACCACACTAAACTAAGCATAAAAAGGCAATACTGGAGATGTGGCATACAGCATGGATTTCTACACAGAGAGAGCAATTCTTTCAACAGAAGATGCTGCATTCAAGTTCAGCAGAGTTTGGACAAGACAATTCTCTTGAATGCTGCCTTCATGTATGGCATGGATAGAGGACATTTGCATTTCTTTCACCATAATGAAAACTGCATTCATGGTCTGGAGAGGGCACTTTTGACAGACTGTTAAAAGGGCAGGGGCTCAAGCCCCCTTTCATGTCTATGTGTGCACGTGCCTGGATATGTCCATGTAGCGTACATACACGCATGCATGCATGCATGAATGTATGGACTTCATGGTGGGAATGGTGGGAATGAGTGAATGTGACAATGGAGAGAGTGGAGGACAGGAGAGGAGGAGTCTGTGGCGGCCTTCGAGCGATCCAACGCTCACCACAGCCTGTTAACAGAAACCTCATGAACAGTCGAGTATCTTTCTCTCTCTGTCTCTCGCTCTCTCTCTCTCTCTCTCTCTCTCTCTCTCTCTCTCTCTCTCTCTCTTTCTCTCTGTCTCTGTCTCTCTTGCAGGGAGGCCACCTGGCGTTTTCCAACGGGTCTGAGGCCTTAAGCTAGATCCAGAATAGACCCAAGTTTACATGAACATCTTTAACTCAAATCTTTGTTTCTAGGGGTCCCTGGAACAAGATATTTTGAGATGGGGGTCCGTGGCCAGATACATGTCATTTTGGGGGTCCTTGACATGACAAAGAGAACCACTGATACGTTTTTTTCATTAAACTGTTAGGATTTAGAAGATATTTGTAGAATCTGCCAGATATCAGTGGTTAAGGACCCCCAAAATGATATGTTTTTGGCCATGTCAAGGACCCCCAAAATGATATGTATTTGACCACGGACCCCCATCTGAAAATATTTTGTTCCGGGGACCCCCAGAAGCAAAGATTTGATAAAAAAAAAAAAAACTGGGTCTATTCCGCATCTAGCTTAAGACCTCAGACCTGTTGGAAAACGCCAGGTTGCCACTCTCTCTCTCTCTCTCTCTCTCTCACTCACATACTTTTTCACTCACTCACTCACTCACTCACTCACTCACTCACTCACTCACTCACTCACTCACTCATCTCTATCTTTTTGTGCCTATCATTCTTTGTGTCTCTGTCTATATCGCTGTGTGTGTGTGTGTGTGTGTGTGTGTGTGTGTGTGTGTGTGTGTGTGTGTGTGTGTGTGTGTGTGTGTGTGTGTGTGTGTCTTTTTGTGTCTATCATTCTTTGTCTCTCTTTGTCAATATCGCTGTTTGTGTGTATGTCTCTCTCTCGCTACCTCTCTCTTCTGCTCTACCTTTTGTCCCATGTCTTCCATTCTTCCAGTCTCTCTCAGTTGGTTCCTCTCATCGTGGTTTCCAGAGGAACTCAACCAGAGGATTGGACTGTTGGCAGACTAATGATGTTCCTTTCAGCTTCACAGGCAATCATCATAGTTACTGTCATCTGTTTGCTTTTGTTGCACAGGGAGAGACGGAAAAACAACATGGAACACGCATGCACGCACGCACACGCACACGCACACGCACACGCACACACACACACACACACACACACACACACACACACACACACTCAAATGGACACGCATACTGTAGTGTAGTGTATACAGTATAAATGTCCTGGGGGGACAGCTGTTTCTTCTGTTTTCTGTCCTCCTATAGGAACTCAATTGCGTTTAACTGCTGTCATTCAAGCTGGAACTGAGCATAGGACCAGTATAACCAGGGGCATGTTATATTTTTTTATATATATTTCTCATGAATAATGTAGCCTATATTCTTTTCCACCACTTCTTTTTCTTTCTTTTTTCCCATTTACTTTTGTTGTGTGTGTTTCATATATCAGATTATGTACAGTATTTGTATATATCGTCGTTGTCGGGTGGAAACCTTGTATGTCGAAAACCGTTCGTTTTGAAATGATCATTTAAAACATGATTTAAACTAGTGAAAACAGCCGATCTACAAGCACACAACGCTGTAGATCTGCTGTTTTCACTACTTTTGTGCGACGGCCTTGTATGATGAAGCAGGGCTTTACTTTGCAAAAAACATACAAATCTGAAACTTGGAGATACGAGGTTTCTGCCCGACAGTGACGATATATATATAAATTTCTTTTTTTGCTCAACAAAATCACAAGAGCACCAGCACTCACTTCAGATCCTTCAGTTTTATGATTTGGCACGGGCAACAACCACACGCGTTTCGACACTGAAAAGCGTCCGTGTGTGGTTGCTGGCCGTGCCAAATCATAAAACTGAAGGATTTGAAGTGTGAGTGCTCCCGTGATTTCGTTGAACTATTTCTGAACCGTGCACCCGGTTTTGTGACTCGCATTTACTCTGCAGTTATTTAAGTTTTTTATCTTAATTTGTCTCACCTATTGCCTTTTAACAGGGACGATGACTTCAGCAGTGCTGTCTCGTTCCAGCAGACATGTCACCTTTCTCTTTGTACACTCATATGTTATGTTCCTCACCTCCTTCTGCCAGGGTCCTGCTTCCCAGAGCTCATATGCCGGTCTGCACAGTAATCAGATCCTCACTGTCAAGGTTTGTCTCTCTCTGGTCCTCTGTGCGGTCGCCCTCACACAGCAGCCCACCCCTGTCTCTGTCCGGCTGCTGAGCTGTCACTGTCCTGTCCTGTTCTAAAGCACGCCTACTGTCTTCAAGACCGAGAGGAGAGAGGCACATTAAAGATCTTAGATCTGGGTTTATGGTTCTCTAATGGCCTACTACAGCTCCTGAGGTCCTACACTCGGCTCTGTTTTTCCCACTGCTGTAGCAAGATCGTCTTGTTCTCGTTCTCCTGTCTAACCATCTTTCTCTCCACGGAATGGAGGTCTTTTCCCCGTCTAAAAAAGTGGTTTCCTGATTGGCTCATTCGTCTCACTTCCTCCTTTGCCGTCCTCTCCTCTTTTTCTCTCTCCTCTCCTGTCTTTCTGTTGGTGTCGTCTTCTCACCGCTGCTCTGTCCTTCCTCCCTGTTCCTCCTCCCGCCTCAGATGGTCTTTCCTCGCCATGACCACGGCTTTCTCTCTGGCGACCAGTCCAACAACTTTCAGAGACGCTTTCTGAAGGTACTGTCATGTGTACAGGCTTGTGTACGCTGTTTAACCTTTTAGACTTTTGGTAGAACCTTGGGTTGTACTGAGCTCCTGTCATTGATGTCACACAATCCTAAAATGCCTCTCCCTTTACTTTCCAGCAACTTTTACAATGGTAACTTACCATATTATTTGTTAGCACAGATCTTGTTTTGTCCAGCTCGATTGATGCTGGTGGAAAAAAAAAATTTGGGGGGGAGGGGAACAATTATATATATTTTTTGGGGGCTTTTATGCCTTTTTGATAGGATAGTAGACTGACAGGAAATGGGGGGAGAGATGGGGAGTGACACACTGCAAAGGTCGTCCGGATCGGAATCGAACCGGCAATGCCTAAGTTGTACGTGCCTGGACCAGTAGGCCAGCGGACGCCCCCCAGGGGGGGAACAATTTCTATGGCTAAACTATTCATTTATGATGGGAAAACCTATATTATCTACGCTCTGCTGAAATGCCTTTATTCTCAATGTTTTTACGTTTCATATTCAAAGGACAATATAACATGAATACAGTTGACCTTCCCAACAATGAGTACCAGGTCCAGGACTGGTCTGTTTATGCTCTGGGAGAATCAGATTTTTATCCCGTTGTGTTTATGTTTATACTCAATATGTGATTTTGAGACCGGTTTCACCAAACGATGAGAGTGAATGGAGTGAGATAGAACTCTACACTACAGCCATTGGACTATGGTAGGCGTCACCTTCCGACTTCTATTTCGTCCAGGCACCAGTTAAAACAACCCCAATATTCTACCAAAGTTCATCATCACTTGAACCAGCCGGACTCATTCACACTCTGTTGTTCCTTCACCCATCGTTTATTTATGTAAAAATTTCTCTTTTTTTACATACCTTTTCTTTTCTCCTTTCCTTTATCATCACCTTTTTTCACTCATGCCCATTGCACTGTGCCATGTTTCTTTTCTTTTTTCTTTTTTTTTCAGTGTAATTGCGTTTGTTTGCAATGAAGTTGTTTATATCGAAGGTCTGCGGCATAACAAAAATATTAGGAGGATAAACCACACACAATTTAGATAGGCTTATGGAATGTGCTTTCCATTAGAGAGAGAATAGAACAGCTTTGTTGGTGTAGGCCTTGGGACTTCTAGAGCTATGCTACCAATAATCTAAAGGAGGAAATGGGGTCTTATGCTTGTTATGGACGATCTTGGTAATATCGATTGCATTAAAGGGGCTGCTGTGCCAGCATGCCACAGTACAGTACAGCCTGTCACACAGGGCTACCGCTAACCCCTCCAGGGTGCGACAAACATTAATGGAGCCAGTTGGATTTGTATAACTTAATTATAAAAATACGGAGAGAAAGTAGTCTCAGACAAGGACAGACTTTGTTCTTGTGCTGAAAGTTATTCTCGTGAGAAAGAAGAATTTCCGTCCGTTTTTGTCGAGGAACCGCAAAGAAATGAAACACTGTGGGTGTCGTTCTTAGTTTCAAATTAACACATTTTAACGTGCATGTGTGTGTGAGAGAGAGAGAGAATGAGAGAGAGAGAGAGAGAGAGAGAGAGCATGTGTTACCATTTGTCTTTCTCGAGGATTACAAAGCATCATAACTTCTCTGTTGGATGCAAACCTCGTACTGTATGTTAAAATTAGTGAAAGTAGCTTCACGCCGCGTTTCGTGTGACGCTATAGTATGATCAAGTTTGAAAAAAATACACAAAAAGTTAGAATATGGACAGTGGTGGAAAAAGTACTCCCATGTTTTACTCAAGTAAAAGTATAAATACTGGATGTGGACATACTCTGTGGGTGCCCTCACACCAAAATACCTACTGTAGAGTGGAATCCGCCAATGCATTTCAATGAGAAAGGAGCGTTTTTTCCAGAAATCCTCTACTGGCAAAAAACACTCCATTCTCATTGAAATGCATTGGCGGATTCCACTCTAGTCATTTTGGTGTGAGGGCACCCTTAGGGTGCCCTCAGACCAAAATACCTATGAGAGTGGAATCCGCGTTCCGCCAATGCATTTCAATGAGAGTGAAGCGGTTTCATGCCAGCAGAGGATTTCTGCAAAAAACGCTCCCTTCTCATTGAAATGCATTGGAGGAACGCGGATTCCACTCTCATAGGTATTTTGGTCTGAGGGCACCCTTACAGGTAGAAGTCCAGAATTCAAAATGTACTTGAGTAAAAGTACAAAAGTATTGGCATCAAAATGTACTTAAAGTATCAAAAGTAAAAGTACAAAATGTTTGAAAATGGCCCATCTACAAGCTCACACCGCGTCACATCACGATGCATTGTGAGCTTGTAGATCGGCCATTTTCAAATAGTCTTGGTATAAAATAGGGCTAAAGTGGTTTATGTATGTTTTATAATATTATAATTTATATCTGCAAAGTAACAAACTAAAGTTTTCAAATGAATGTAGTGAAGTAAAAGTAAAATATATTTCCTCCGTTTCATCCATCAGGGAGACCAGGGCCAGGCTGGACCCCCGGGGCCTCCTGGGCCCCCAGGCTCCCCAGGCCCCCGAGGACCCCCTGGAAACACCGGCAAGGATGGGCCCCGCGGCCCTGCTGGGGAACAGGTAAGAATCTCATCTCACTTTGTCACAGACATCTCTATTATGTACAGTGATGCTTTAAACATCTCCTCTTCTCCGCTGCTGTGTCCCTTCACTCTCATCATCGCAACATCACGCCATAGACACGTCTGTCCGTGGCCACTATCCCACTTGTTCTGAGCCAACTGGACAGATATCTGTGTGTGCACGGGTGTGCACAATGCATACACATGCACACACGCACGCACGCACACACACACACACACACACACACACACACACACACACACACACACACACACACACACACACACACACACACACACACACACACACACACACACATTCTCACACACACACACACACACACACACACACACACACACACACACACACACACACACACACACACACATGGAAGAGTCAGCACTCAGAATTCAGTATCATATTCTGGCATATATCCATTTGCGATTTGGTAATCAGAGGAGCTATTGTGTGTTCAAAGGAGAGTTTATGTAAATGCTGTGTGTGTGTGTGTGTGTGTGTGTGTGTGTGTGTGTGTGTGTGTGTGTGTGTGTGTGTGTGTGTGTGTGTGTGTGTGTGTGTGTGTGTGTGTGTGTGTGTGTGTGTGTGTGTGTGTGTGTGTGTGTGTGCGTGTCTCTCTCTCTCTCTCGCTACCTCTCTACGTGTGCGTGCGTGCCTGCATATGCGTGCATATGTTTGAATTGTTTGCATCTGTCTGTATGCAACACATGTCTGTGTATGTGAGTTTACGTAAAGTAGCCTATGTGTGCATGTTGGGAAAGGGTCTGTAGCAGTGGCGTCAGTTCACCAAAAGCTAAGGTATAGCAACATAACTGGTGTCTTGCACGCACGCAAGACACCAGTCATGTTGCCATACCTTAGCAACAGGCATGATGAATTTAATTTAAGAATCTTATTTTTCACCTTGTAGCCATGGCAGCTGCCATACCTTAGGGAAGAGAGAAGAGGAGCACTCGTCAAAAAAAGAGGTTCACATAAACATTCGTCTAGGGTGCACGGCTCAGGTGAACAATGAACTTAGATTAAGGACGACAGCACTCACTTTAGATAGACTCCTTCTTGTTTATTAAATTCTTCTCCCCCAGCGTCCAGTACATGTGGACATTTCGTAAACTCTGAGTTTACACGCTGAAGAAGGCCTGTGGGGCCGAAACGTCCACATGTACTGGCTGCTGGGGGAAAACAATTTAATAAACAAGAAGGAGTCTATCTAAAGTGAGTGCTGGCGTCCTTGCTCTAAGCTGCCATACCTTGCCATACCCAATTGACGCCTTTGGTCTGTAGATAAAATGGCAGTAAACCCTAAATATTCTATTCTCTTCCTACTGGACCAGCCAGTGAGCTGTGGTTTACCTAAAAGTTCCCGAAATAGCAGCGTCGGTCTTTGCCTCATCTGGTTCGCGTTAGCCAATGGCCACAGAGCGATGCAGCCGTGTCCCCACTCTCTCACGTACCTTCCTGGACAAGCCGTTGCAGAGTGCCACCGTAACAGATAGATGTAACAGATAGGGCACCCTGCAAGGTTCACGGGCAGTTTTCTGCTTTCAAACAATGAGCGCGCCCTCCTCCCCGCCTCAGGCGGCTGCCGTTTCTCCGCATTAGCCCTCTACTTTCCACAAGTTAGTTCATCTAAAGTGACAGCCTGGAGCTGTGGTTTGGGGACATAACAGCGGGGGGGTGGGGGTGGAAGGTAATTTGTGTTTATTCAAGCAAAGGAATGAATGCTTTACCCTCTGCTGGCATGGTGCAGTGATGGAGACTCAAAGTGTTGGTTTCACGGGGGCTTGAGTCTGAGAGCCGAACAACAAAAAAAAGAAAAGGGAGAGAGAGAAAAGCCAAGCGTGGCTCAAGAATAGACGAGAAACAGACTGTGTCGAAGAATCCTTTAACCTACTGTATAGTCCATTTCGAATGTACTCACTCTCGTGGGCTGATTAAAGGGGCCTGCCGGCGGAACCCCAAACAACAAAACAAAGCAGCGTGGCGCTATGGGGTCGATCCATGCTGCTGGCAGATGTGTGAGTGTGAGAAACGCAGGGGAGGAGAGAGTGCAGCCCGGCTGAACCATGCCCTCAGACCCAATAAGTGAAATGGAGATGGAGGGAGCCTCAAAGTGACTGGTAAGAGTGAGGTACATACAGAGGTCTAAGAAGACAGTTCTTTGGAAAGACATTCAAAACATATAGGCACAGATGTACTTCCAGATGAAACAGCTATTTATATAAGCAAATGACTGCAGGCGGTCAGTAACTCTTTATAAATTGCATTAACATACCATTGGTGGAAGAAACCATGCAAGGCACCAACCTGCTCATCGTAGACTTGCTCAAGGACACGCCATCGACACACTTAACAGGAGAAGCCAGGGATCGAACCGAAATCTTCATATTCCAAGACAGCCACTCTGCCTCCTCCGCCCCTGCCGTGCCTAATATTTAGTTCATGCAAACTTTAGCCAATCAAAACATAATGGTGTTATATATTGTTGTTGTCGGGTGGAGGAAACCTTGACCCATGTCCAAAACCTTCCATTTTTTGTTATCTTAAAATCAATTTAAAATAGTGAAAATACCCGATCTACAAGCACACAACGCCTCGCATTGCAAGGCATTGTGTGATTGTAGATCTTCTATTTTCACTTGTTTTCTGCGTACGTTTTGAATGATGAAGCAGGGCTTTACTTTACGAGAAAAAAACATACTCATTTGAAACTTTGAGATGCAAGGTTTCTACCCGACAGTGACGATATTTTAGTAGTATATAGAGTATTTGGAACTTGAAGCCAGGTCTGGTCTAGCGAGAATCCATCTTGTGGAGGTGTGGAGTAAAGATGTCCTGGTGGAGTCTGGAGGCTCCTGGGATGATCTAGGACAGTGGTTCTCAACCTGTGGGTCGAGACCCCCAGGGGGTGTCCCCAAATTATTTTGGGGAAATTGTTTCCTCACTCAACATTTTTTCCTCACCCAACATAAAGTTTAAATTTACAGAGGGTATATGCACATTTCTAAAGTGACAATTTAAGGACTTTTAATATCTCTAAAATGACAAATGAAACATTAGCCAAATTCTCAAATCTTAGAGGCAGAAATTGTGAAAATAGCAGATCTACATGCTCACAACGCCTCGCAACACGAGGCGTTGTGAGCATGTAGATCTGCTATTTTCACAATAGAACCGTGTTATACAAAACTCTTAGTGCTCGTCAGGGTTGGGGGAGTCCCCAGTTAAAGTATGATTATTTTGGGGGTCGCGGCCTGAAAAGGGTTGAGAACCACTGCTCTAGGATGAAACAGGAGAACAGGACAGGACAGGGTGTTTTGTGGGGAGAGCAGGAGGATGAGCGCCAGATGGAACGCCTCACTGCGGAGCTTCTGATTATAATTCTGAAATAAGAGAAAGAGGCTAATAACCTCCAACTTATGATAACATTTATTACAGCGTACACGGAACTACTTGAGAGAGCGGATAAACACGCAGCAACCCCTGCGAACGGACAGCTGTGTGTGTGTGTTTGTGTATGTGCGTGCGTGCGTGAGAGGGCGCTCTTACACAAGATCCCCCCCTATAGCTGTGCTATGGATGACTTCACAGCAGATGTTGAACTGCACTGAGCACAAGCCCACCTGGCAGGCACACACACACACACACACACACACACACACACACACACACACACACACACACACACACACACACACAGTATTTACATAAACTTTCATTTGTACACTCAATAGCTCTGATTACCAAAGCACTAATGGAAATATGCCAGAATATGATACTGGATTACAGTACGAGTGCTGACTCTTCCACGCGTGCGTACGTGCGCTCTCATAACTGCATACATCAGTCACACAACACACACACACGCACGCACGCACGCACGCACGCACGCACGCACGCACGCACGCACGCACGCACGCACGCACGCACGCACGCACGCACGCACGCACACACACACACACACACACACACACACACACACACACACACACACACACACACACACACACACACACACACACACACACACACACACACAGCATAACAGTAGTGTTCTTTTTTGCACTGGGAGGGGAAATTAAACAGCAGATCTTTTACACGCAGGTCTACATGCAGCTACAGGGCTTTATTAAGAGAGACCTGGGGCCTTCATCAAGCTGTGCAGAGTATGAGTCCTGCCTGGGGCCCCGTGTTCATATCTTTCCCTTTAAAAGGTTAAATCACTCTGAGGTGCTTGATGAGCACGAGGCCAGGCTCTATTTCACAACTTAAAGCTCCACTATGTAACGTTTTAATAACTGTATGCTGTAAAACACATTACGTCCCATACAAATAAGATATTTGCTTTTACAAACCAAAAATCCCACCCTTCCCTGACTCTGTAGTGTAGACTAGATGTGGTTTCAGTGCTAGCGGCTTTACTGTATTATTGAGGTATGACCAGTGGCTGGCATCTATTTACAGTAGGTACTTTTCTATTCACATCACAAGTTTACAGGTCTAAAGAAGTGGGTGAAAGCTCCATTGTTTTGGTTATTTTCAGAAAGACAAATGAAAAGAAGATTAATCAAACAAAATATATCTACATAATATATCTACACATAGCATATACAGCTGGTACAGTTACAGTATACAGGATGTCCGTATATAGTTACAAAGTGGAGCTTGAAGTTCTCTATACTTACGATGAGTAGCGCTTCTGTAAAACTGTCTATTTTTGCTTTTTGAAACATGTCTAAAATGACATGCTCAAACTAGGGATGGCAAAGTGAAAGTGGTTAAAAACCAGTCAACACTGACATCTAGTGGCTATTTATCAAAGTTCACCATAATGTACTTTTCTCCTTTCTTCTAATCTACAGGGTTTTCCAGGTCGTGATGGCATTGAGGTGAGTCCTTTACTAAACATTGGTTTTTACTAAACAATCAATTTGTTGTTCATCAAACATAATCACATGCTATTAAGACCTGAGTAATCATATATTTCTCCTCTTATATTTGACATCACTTTCAGGGAGCGCAGGGGTTGTCTGGAAAGCCGGTAAGATCACTGATGCCACTTATCATGGTTTTGTCACTTTTTGTGAAGGGGGTCTGTGGCCAGTTTTGTATTTAAAACGTGTACCAAATGAAACACAAAAAAAAACCTTTAGCCTGAACTGAAGTATGGAGAAAGAGCAGTCAGTGAACGTTCCTACATAATATGGTCATCAAGAGAAAAGTTGTGCAATTGATTTACTAATAAAAACACAAAATTCAACATTCATTCAAGAAATAAAACAATGACAAAAAAGGTCCAATTATGTAATATAGCATTAAATTGAAATATAACCAATAAAGGGTGACAGTTACAACGAACTTAAACCCTACAGTATATACTTTGTTGCATCAAATGGTATTCAATGATAAAAAAAATACTGTTCTATAAGATTTTAGAGCAGCTGTTTTTTGCTGGAAGTTTGCCCATTATGACTTGCCCAGAATAGGGATGCTAGGGTATCCAGTTCTTGACTACTCTAACCCACGTGTGTCAACAGGGAGAAGATGGTGAAACTGGCTATCCTGGACCTCAGGGCCCTCCAGGGGGGAAGGTAAAGATGAACTCTACTACTCAGTGACCAGACCATATACATTGTACTAAGATCACGAATATTTCACTTTATCCATTTATCTATCCTCTCTTACACTGACCTTGTCCTCTCCTGCATGTTGAAATAGGGCGAGGCAGGTGTCGGAGAGAAAGGAGAGAGGGGATTGGATGGACTCCCAGGATTCAAGGTATTGGCTTTATTATTAGTATTACTACTGCTAGTAGTAATACTAGTCTAGTACAGTGTTTCTCAACCACTGTGCCTGGGGACCTTTGGTGTGCCCCTGAGAAGAGTCAAGTGTTCCCCTTGAAACTGCTTGAAAGCCAGTGTTGTATTTATCATTTTGAAAATGATTAAACAGCCGATCTACAAGCACACAACGCCTCCTGAGGCGTTTTGTGCTTGTATATCTGCTGTTTTCACTACTGTTGTGCGACAGCCTTGTATGAAGAAACAAAGAAACGTACACATTTGAAACTTGGAGATACAAGGTTTCTTCCCGACAGTGACGATATTTACACCCCCGTATTATGTTGGTGTGCCCATGGATTCTTGGGACATGAAAAGTGTGCCCATGCAGAAAAAAGGTTGAGAAACACTGGTCTAGTACATGCCATAGCATTAAAAGTATTAATGGCAGTAGTGATAGTAGTAGTACTAGCAGTAACTGCGGCTATAGGGAGCATTTACTATCAGACCTGGCAGAACCTTGACTGTCAGTGGGTCAGTAGGTAGGTAGGTAACGCCTCAATGTCTATAGCTGACCTGTTGTGAGAACTTGTGACATCACATTGTTGACTCAATGACCAAGGCAGCATAACGCCTCAATGTCTATAGCTGACCTGTTGTGACATCACATTGTTGACCCATATTTGGCAATGCCCATATATGGACGCTCCATAATATATGGCCAAGACAGAATTCATTGCGACCATAGCTTGGAATGCCCATATATGGACGTATGGTATGAGTCTCATGCGGTCTATAACATAAGACATCTATGATGTCAGACGTCAGTCATATCCATATTTGAGAACATATTTTGTCCACATTTTGTCCAACTTAAACAACCAACCGCAACTCCAATCACACTTGCAAATGAATTCCGTCCTGTGCGAATTCCGTCCTGCGTGACCTTGCCCTTTAGGGCGTCTTACTGGTAGTAGTAATGCATGCAGTAACAGTTACAGTGGCAGTGGCAGTAGTTATATAGCAGTCCTAATTGTAGTATTACTAGCAGTAATACAGTATGCATTAGCAGTAACAGTAGTTATAGCCGTATATACAGTAACAGTTGTAGTGGCAGTAATATTAGTAGTGATAGTAATGGTAGCTTGCCATTTTGATTTTCATTTCATTTTTATAGACAACCTTAAATCAAACCACCATCTATAACTTGTGTGTATTCTAATCTCAAAGGGCGACAAAGGGGACGTCGGTGACCAAGGACCCATGGTATGTGTTCAGTCAAAAAATGTCCCTATCATGCAGTGGGCTTGCTTTGTGTTCATCCGAGTATCTTTATCCCAATTCTTTCTCTTGACACTGTCAGGGTTACCCAGGAGAAAAGGGGCTTGCAGGCTCGTCAGACATCATTGACTTCAACGGGAAGCTCTTGGATGCTTTCCAGGTGAGCACCACAATACCCACCTGGTCCTCTCTACATGCAAATGAGATTATTTATTAAATCATACTTCAGTGCGTGGATCACGTTAGGATTCAGGGCACAGCTTAAATGGTGCCATGCAATGGAAACCTGGTATTAGTTAGGGAAAGTTAGACGAATCTTTGACCAATCTGGGAACTAAATGCTTACCAATAGCTTTCTTCACAAATATGTTCATGAAGGTGTCTACTATCACCTCTGAATTTGTTCCAATCCAACTCCCTTGGGAGACTTTGTGAGAGCCAATCAAAGTTGGGGTCCCATTGACTTTACTATACACGAAAAAAATAAAAAATAAAATCTGCTTTAGGTAGTATGTGAGGGGTCAAGCTAGGGTTTTTTCATGATTTTTTTTTCATGATTTTGCACAAAAAACATTCCTTGGGCTAAAAACTGCTCTCATAAAACTGTGAAAAGTGATGACTCATCACAAAACCATATTCAAGACCCGAAATAGGCCTTGAACACTTTGCCTTTTTCTTCCTGACAGGCGATCAGCAGCATCAGTGTCGCGGTAATCTACTGCATGGCCTTGTTGGTGTGATTTGTCAGCAAAACACACAATCTCGTTGTCGGGTGGAAACCTTGTATGTCCCAAACCGTTCTTTTTGTATTTGTTGTTTTCAAAATGATTTAAAAATAGTGAAAATAGCTGATCTACAAGCACACTGTGTGCTTGTAGATCTGCTATTTTCACTAGTCTCGTGCGACAAGCTTGTATGGTGAAGCAGGGCTTTACTTTACAAAAAAGAAATTGAAATTTGGAGATACAAGGTTTCTGCCCGGCAGTGGCGATATGCACACATAACATTCTTAGCAGTGCCTGTGATCTCTGTTTATTCCATGGGGTGTGGGTGCGCGTGCTAGTTTTTCTTTCAGTACTGTAGGTAGTACACTCCTGACATCAGATGTATTGAATGTCACTCCATGTAACCGAACACCCCCAGTTTACCAGGCAGCTTCTATTACATAATGACATGCACAGTATACAGGATGCAACACAACCCAGCAAATACAACACATCTGCATTGCTGCATCGGATACTCTACTGGCTATATTTTTTTCTATTTTTCCAAAGGATTATTACAAATAAATGAAAAAAGTTATCGAAAAATTATATCAAATATCTAAATATTGAATCAAGCAAATTAAAACAAAATTAAAACAATTAAATCAATTAAAACATAGTTTTTTTAACAGTAGAATATCCCTTTAACTGTGGCAGCTCTCATGTAGAATACAGGAACGACAACCGGCTTGCACAAGTGCAGTGTGATAGAATGTACGGTGGCTGCCGAGTGCCAGGCACATTAACTACGGAGCGATGTAAAAGCTCTTCAATAACTATAACTATGAACAGGTCATCTACAAGAAATGGATGGGACGACAATTGTTATTATCGTTATCGCGATAAAAGCACTCACAATAATCATACCGCAGAGATTTTAATTTATCATGAAATTGTCGTTCGTCATACACTGGACCAGAGTTGGCTCTGGACTGCTTTTTTCCATCCACACCAAATATTTTGGTTAATGTTTCCGCCCAGAATATGCATGCTGGAGTGATAATATCGTAAATCTAAATGATTTTGGCCGTAATGATCGTGACATGACAGTTTCATATCGTCCCATCCTTATCTTACCTGACTCCACCAGATGGTGGAAGTCTTGGAACCCAAGACTCCACCATCTGGCGGAGTCAGGTTATTCCTTTTCCACACTAAAAACACTGACAGTCAATAAAACATCCAACATTACAGTGCGTCACGTTCCACACATCACTCACGTTCAACATGTTTACAGAACATTATCATTCATCAGTGTCGTTATAGTTATCTTTATAGTTACCATTCCTGATGTGGACTGCCCTTAAGGGCACGAGAAATGTCCCAGCTATTGCGTTGTTGTGTGTTTCTTGTGGCATTGTCTTCTATTTGCCTTAGGATATGTGTGTTTGAGTTGTAACACGCTATGCGGTGGTGTGACGCTTGCAGACTGGAAGACTTCTCTGATCGTACCCATGGATGTATATTAAAATACCGCCATACTCTGCATGCAATGTGCTGTTCCACAGATCAGTGGAGATGCGAAAGCCTGCTGTGGAATAGAATCCATCACTTCTACACAGAGCACATTGATGATTCTGCCATGTACTGTGCTACATGCTAATAACAGATGCTTATCTCTGCAGTGGAGTGTGCATTTGATTAAAAAAACACCATGCTTTGAGCCCGCCTGTGAGGCCAGTGTGAAACGACCGGCCCCTGCCCTGCATGCAATACTATGGAGAGCCTTGTGAGCAAGTTACAGAGGAGTCTGACCTGAGATCTTATCAATAGTCTGGGGCCAATCTGGATCGGTTGGCCTGAGTTCAGTCAGATGGTTTTAGAGGGAGAGAGAGAGAGAGAGAGAGAGAGAAAGCGTGCGTGAGTTTCTCGTTGTGCACCATGTGTGCAACCTGTTTTGCTATCCGCCGACTTGTTTGTGTGAAAAAGCCACATTTCACATCTGTGGTGAAATTTTAGTCAATGATGAATTTTAGTGCTGAACACAACAAGACTGAAATATACTGGATTTATTATATTCCCCAATTTAATTTCATGGCTTTTAGCATAATTATCTGCGTGGGTGGCTACCACTGTTGGGTGATGGAATTGTCTAAGACAATAGTTGTTGGGGAAACATCTGTCTGTTGCCATGGCTTTGCCAACGGACAACCACAAACTCGGAGGAGGAGAAATAAGCATGTTCACCTCTGGGAGGGAGTGTTATTTCCATTTTTTATTACTTCAAGATGGCGGCACACTTCAGAGGGTCGGGCAACAAGTGTTGCTTTGTGGCTCTAGAGGAGAGTAAAGGGCGTGATGTAAGAGAACCATCCGTCACCAGAGAGAAGACGGTATGGACTCCAGATAGAACCACTAGATATGGACCCATCATCTGCTAGCCCTATGAAGCCCCGAGGACAATTCATTTTATTCAGGAATCTTGCATGTTGGATTAATCATTACCCATTGTTTCAGGCCCCCCACCCCCCACCACCCACCGCTATCTACTTCTGAGCTGACCATACAATCATATGGAGGCTAAAAATAAAGACTAACCGTTAGGCTCTGTGTCTCCTTCTTTGCTCGATGATAGGAACCTCCCCTGAACTGTTCCAGTGTGAAATCTGCGGTCAACGATATTGTGTCGCATAAACCACATTCTGTGCCATTTTTGCAGCCATTTAAGGCCTAATTGTATCAGTACATCCGCAACAAAGCTGGTCCTCATTAGTGTGACAGAGAGAAAAAGGAACAAGAATCATCCGATTTGTTTACTGTTTGGGCCTGATTCTGTTGAGAAATCAGGCAGCATTTTACTATTGCTTTATGTTGGCACCAGAGCAGGGCTCTTGAGTGAATTCCCTGCAAGTTCCCAGGGTTAAACACCAATATGATTCACACATCAAACAGCTGCGCATCTGTGTGAATGCCTGAGAAAGCACTAGTGTCATTAAACACGGATAGATCTTTTTGAAAGTAAACACAATAAATTAGACAGTTAACTACGTTTATTTGTAGATGTATTGTTTATCGTGTCTCTTCCTTTTTCCAGGGTCCACCTGGTCCACCTGGGTTACGGGGACCTCCAGGCGAAAAAGTAAGGCATTGTGTAATCAGGACATCAAACATCTTCACCATCATTTGACTTCTGAATTTGTTTAGAAGCTGTGGTCTTGTTTGAGACCAGACTATCTGGACACGTTCAAGCCAGTCATGTTGTTGAGCTGTGATATAATGCAGTCAGTGTTTCTTAAACTTCAAAATGTCAAGGTCTTCCCTTAACTCTTAGAATTACAGACTTGTATTGGTCAATTTAGACCCTGCTAAAGGAACCCACAGAGTCACTTTGAGAACCACTTGATATTATGCATTATGATTACATAATCTACATTTTCTTTCACCTGTTAGGGGGAGCTTGGTTTACCTGGACCTTCAGGAGAGGATGGAGAGAAGGTAGGGTAGCAAATGTACCGGATTGAAGATAGATGTGGTAGAACTTCTTATGAAATGTTAAAGAGCAGCTTTAATCCTATCGTTATCTAGTGAGGAGAACATGTGGAAATCCAACATAATACTTCCCAATATGTTCTGTGTGTGAAGAGCTGGCTCATAATGGTACTGAAAAAACACATACACATTTCACATTTCTCCGATTTTCACACAAACCAAAAGAACAATGGGATTATTTTTAGACTATGTATATCTCCATTATGTATATATACGGTATATAGACTGTATGGAATGTATAGGATTACAGCCTCACAAATCTACTACTGGACATTTTAGCTAGCTAGATGGTCAGCACTGTACATCTGTTTGTCCTGAGCTACACTCGCAAACCAATCAGTGCCAAATGTCTTGTGCTCGCTGCCAGTAGGCCAACTTGTTACCTCCGCACATGTTTTATATTTAATATAAATATTTCACAAGGCTGGAAACGTGCCCCAATTTGGAGATGACTGATGTCATCAATATGACATCACAGATTCGTCAGGTATCCTACTACTGTATATTAAAATTGGGTTAAGGAAGGACCGGCCAGTAGGCAGGCCGGCGGGTGGACCTCTGGCGCTCATGTCACCATGACTCAGCCATAAGCCATGCCCAAATATGTAGTGTGTTGTCTAAACTCAATGTGTCGTCATGGCATCAGGCGCAAACAAATCACTCAGCTCCTTATACGGTATGGGCACAAAGGGTGCATGCCCATACAGTATATGAGCACATACTGATGACGTCAGGGATCTCCATATATGGGGTTAAAAGGGACAAGCACTCACAGATAGAGATCTCCATGAGTGGGCATAAAAGGTACAAGGACTGACATATATGGGTATATCAGTCGGATTGGCGGTGTCATGTCTGTAGGTGAGGCCCGAACTCTAGATGTGAGGGCTGCGTAACGCCCTGGACTTCTAGTCTAGTAATAGATTATAAAAGCTGACAGAAGGAACCTTTATTTGAATTTTGCCTAAATACATAAAGAAAACAAAAGGATTGCTAGCGTGTCAGTCAGACTAGCCGGATATCAGAGAAACACATTGGAGTCATGCTATTACACCTCATCGTGCTTTTCTCTATTTTATTTCTATAATCAATATTACTATTATTTTGTCCACAGTGTTGAGAAAGCTCTATGTAGAAGCTGTGCATGAAATCAGCCAAGTTGCCCTTTAATTACTCCCTAGCTTCCGCTGTGGTCTGAAGACTCACCTCTTCAGACTCCACCTTAGCCCATAGCACTTACCGTAGCTCTAGCCTACCCTCAATGACCATACACGTAAATTAGATAGCATTTTTTGGTATTTTTGAATAACTTAGAAATTACTGAACTGAATAGCTTGGTCCACCTACATTTTTCTTAGATTTTTATTTCTATGCATTTGATGTATTGATGTTGATGTTTTGATGTATTACCTTGCTTATTGTAAATCGCTCTGGATTAAGCGTCTGCTAAATGCCTAAATTATAAATTGTAAATTGGAATTAAATATAGTTTAAGGTTGTCTCTTCCTCATGAGCTTACAGGCACCTTGTCATTCTGCTCTTCCACCAGGGGCTGAAAGGTGACATGGGTTTGACAGGACTAGCAGGAGAAAGAGGAGAGAAAGGAGAGATGGGGCTTTCTGGGCCTGCTGTGAGTAGTGACGGATGGATTGTAAAAAGTTGTTTGAAGTGTGTGACACGACTGAATGTTAACAGTGTGGTTCTGGGTCTGTGTGCATCAGGGAATGGACGCACAAAAGGGAGAGAAGGGTGACTGCAGACTGGAAGAAGATAACATGGTCAGTGGCACACGCACGCACGCACGCACGCACGCACGCACGCACGCACGCACACACACACACACACACACACACACACACACACACACACACACACATAGTGTTGTAGTACTCATTTCATTGACTCATCACGCTGTCGCCCATGATTTTAGTCCCTTGGGACTTTTCCCCCACCGACAACGAGTCCACTCGAGTCAAAAGTCAAGACAATGCAATTAAATAATTGTATACCCATTTTATGAGGAGCCCATTCACATTAACATTATAACTAAGAGAGCTGTCTGGTGCTTTTCGTATTCATTGATCAATTACTAGATGATGTTTGTAAATGGTTTAGTAAGAAAGCCCATAGTCTGGAAAATGAGTAAAAAGTGCAAATAATTGCAGGAACTATAAACTTCTCACATTGTTAAACTATCCTGAGAACTAACACACACACACACACACACACACACACACACACACACACACACACACACACACACACACACACACACACACACACACACACACACACACACACACACACACAGAGACAGTGTGGCAACTCACCAGTATGTGGTGACTCCTAATACATATCTCAGCAGAGATAACTTGTATTGAAGCAGTGTGTCTGTGTGTTCCAGGTTCAGATGATCTCCCAGCCTGGAGCTCCAGGTCCACCTGGGCCTCCCGGACCTCCAGGATTCATGGTGAGTGAATTTATACAACAGTATCCCAATCCATCAGTTTAGAGTAGATTAGATTGATCACATCATTGGTACACAAAGGTCCATGAAAGATAACAAAAGGATCTAATGAGTTACTAAGCAGAGTCTATACTGAAACATCATGATTGTAAACCAAAACTGCTTTATGCGTAGCATAGCAGTGGGTTATTGTGACATACAGAGAGCTTAATCCATCACTGTAGAGAGTTCAACTTGACTGTGTTATACATAATCATACATCACTGTTACCCCCATCAATAAGTGTTACATGCCTTTCAGGGCCATCATGGAATGCCTGGTCCCAAGGTAAGACTCTAAGACCCCTGTAAGACGTATGTTGAGTTGACCAATAGTACTAGTACTAGTCGTGCCAGGTGTATGACTGAGGAAAGTGTGTCTGTTCTGATGCAGGGAGAGCCCGGAGACGCAATGAGGGGAGAGAAGGGAGACGCTGGTGCACCTGGTCTCAGAGTGAGTAACTAGCTGGTCTATTATTTAAGGAGAGGGGAGGGGATGAGCAGTATTTAAAATAGTTAAAGATGGGGTGCCATGATTTCCCCCCCCCTCCCAAAACATGATGATCAGGTATTACGATTATACTCGGAGGAAGATTTTTCTTTCCAAAAAAGTGTACCAGTTCATTAAGTATGCCTGGTTGTCAGGTGGGTGGTGACCCAGCTGAGGCTGGCTACACCCACAGTGTTGGGTGTATGGTAAAAGGGGAGGGGATTATTTTATGATGTAAATTCAATTCAATTCATGATGTCATTCATGTCATTAAATTCGATTTTTCGATCAGGCCTTTTGACTCAGAGGCTTTCAGCTTTCAGGAGGTAACCAAAAATACACAGGGAAGGCAAATTTGCACATTAGAAACCACACCTGGGGGTCTATTAGAGTAATGTTAACTCCATAGACACATACAAAACAGAAAAGAGTGACATTGGCTTGTTCCAGTGTAGGTTTAGTTAGAGAGAAATAAATTGATATTGCCAAGATCACGTTTGAAATGAAAACCGCACCAGTGCGAAGTGAGCGGTGCAAATGTCCTTGTTTGGGCCGTTCTGTCCGTGACGTCGGTTATTTCATGTGTATAAGCACGAATCTCGTGCTAACACATTTGGCTAATATAATACACACAAAGTGAAACGTAGGAGCAGTTTTCACTGCTCAAAGAAGGGTGTTGACATGACACTACAACAGTGGTTATGAAAGTGGATTCCAGGGACTCTGTGGGTTCCTTTAGGGGGGTCTAAATTGACCCATACAAGTCTGTAACTCTGACAATTATACAAATGAAAACCATTTGTACACTGTCAGAGTTAAGGGGAGACCTTGCTATTTGAAAGTTTGAGAAACATGGCACTACATCAGGGGTGGGCAACTTTGATGATGGAGAGGGCCACTATATTTCCACACTCACTCCGGAGGGCCACATTGTAGATCGGCTATTTTTGCTTCTTTTGAATTGGAATCCTGAATAATTGTTGGTTATTTTTTAACTGGAATCCTGAAATGTAACATTTTGATTTAATGTCAAATGCATTTACTTATACTCATGTTAACTTTATGAACTTAAATACAAATACGTTGGTCATAAAAAAAGACATTTTAATACTACTATACCAGGCTACTAATATGGACTGAATTCATTAAAGCGGGTAATGCTTGCACGTTTGGAATTGTAACAGCTGAAAGCAATAATATATCAGTATTCTGATATTAACCTGAGGGCCGCATTAAGTGAAGGTGGGGGGCTGGGGGCCGCATGTGGCCCCCGGGCCGCCAGTTGCCCATGTATGCACTACATGAATCTATGATGATGATGATGATGATGATGATGATGATGATGATGATTGTGTTTTACTAGGGTTTGGACGGCCCCCATGGACCATCTGGGCCAACTGGTTTGGTAGGACTTCCAGGAGCCAAGGGAGAGAAAGTGAGCAAATTAACATGTTTGATGCTATTTCTCTATTCTAGTATTTGTATTCTGGGACATTTGCAAATGATTGCAATGTGATTTATTTGTTCACAGGGCAGAACAGGGGAAACTGGAATGGATGTGAGTATACAGTATATATACTGTAAATATACATGCATCTAATGTCACACTATTATTCCTGCCACAGCTGTAAATAAATGAGATATTTCAAAGCAAAGTCAAATGTAGGCCTATTGAAGATGAATGAGTCAAAAACATGCAGCTCAAAGTCTTGATTGTGATGACTATTAAACACTTTCAGCCTGGCGGCCCTATTCTGAGCAAGTCATTGTGGCGAAAGCCTAAAACAAGATTGTTCTCTTTTTTAAGTTAATTAAAGTATAACAACAGTGGTGCTTCCGGGTCACGAACGGGACAGCAGTGTGTTTGAGGAGCTCCTGCTCTCACTTTCTTTAAAAAGTTATTTTCAGAGCCTCACTTGCTTTAAACGACACTAAAAGTGCAGTAATAGCATCCTTTACGACTTTCCATCGATTTGAACCGAAAAAGAAGATTGTAGAATGTCGAACTCGCAGAAACCAGCGGTCCCTGCAAAACCGCAGACACGCCAGGTCACCAAGAAGGACGACCCGCCGGCGCCATTAACCACTGCGGACTTGGCCATTGTTCTCACACGGTTTGACGAATTAAATGCATCCATAACCTCCGAATTCAAGGCAACTAATGCAACCATCGCTTCACTGGAGGCGAAAATAGACAACGTGCAAATCCAGCTCTCTGACCAGGGACAGCGTCTGACAACATTGGAGGAGGACGCGTCGCGTTGTTCCGACAAGCTCGCCGAGCTGGACGCTAGATGTGATACTTTGGAGGATAATTATGTTAGAATCAAGGCCAAGGTCGTCGACATTGAGTCCCGGGGGCGTAGAAATAACGTCCGTATAATTGGATTACCCGAACTAATCGAAAAAGACCAGCCTAATAACTTTTTTTCTAACCTACTTGTCGACATTATGGGCAAGGATCTGCTACCAGAAGCGCCCGAGCTTGACATAGTGCACCGAGCCTTGGCTCCCAGGCCTGGGCCTGGTGCCAGACCTCGGGCTGTAATAGCTCGTGTCCACCGTCACCGCATCAGGGACGCCATCATCCAAGACGCCAGGAAGAGAAGGGGAACCCTAAATTACAAGGGGACCCCTGTTCAGATCTTCGAGGACCTGCCACAAGAAATCGTCGAACAGCGTTCGGCCTATCGAGACGTGATGTCTGCCCTGTACAAACGCGGCTTTAAACCGAAGCTCCTACATCCATCTCGACTCTTCATAACCACCGCGGAGGGGAGGAAACATCTTTCCTCTCCAAAAGAAGCCGCAGACTTTTTGAAGAAGAACCAGGGGCGGAACGAGGGGACATCGCCTTCAACTTCGACCGCATCGGTTTGAGAAGGGACTGTAGAAGTACATTGGACTGGCTTGCTTGGCCAGCTAACACATGCTAACATGCTATATATCCTCCAGTAATTGTTTATTTATTTATTTTTCTACTTTTTTATTTTTATACACACATATATGGTCGATCTCTCGTACTCCACAGTTGATACTACAGTATTAAGTAAATGTTTAGATGGGTTTGACTTGTGTTATTTGCTACGCCACTTTTTATTTATTTGTATTGTTTTACAGTAGCTTGTGGAATGGTCGATAGTGTGTGGGGTTGGCTAGCTAGCTAGTACATGCTAACAGGGGGGTTTTCTTTCTTTAATTTTCCTATTTCCTTTTCTAATGTAAATGTGCAACCTTTTTCTGACTGATATTATATGATCAAACGGCGTATGTAGACATGTGCGTTCCAACGGTTAATGCGAACCACTTGTTTACTCAATTAGGTATTTTGTTTACGGCGAATTCTATTGTGCCTGTAACAAATTATCTGAACCATGATTTTGTTGAAAAAGTCATGTGACCAAAAGGTTATTCAATTTCTTAGATTTCAAAAAATCTTCAAAAATACACTTTGAGGGAAAATTTCAAAATAAAATGTGTGCATCGTGTAGGAATGTCCAATGGACCTTGTGATGTATTTTGGTGTGTCCAGGTATCTTTTTCTAGGAGATATTGCATTTTTTTTAAATGCAATCTGTAATTTGTGGACGGTCCCTAAAAATGTTGAATATCCATCTGGGTGAATATCCAACCTGAATCCAACTCCACCGCGGTGCTGTTTCTTTCTCTCCGTACATGACGATTACGTTACGGCGGTTTAGTTAAGTGTTAGAGAGCGATCGAATGCTTTGCACTTTATGATGACATGATTGTACTCGAGACTTCTCGACATGTTTTCGTTGTTTTCTTCCTACTATGTGGCTTTAATATGCTGATAGCCTGAGTTGGTTGTTTGTTTTTGGTCAGTGGCCGCCATTGTGGCGCCTCTGACAGGATGGACCAAACTGTGAACTCTGAACTCTGAACCTCGCTCGACAATGGCTCTACACTGCCTCTGCCGGTTGGGAGGTGGTATCACTACTACTTTTGTTACTTTTTCTTTTTGGTTATAACAGCAGCCTCTCTCTAATTTACAACTGACTCATGGACATTATTATTATTTCTTTTAACCCTTTGGATAGATATGTCGACACATAGCACCTTCCCTCTGGGATTATATAACCTATTATGTTTATGTGTTTTTTTTTTCTTTTAATTTCTGATGTCTGGGGGCTGCCTTTTGGGACCCGGTGGCAGTCCAGTATTGGGGCGTCTGGGTGGGCAGGTTAAACTTCCTGTCCACCACCATGGAGCACTACCTTCATGGTGCATTCGGCTTGGCCGGGCGCTCCAACGAGCACAATTGGCTGTGTTCGTGGGAGGGAAGTCGATTGGGGAGGAGGAACAGATTTTGTCTCTGCATTAACGGTTCCCACAGTGGTCAGGGCGCCTGTTCAGAGAGGGGTGGAACCGGGGAGGATAGCGTGTACCTCCACATGCGTTACGCCCCCCTGGTGAAGCTCCTTAATGTCAGGTGAAAAGAAGATGGTGGCATGACGGATCGGGTATTGGAGGAGACCCGTTGTTGTCTTCACCCTCCCAATGGCTACTGTGGGGATTAGCAGGGATAGGTCAAACGTAGAGTATGGGGATGGGGGAATTGGCTTGACACTAAATTGGGTATATGGGGAAAAAATGTTTTCTTTTATTATCTCTTATGGGCAGGGTTTCTCTTCCTTACAACTGAATGTGTACGTACCGTGATCGCCTCAGATCCTGTGCTATTTTGTATCAATGATTGTTGTGATTGGAATGTGATTTGGGGTGCCATCACTATACCTGCCTCATTGTGACATTGTACCTTAATAAAAAAGATTTGAAAAGAAAGTATAACAACAGTGCTAGTGATAGTACTAGTAGCAGATCACAGCTCACAACATGAGCTTGTAAGATCAGCTATTATCGCTATTCACGGCCTACAAAGTATATTCAGCGTAAATAGTAGGTCTACAAGCTTGTAGATCTGCTATTTACAGCGAAGATAATGTGGGCCTAGATGCTTGGGCACTGGTCATGGAGCTATACAGCATAGCGTTTAGCTGGTTGGTTTTTTGACAGGTTTTTATTATTCTGGCATCAGATCATTATATTCACCATTGTATTCCACTCCGGCTCTCATCCTTTCATCACCAGGGCTTCCCAGGAATGATTGGTGCGAAAGGGGATAGAGGAGAAAGAGGAGAGAAGGTAAATTACATAAATTACAGGTTTACAGGTTATGGGTGTGGCTTGTGTATGAGTCTTGGACTTCATTGTGTGATAATGAGTGAATTACACAATAGAAAAGCAAGTATTAATGTATTATATTACCATACGTTAACCACTTTATACTTGGTGTCCCTAATTTTGGATGCTTGAAACAAATAATAAACAAACTAGAAGCAGTGCTCTTCCGAGCACAGGTCTCCGCCAGGTCAGGTGTGTTATTGTGGCCTCCTGGTGGTGCTATAATAGTCCAATGTGAAAAGGGTGCCATGTCTTCTTCGTCCTTTCACTGTAATCACTGTAATTTCTTCATACCATAAGACGCTACATTAATGATTTGAGGCATTTTGTTCCAAAAATGTGTGTTGCAAAAGTCGACCTGCTGGTGGCTCTATAACAGGCCAATGTGAAAAGGATGGCATTTGTTCCTCGCAATATTTCACGGAAATCACACTCTGTGTTCATGATTTGAGGCATTTTGTTCAAAAGAGAGTGCTCTTGCAAACTTTGAAACCAATCTTAGCCAATCAGGATGGAATATGAAAAATCTAGAAAGACCTGTTTCGTTTAATGACTATAGAGATACTGTGCACTGATTTCCATGATATTTACAAAATCTGTAGGAGTACTGTCCAAAAAAGTGTTTTGCACAAACCCACCTCCTGGTGGCGCTGTAACAGGCCCATGTGAAAGGTTGGGTGCAGAGGTTTTGCTCTGGCACCCAGGGGCTGTGCGTGTACGGTTTTGCTGCCATCATGCCAATGGTGCCGGAGATTAAAGCCCTTTGCACACAGGCGCGTTTATCCGCACGGATAAAACGGACAATTTCATTTTTTTAAAAGAAAACAATGATTCTCTACGACCTCATGCACACCGGATCCGAATTAGCCGTGCGACGAGTGGCTGCGGCCGTGCGTTTTTTTCTCGATCGAATCCAGTTCGATTTGTGCGTCTTGTCGCATGCGGTAAAAAACTCATCACTCCTTTTATGACTCCTTTTGGGATCCGCAGCGCCGATTCCGCACAGCATTGCACACCAAATCCAATGCGTTTTATTCATGCAGCAAACGGAAAAACGCAACGGTCCTGTGTGCAAAGGGCTTAACTGTCCAGAGACGGAAGGACACGCGGACAGACAGGGGCGAAAACATAGTCTCGGCCATGCCTTTCGGCCTGTCGGAGACAAAAATAGCACAAATGGTGCGTTTGTAATTGTATTTGTTGTCTAACCATGGCTGTTCTGCTCAATGTCCCCAGGGTGACAGGGGAGGGGTGGGGAGGAGAGGTCTGAAGGGGCAGAAAGGAGAACAGGGACCCCCGGGTCTGGACCAGCCCTGTCCTGTGGTACGCTACACCTACGCACGCACGCACGCACGCACGCACACACGCACACACACACACACACACACTCACACTCACACTCACACACACACACACACACACACACACACACACACACACACACACACACACACACACTGGGCATAATATAAGCCTAGTTAAGACCAAAGATAAGATGAAAACATTTCATGCCCTATTTTTACTTTGCCGTTCCACAGCAAAATAAATCGGACCTACAAGCTCACAACGCGTCGCATCTGTGACACAGTGTGAGCCTGTAGGTCCGCTATTGTCGACGGAGCATAGTTTTAAGCATTAGAACGTCTGAGAAAAAAACGCAATGGTATGAATTACTTATTTAGAAATGTTTTCCTGTTTCTCTTGCACTCTCAATCTTTTGTATGTTACTTCCTGCTATATGCTCTACTCCAGTGGTTCCCAAACCTTTTAGCTCATGACCCAAGAAACGTTGTTTCCCGTGACCCAAACTAGAGAAATTAGGAGATCTACAAGCTCACAACGCGTCGCTTCGGGCAGCGTTGTGAGCTTGTAGATCGGCTATTTTCACTACTTCTTAAACTTATATTACATTTATTTATGGAAATTAGTAGATTTTGTCCAGAAGTGTTTTGAATTGATGATTTTAATTGAAAAAAATAATTAAATAAATGTAGGAAACTCGCCACCCATAAAAATCGGTCCCACGACCCACAAATGTGTCCCGAGCCACTGTTTGGGAACCACTGCTCTGCTCTGTGAATCTTCTTCATGATGCTGTGGATGTGTAACAGTTGGCTGGCTCTTGCTGACAGGGTTGTGACGCACCCAAAGATCTTTCTGAGGATGCAGAGCGCTCTGCTCCTCCTCCCCCTCCTCCTCCTCTTCTGCCTTCTTCTGGCTCTGAGGCCCCCTGTCCTCTGGTACAGTATCTCTGGCTCTTTCCTCCTGGCTTCTCGTATATCGTTGCTACATTTGGCCTGTCCTATTTCTTAAGTATATTTGTCTATATTAGATATCATAATTCTACTAGGGATGGGACGATAAGCGATATTATCGTTTATCGTGATAACAAAACACTCAGGATAATCGTATCGTGGGGATTTTAATTCATCGTGAAATCATTTCCTGGAAATAAATACACTTTCTTTTTGCCATGCTGCATATCCGGGACCACTTAAACCCTCTATAATTGGTAAAAGGTCTTTTTTTCACTCTCTGTCAAATGTCTTTGCCAAAAAATTGCCGATCTATGAGTTTGTAGATCTGCTATTTTTTGGCAAATGTTCCGCCCCAGGATAATGGATTTTGATTATCGTGATAATATCGTAAATCGCGATTTCTTTTGTCACAATAATTGTGATATGAAATGTTCATATCGTCCCATCCCTAAGTTCTACCCTACTGCCTTCTCTTCTCTTCTCTTCTCTTCTCTTCTCTTCTCTTCTCTTCTCTTCTCTTCTCTTCTCTTCTCTGCTCAAAGCCCTTTTACATAACTTTGTTGTCCAACTTCAACACACATACAAACATTAATGTATTTATGGGTGTTCATTGTAAAAAAGAAGAAGAAGAAAAACAATAGTTTGTTACATCATAGTGTTATTGCCAACCACATAGGCTACGTTCCTCTGTTTGTTGAAATTAACTGTCATCAGTTATGCTTTTGTGGATCCGAATGATTGAAGTTGACCTCTTTCCTTCTGGAGAGAGAACGAAATGTACATTAAGGCTGGGCAATATATGGAAAATGTACCTTCATCGAGGTATCAACATGCGAGGTACAT
Organism: Nannobrachium achirus; assembly: GCF_963921795.1. Lineage (NCBI taxonomy): Eukaryota > Metazoa > Chordata > Actinopteri > Myctophiformes > Myctophidae > Nannobrachium > Nannobrachium achirus. The sequence goes on from NC_137824.1 coordinate 40,711,645, forward strand.
ACCGACGAAGACTGCTTGAAATGAGGTATTGGTGTATGTGTCAAATTAATTAACAGACACACTATGCATGCACGTAGCACACGCAAAAAAGCAGTCCATCTGTATAACCAGGCGTGGTTATGTCAATAAAACCATTGTTGGAAAATGGAAATGAGCTATTTAATTTCTTTATTCTTTGTGTACTGTGCAATGTGCATGCATGGATATGCTATTCATTATCTGGGTTAGGCAGGCAGTGGACCTAAAGCAGAAAAACATTAAAAACTACATAATGCAATTGTTTTTACTAATATCATGAGTAACATCGACATCGAGGTATTCAACAACGTTAGCGAATATCGAAGGTTTTCCTAATATCGCCCAGCCTTAATGTAGATACAACTTCCAGATTGAAGCTTTAATAATTGCTGCTGCACTGTGCTCACCTCTGTTGTCACTCTGCAGGGACATGATGGTCTGCCCATACCAGGCTGTTGGCACAAGGTGAGTGGAGAGAAACGCACAGATGTGACCTGATTGAAGTAGGGCTGGGCAATATATTGCATATTATGATGTAACTCGATATAAACTGAGATTTTGAATATTGTAATATGGCATAAGTGTTGCCTTTTACCGTTTTTTAATAATTTAAACTGTATTTAGAGGTGACACATTGTGAGCTTGTAGATTGGCTATTTTTGAAAAGCTTTGAAAAATGAGAAGGACAAATGATATTGTCACAATTTATCGTCACAATATCGAGGCAATTGGTCGGAGATATTGTGATGTTTGATGTTGTCCGTATCGCCCAGCCCTAGTAGCCTGAAGCATAAATGTCTAATTAAGTGATGAGCATTTCTTGTGACAGCAGTTGGCACGGTCATGCGATTGTAGTCCAGCTAACATCTGTAGTCTCAAAAATGGCTTGAATAGAAGCAACCTTTGAGATGATTCATTGTGGAATGATTACCAGCATTACATTAATGGTTTGACTTTGATTCGCTACAGGGGCATTTTGTAAGTACATTCAGCTGTCTTGAGCTTGTAATTGAAAAGCATGATTGTTTGAAATGGTAGCTGTAGTTGTTTGGTTTGTGTCATAATCAATAATCATAATCAATCCTTGCTCTTCTTCCTTTGCAGTGATAACTAACCAGCGGCATGGCATCTGTACATATTGATCATATTGATATGGTATATATTGCAGCTGAATACCCCCCACACCCTTTTTTCCATTTTACAAAACATTTTATAATATATTGAGATGATTTTTTTCTATTGAGGACATCTTTTGGAGTCAACAGTATTATCAAGACTGGATGTATAGGACTTTCTTTTTTAACTCATAAACTCTCGAAGTATGAAGTATTTGATAGCCAGCGATGGTGAAAATTCATCCAACCTCACGAACGAGGGGGGAATTGAACTGACGATCAGACTCCTAATATGAAGGACAGTGCACACCTGGATATGCGGAGAGAGAGTGTGGGGTCGAAGCTGCCTTACTAACTAACAGAGTCGGACTTGTTGATCATTAACGCTGCATGGGAGTGGCTATGGACAGATCTCCTGGTGTGTCAGACAAACAGACAGACAGACAGACAGACAGAGGAGTGTGGGTCAGTGGTCTCTTCTCATCTCTCTCTTCTCTGAAAGGAGGAGATGGCGAGGCAGAAGCTCAAACGCAAACGTCTCTCTCAGCCCTGAGGGGAGACACGCGGCCCGGAGGCCAAAGAAGACGTGGACAGAGAACACATAGGGACAGACTGCCCTTTGTGACATGTGGCAAGCCATGACACGCCAGCATGTCCTCCTGACCCAATGAACACTCAGTTATCCTCCATTATGGACATTCACCAGGAGGTGGCGACAGAGAGCACTGCATTTCCACATTCACCTGAGGAGGACACACACACACACACACACACACACACACACACACACACACACACACACACACACACACACACACACAGCACGTGGTTATTGCTATTACTCAGTTAGTTGAAGTTAGCTCCTCTGGGTCACTGTGACCACTGGCACATAGGGAGGGTTTTTAACCCCACAGATGTATTTGTAAATTATATGGTTTGCTCTTTTATTATTAAGGTTTTTCACTAATGAAGTGCATGATCATGACAAGACAGTGCTGTTTAGCATCCTGAAAGCCTTCGTGGCTTTGTTGTCACTCTAGAACGTTCTAGAACAAACAAACAAACAGAAATGTAACTACAATATTGTCATTTTATTTGCATAGTGCAGCTTATACAAATCTTTCCATTTGATCAAGGTCAGGTCACGGTCAGTTTATGTTTTCTTTGATGGCTTACACTTCTGGTGGTTGTGACTGGTGTGTTGTTTTGTTTTGTACTAATTATTTTTTTCTATTCTACTCTATTCTATACTATTCTAGGCAAGTTACATTTTTGCATTCCTGTGCATGGACACGTTTGTATAATATAAACAGTGCATGCTGAGTGTTAGTTTCAAAGCAAAAATTGAAGGAACCATTTACTACAGTATTCATGATTTTGCGGTATTTCATCATTTATTAACATTAATATCAGGTTTGCCCCTGTTTTAATTATTTTTACAACAGTGGTGAACAGTAACAAAGTACATTTACTTGAGTACTGTACATTTTTTGAATATCTGTACTTTACTTGCATATTTGTATTTTTGGATACTTGCAACTTTCACTCCACTACATTTCAAATACAGATATTGTACTTTTGACTCCACTACATTTCTAGGAAGGGAAAAGTATATTATGTATTAACCACCATATTTCAAATATAGTGGAAATATCAGATCTTTAAGCTCACGAAGTGTCACAATGCAATGTGTTGCTTGTAGCTCTCATATTTTCACTTTCATTATTATATTTTTGGGGTGGAAAATGTCTAAATTTCAATCCAACAATACATTGATATTAAAAAGAAAATGTAATTTGTAATTTGGAATACTGAGGTATTTTCTAAAGCAAACTGTGCCTGTACTTTACTCAAGTACAAATTTAAATGAGCAACGTTCACGTGGGGTTGATAATATTTGACCAGGAGTATCTATACTTTGACTCAAGTATGAGGAGTGATGAAGTACTGTCTCTGAACAGAAGGAGGTTTTGCTGCTGACTTAACATTTTATCGTGTGCGTGGACATTTCTAATCAATGTTAATCAATTGGACTTGGACTTCAGGACTAAAGTGTTAAGTATGAAAGGCTTGTATCCAAAATGTTTATTTTTTTTAGTAACTGTTCTTTTTTTCTATACAGAAACAGAGCTTGACACAATGTTCTTAATTGACAGCTATTTCGCATTTTGCGTTTTTCTTTTTATTACTGTAACAATGGATTTCAGTGTTTTCTTTTAGTTGCCACTTCTTGAGGAGTTTTATTTGTCTAAAGGCATTTTTAAGGCTCTTACCAGCTGTTTGCATCCACACGTTGGCATTATTTTATTCGCACATTCTTTGTGTGTGTGTGCGTGCGCTCGCACACACACACCCACCCACCCACCCACCCACGCACGCACGCACACACGCACACATTCTGATAAAATGGGCAATGGATAGCATAGGAATAAAGCCACTTGGCTTTAATACAAGTTAAGTTGTTAGGATATTTACTCATAGAGTAAGGAGGGAGATTGTTTTTTTTTCACATTTTGAGATTTACATTTGTCAGTTATTTTTACTTTGAGGTTGACATCAGTATAGACATTTCACCCAGTATAGCACATTTTGATACAAGAATGAAAGTAATCATTGGTATGGCAAGAAGAATTTGCATGCTTTGACTAACGATCTTCATTTCGGTATATGGCCTTCATTAAATACAGTTTTAAGTTATTGAAAGGCTATTTCACGCTTTAACATTACCTCTGTTCCACTAATCCCAAAGCTTTGGTATACATTCTCACACGGCCCATCTCAAATCTATCCCTCACTTGAATGAAATATATATATTTTTTAGTCTGCATGCCACCATACTGTATGTGCTAAAGCAGTGTTTCCTAAACCGTGAGTTGGGACCCAATTTCATAGTTGTAAAGACTTAAAAAAAATAATTCAAATGTAAATTACCTCACTATTTTCCGCTAATTTGGGTCCCAAACTAAAACGTTTTGGAACCACTGTGTTAAAGACAGTCATCCACTGACCAGATAAAGTGAGACACAAGACTGTGTGGATACTATGTCTGGTCAGCCTGTAGACTTGTCATGAGCTCACATGGGTACATTCATTTAAAAAAATATCTTAGAATGCTTCATCAGTGTGACAAATCTCTTTTATCCACTTACAGAACTTGCTCTATCCAACACTGTAATGAGGCAATTTGTTCACTTAAAACATCGACAAATACTTGTGTAGTACTAGTGACAGCGGGCCACTAGCCATGAGGATGGCACTTTGCCATTAACTTTGCCAAATAGTGTTTACTGTTTCAAGTCCCTACAACTGCAGTAGGTCACCTCACACATTTTGTCAATCGCTCCAAAAACAATCTCAATTGAGGGCAAAAAGTCATAGAGTGCCAACTTGTCCACTTATTCTTACATTCTTTTTGCAACTTGTGCCAAAACTGGGCAAAGGAGACACTGCTTGTGTCACACTGTCCAATTTGTTGTTGTTTATCTCAGTAACACTGATATATTTGTGATGTATAGTACTCACCATGTGGTCTTCCATCTGACTGCTGTGTTTCATGTGTTAAAAGGGGGGGGGGGGGGGGGGGGGGGCATAGTCTTAACCACTTATATTACGTTTATATATTACAATAGCAAATATAGCTGATCGACAAACACACAGCGTTTCACAGTGCAAGGTGTTTTGAATTTGTAGATCTGCTATTAGAATTAAAGAAAAACAACATGACAAATATCAGATTTGCCCAGGATACTGTAGGGACACCACAGTGTTAATGTGGTTAACTTAACATATTAAAAAATGTTTTAACTAAATTGTTAAATTATGATCAAAACTAACAGACAGGATATGCATGTATTTCATTCAGACCAGAAGCAGGGATAAACCCATCCCCACCAGTGATCAAAATGAATGACTAGTGGTGATATGATAGCAAAAACAAAAGCATGGATTTCCTCCTATATCCCACCACCAAATCGAACCCTGGATTAATGCTATTGTTAAATAAATTACATAAATAAACATCAATGATATGCAGTACAATCACTGAGGTGTAAACCTGATAAGAGAACTGTTGAATGGTATATATAGAGCTATGTTTGAATTGGAACCAGGAATTTTGTTAAATCTCAACACAGTTCTAGTTGTGATTTTATTGAAGCTGATAGTTAATCTGTCACTTACATTTTTATATGTGTTTATTTCTTTTGCAGATTCTATCAGTTTCATTTTTAAAGGCATAACTACTATAAGTTTATATCAGAATGCAGTTTGGTATAATACAAATATCACAGTATTAGCTTGATGTTGTGAGTATGTTTATTTGGTTGTGTATTTGGTTGTAAAGGAATTAAGCTATTTTTGTAACTTTTCATTGTCTAACTATGCATTATGTGAAATCTGGTCAACTCAATTGTAGACTGAAATAAATAAGATCTCCAAACAATGTTTTGATGTTTATTTGGAAATATTGCTTGACACTGAATATAGTGCAATATTTCTTTTTATAAAATGTCTGTTTTAATTCATAATGATACTATTCATCAAGTGTACATGATGTGGGGGCACAGTGGCGCAGTCGGTAGCGCTGTCTGTCGCTACCAACTGTACGGGGTTTGATTCCCGTCTGGGACGCGGTGGGGGCTGGGAGTGTGTTCTCTCCTCCGCATCATCAGTGTCAATATCCTAGGTAGGGTTTCCGAAAGGGCCTTTCTGTGTGAAGTTTGCATGATCTCCCTGTGTCGGTTGGAATAACATGTTCCTTCCACGCGCTACATCCTACAGGGGAAACTCCCCCCTTTCAGGTGATACAAAGTGGCTTGTTCACTCTTCAATGCACAGGGGTCATCGCCATGCTGACTTGTGGTGGACATTTTTCTCAAAATTAAATTTTTGACACGGACATAACAAAGAGTAGACAATATTACCAGAAACACACAAAAAGAGCTAGCCTTGAATGACTATAACAGGTCTGTAACAACTTCAAATGGAACCAAATCGACCCTCACTGGTCCATTTGGTTCCATTTGTACACTCAAGAGTTAAGGGGGTCCTTGCAAATAAAACATTTGAGAACCTCTAGTTGGACGCGGCCATAGTGTTGTAATAAATCAGTGTCATACATATTCTGAAGAAACCCTTGAGACTTGACATTCAGTAATTGGGTCTAATTGTGTGTAAAAAAGAAAATGTAAAATTTGCCACGGACAAGACCAAGTCTTGCCTCGGATACATTTGTCCACGTACGGACATATTGATGATCCCTGCTCACATGCATTGAAGGAAGCATGAGCTTAGTTCAGGGCTCTCCCCAGGTTGGCAGGGGGAGAGTAGCGCCCAGGATTACTGCTTAGGCAATTGATACTGGGTGAAAAATGTGTTACAAAGTCGTGGGATAAAAATTGGAAGAAAAAATAAATAAAAGTATGTAATGTAATTCAAAGATCAGCTAAATTATCTTTTTTCTTTGCCATTTTCATTTTGTATTTGTTCAACTGAAAAAGAGAAAACCTCTTGCACACTGTTTTAGACCTTAATCAGATGTATAGGTCTAAAAAAAAATGTGATTTCACATTAAAACACTTTGTTTGCATTTGGTGACAGTGTTTTCTCTTTTTCAGTTTGCCGGACCTTTCTTTGGTCTTGACAGGTTCGTTGGTATACTGTACACACGCGCGCGCGCACACACACACACACACACACACACACACACACACACACACACACACACACACACACACACACACACACACACACACACACTAAAACTAATTAAAGCACAATTTATAGCCAGAGTTGGGGCTCTGAACTGGCCTGTCAGGTTCAATCTATGGAGGCCCAAAGACCAAAGTTCAAGGGTGCCCTCTAGAAAATTGGGTCAACTTCCCAGTTCCCACTGTTCCAGAGTCTGTAGCTGAATATTGGAAGCTAAACCAAAAAAGTCCCACATAAATAGGTAGGCCTGTATTTTATGAAGAGGCAAAGCAGTCAACAACCCGGGGCTCAGAGCAATAGGTGGCCCCTGAGGCGTTATTCAAGTCGATCAGATGGGAGCCATGCCCATGGGATTTTCTGCCCAGGGTTCCAAGTCGAGTTTTTTGGGGCTTTTATGCTTTTATTGACAGGATCAGTGGTGTGATATGGATTTTAGAAGTAAAGTGGTACCCCTCTAAATTCGTGACGTGATGATTCATGTGCGTGCATGTGAGGCGCACGTGCGTGCAGCGAAATAAGTCTGGGCTCGCCGAGCCCAACCAAGCCCACGGCATCTCACCCCTGGACAGGACAGTAGACTGACAGGAAAGGGGGAGAGAGATGGGGAGTAGTGCCACGCAGCAAACCTTTTCCAGGCTCAGGAATCAAACCAGCAACCCACTGCAGGCTATTCAAAGCCTATGTGGTATGCGCTTGGACCAGTAGGCCTGCATGCAGGCAGGGCCGGTTCTAGGACTCAGGTGGCCCTAAGCAAGATTATTTTAGGTGGCCCCCCACTGACGGACGTGCACACTTATTAACTGTCTTTGAATCGCCAAAACCAAAGTTATAAATAATAACGTCTTATCTAGTAGAACATGTGGTGTCTGTTGTTAGCACTCAAGCATGTATCTACTACACACACATACTGTACAACTCTGCCAACTCCCAGAGATTCAAATATGGGATACATCCATCGCAAAAAAAATTGGGTTTTGGGGGGTTGTCAAAACCCCTGAAATACATAGAAATCTGCATTTTTTGGCACAGTCACAGACACTCAGACAGTTCTACCTACCAGTAAGACTCCCTAATCGGGAGATAAGCGACCGTTGGTCGCTTATCACAATCTGTCGGTAGATAATGCCGGTCTTATATAAGGGTCATTTGTGTACGGTGTGATGTCATACTGATGTCAGCAGTGTGATGTCATACTGATGTCAGCAGCTATGTCTCTATATATGGAGTTAGATGTTGTTCGTGTCCAAATATGGGGCTTGTGAGGTCAGACTTAGTGAGATTCGTCGGTTATCTCCATATATGGAGGGATGTGTTGGTTATCTCCATATATGGAGATTCAACCTTCAACGTGTAACTATGGCTACCTAACGACTAGCCACATGACGTGAAGGTGAGTGAGGGTCTTTGTAATAGCCACCCCCAGATTTCCCGTGGAAATCTGTACAATATCGAGAAGGCCCGAACGGAAACTCTTAGTCAACTGGCCACCCCATCAAAGAGTAAAGGGACATCATCAAGGCCTCTCTCTTGTCAATGGGCTGGTGTCGGCCACCCCGTACAGGTTCTAGTCTGAGGTGATAGCCTGCCACCCCGTTAGTAGGCAGGGGTCCCGACAAGCCAAAGGGTCGATTGCACCAGCTTCCTCCTGCCGCGAAGGGTGCCAGCATGACTCACACCATCCTTCCTAGACGATTTTGACATCTTGTTACTAATCTGTCGGTAGATAATGCCGGTCTTATATAAGGGTCATTTGTGTACGGTGTGATGTCATACTGATGTCAGCAGTGTGATGTCATACTGATGCGGAGATATGAGCAGGGCAAAGGTGTGACGTGTGACCGACCGACGGACGGACGGCCGGTGGAGGTTTTGATACTAAACTGCGACCTGACGGTCGCAATAACACACAATACAGTTTACAATGGAGGTAAAACCATTATTAGCTCTAATGAAAAACATTTTTAAAACCAAGATATAACTATTATAATGCACATCTATTTCTAGACACTGTTTCATTTGTCCAAAAACATGAGTGTAATGTTTTAACAAGAAAAAAACAACAATTGATTTGAATGAGATTCATACAAATCAATTGTTGTTTGATCTTTTATCTTGTGTTCTTCTTTAATCTTTATCCTGTGTTCTTTTGGTCTCAAATTGCAACTTGTAGGCCTATTCAACTGTACAATATGTGGCATATTTTCAAATCTGTTGTGTCTTGTGTGAGATCTTAATTTTATTGCCTATTAAAATAATAAGTAGTTTAAGTTTTTGGATAGGGCAGGAGTGAGCAACTCTTTTTAGCCATTTTTTAAATTGGAATCCTGAAAAGTAACATTATTATTTAATTTCAAATACATGTTTGTATGTTAACTTTATGAAATGCAAATACATTGGACAAAAACAAACTATAGCACTAGTCATGCTACTACTATAGACTGAAGTAATTAAAGCGGGTGATGTTTGCATGTTTAGAATTGTAACAGCTGAAATCAATAATATATCAGTATTCCGATATTAACCTGCGGGCCACATTAAGTGAAGGTCTTGGGCACATGTCGAGAGCGCCACTTCACCCTCACTCCAGAGGGCCACAATGCATATAGTGAAAAATAGCTGATCTACAAGCTTAAAACGCGTTGCAATCTTCTCCCTGTGATGTGGCCCCCTTAGTGGTTGTGGCCCTAAGCGAGCGCTTATGTTGCTTATGCCAGGAACTGGCCCTGCCTGCAGGCACCCCACCCCAATAAAATAATACTTCTAATATAGGCCTATATGTCTAAAATAGGCAAAAGGCAACCCCTCTGTGAAATTAATGCACACACGGTTATCAGTGGTCAAATAAAGATAAGGCTATAATTTTTGCAATCTATAATCTATCTAGGAATTAGGAAAAGAGGAAACAATTATAACAGAAACATAGGCTACTTTTGCTTCATGATATTTATTTTATGTAGCCTAAGTAGGCCTATGTGAAATAATCCTCGAAACTATAAATAGCCTATCTTATAATAATATAATTATATAAATCTCTACATTATATTATTCATCTATAGATGGCAGTGAAGGAAGAAAACCTATGCAGGCTGATTTCTCCCTCCTGCAAGAAAGAAACGCACTGGGCCACAGTTCCCAGCATGCTCCGCGGGCCGCTCGACCCCTCAAAGGTTTTACATCCGGGGAACGACTTCCTTTTCCTCTGTGCCCAAATGCGATGAGGACCTAGGGCGACCTGGACCTCCAAATAATCTAGATCCATCCTTGTAAAAGGCGCCGTCAAACCTCGCAAAGATGACCGAGCAGATGACAGTAAGGGGGACCCTAAAGGGGCACAATGGCTGGGTCACCCAAATCGCCACCACTCCCCAGTTTCCCGACATGATTCTGTCCGCGTCCCGAGGTAAGCGCCGCTTCAGCCCGGCTCCGCCAACATGGCCACCGCGGCTAGCATTAGCATAGGCTAGCAGCTTGGATGAAGAGCTGATTTCAGACTGGTGACATGGAGAAGTCATGGTAGTTAGAAACAAGGCGACGCATTAAAATGCAAAGACACAAACCCAGGTTCGACTCAACGGCGTGAAAGTCGTGCTATAACGCTCATACTCTAACTTAAATCGTCACTCCTGCCGGCAGTTAGCCAGAACCCTTCAACTTTGCACTGGACACAGTCAGACACTACATCCATGACACGTGTTTGAGTGCTGGATGTCAAAATGTGTCTTAAAATGTTTTAACTGGATATTTTGCTAGAGGGGTTAAGGTTTTTTTAGCTCAAGCTGGATGTTACTCATCCTGGTTGCGACCCGCTACCTGTATGACAGTTCATGTGTGTGCTCCTCAAGTCCCTTCTCATACAAGTTACAGTGTAAACACCTTCCAGTCTTTAAATTAAATTCAATCGCAACAATACTATTTCTTTGACGGTTAAATGAGCGATGATGGAAACTTCCAATGCCAACTGTACTTCTTGTGATGATAAAGAGGCTGTTTCTGAGCTCTGAACCGGACGCTCGTTTGAGAGCTTCTCACAAATGTGTGTATCCATTGACTTGAGTGATCTTGAAGGTACCAATAATACCACGGTGTTAAGCATTTTTCAAGTAAGAACTGAATTCTGAATTACTAGTACAACATAGTTGGGCATTCATCAACGGCCTACTCAAAGTAGTAAAGTTATCATTCATTATACCGAATCCCCATTTGATCATGTTATTGGAGCAGTGATCATTGTCTTCCTCACTTAATGTTGCAGCTGGTGATGAAGGTAGAGCTGATTTCAATAACTTGTTATTGAGCACTGCAGTGCTTACTAGTTTGACCTATAAACTGTTGATTTCTGCAAAGTAAAGATGTCATAAATGATGTTGTAAAACGTATCAAATGTAATGTTTAAGTGAAGGAAAAGTACCTATATTTTATTTTACAGTACTTGAGTAAACGCACATAATTACATTCCCCCAGTGACGATATAATAACAAATGGTGGTCTAATGTGTGAAGCTCTGCTTGGAAGGCTTAAGAATGAACCAGTGTTTCCATTTCTCAGACAAGTCGATCATCATGTGGAAGCTGACCCGTGATGAGACCAACTATGGCATCCCCCAGCGGGCACTCAAGGGCCATTCTCACTTTGTGAGCGATGTTGTCATCTCTTCGGATGGACAGTTTGCCCTGTCAGGGTCCTGGGATGGGACTCTCCGCCTGTGGGACCTCACCACGTAAGTCTTGTTTTACTCATAGAACACTGACAGGCGAAGCTATTGGCTCTTGTACTAGTGATTTGAAGATGTTTTAATTTCAAGGACCTCCATTTTGATATGCTTTAAGTTGTGCAGACCCCCATTTAATTTTCAAGGACCCCCATTTAATATCCATAAGTATTCAGCTGTTCCATTTGTATGTTGGAGACCACACCTATCATTTACCTGGGAACCCCCCAGGGTTTCTTGTACAAATGATTTGTATATTTAACAATCTATACATAAAAAATACCAAATCCACAAATGTTTTCTTCTTTCAAACACAATATATTATGTAGGCTTGAACTAACTACGTTCAACAAGTATTGTCATTACACCCCCCTTCAATCACAATTGTAAATGTTCATACTCTGACATAAAATGTCACTCCTGCCGGCAGTTAGCCAGAACCCTTCAACTTTGTACTGGACACAGTCAGACACTACATCCATGACACATGTTTGATTGCTGGATGTCACAATGTGTCTTAAAATGTTTTAACTGGATATTTTGCTAGAGGGGTGAAGGTTTTTTAGCTCAAGCTGGATGTTACTCATCCTGGTTGCGACCCTCTACCCTTATGACAGTTCATGTGTGTGCTCAAGTCCCTTCTCATACAAGTTAGGTGTAAACAACTTCCAGTCTTTAAATGAAATTCAATCGCAACAATACTGTTTCTTTGACGGTTAAATGAGCGATGATGGAAACTTCCAATGCCAACTGTACTTCTTGTGATGATAAAGAGGCTGTTTCTGAGCTCTGAACCGGACGCTCTCGTTTGAGAGCTTCTCATGAATATGTATACCCCCCAGGGTTTCTTGTACAAATGATTTGTATATTTAACAATCTATTCATAAAAATTACCAAATCCACAAATATTTTCTTCTTTTAAACGGCTAGCTTTTAAACTAAGAGCTGTTTCACTATGATGAAAAAGAGGCTGTTTCTGAACTGTTTGATTTCATCCACAGCTTAAGTTGTGGGTGGTTGGTTGATTGGTTGAAATGAACATTTCTTTTTCTCTAGTGGCACCACCACTCGCCGCTTCGTTGGTCACACCAAGGATGTTCTGAGCGTGGCCTTTTCTGCGGACAACCGCCAGATTGTGTCTGGCTCTCGAGACAAGACCATCAAGCTGTGGAACACCCTGGGAGTCTGCAAGTACACAATCCAGGTGTGTTACTGCACAAGGAGTGTGCCGTTAACTGCCAGAGGCAGCTGACCTGTATACTTTAGGTTGGTTGTTGTCCATGGTGGTGATTATACATGAGTAAGGAAGGATAAAATGTTTCATGTCTTATATGATTTACTTTAACCCCTGGTGATTATACCCATTCACTTTACACTCTGATGTAAACTGCTGACAGTCCTGCAAATATGAGGGGGCATTTGGACAGATTACTTGACAGTTAAAAAGAAAACCGATTCATTATTTGAGTGTGACCTCTGACCTTGTCTTCTTCAGGACGAGAGCCACTCTGAGTGGGTGTCCTGTGTGCGCTTCTCCCCCAACAGCAGCAACCCCATTATTGTTTCCTGCGGCTGGGACAAGATGGTCAAGGTATGTCCATCCTCTTTAAAACTTTGAGCCTGGTTTGGACATGTCATCACTCATTATATGCAAAAATGGCAGATCTACAGTATATATGGTATATAGGGCATCTGTGGTTAAACTCCAGCTTTGGGCTGCAAAGAAATCTATGCAGTCTTGAATTTGAGAATAAATGATAAGTTTAAGGGGAAAGTACAAACATTCTCCTGTTAATCTGACCCAGGTTAGTTATTTTAAAGCGTTTTGAGATGTGATTGTTGCTTGTAGGTGTGTCTGCAGTGGTTTGCCCAATGATTTTAAAACTATGCATGTATTAGCTGACATGGCTCTGATGAGAACTTTATTAATGAGGGCACAACCCACAGAACACATTGAAGAAATGTAAACTATCGTAGGTATAAGCTGCTATTGACACAGTACTTAATTTCCTCTGCCCAGGTGTGGAACCTGGCCAACTGTAAGCTGAAGACCAACCACATTGGTCACACTGGCTACCTGAACACAGTGACGGTCTCTCCTGATGGCTCCCTGTGTGCCTCCGGTGGAAAGGTAAAATGAAATCCATTCATCTGGACTTTGCATTCGCCCAGTCAGTCTGTAGTACTGTACAGGTTTTAAGTTGTGATGGAAAAATACAATGCTCCTGTTTCACTGTGATGAAAAAGAGGCTGTTTCTGAACTGGGAGGAAGAAAACCTCCCCCACTACCCCCCAGCTATCCAGGAGTTGAATAAATCTAGTTTTCTTGTGTATAGCCTATTTGAAAGGGTTCCATTGGTATACTATACAGCTCTGGACGTTCAGACACTTTTGTGCTTTCTCATCCAGGACGGGCAGGCCATGCTGTGGGACCTGAACGAAGGCAAACACCTTTACACCCTGGACAGTGGTGACAACATCAATGCATTGTGCTTCAGCCCCAACCGCTACTGGCTCTGTGCTGCCACCGGTCCCAGCATCAAGATCTGGGTGCGTTGAGTTTATTTATTTTTCATTACACCTTCCAGCCTTTGCTTAAATTAAATTCAATTGCGAAATAGTATTTATTTAACAGTAAATGAGCAATGATGGAAAACTCCAATGCCAGCTGTATTTCTTGTGATGATAAAGAGGCTGTTTCTGAGCTCTAAACCGGACGCTCTCATTTGAGAGTTTTTTTTTCTCGTATTTATTCTCTCGGCCATGCAGTGAGACTGCTTGGAAGACAGTCATGTTTTTTTGTTTTTTGAATCCTCATATCTGTCTGGTGTTGTTCAGGATCTGGAGGGCAAGATCATTGTGGATGAGCTGAGACAGGAAGTGATCAGCACCAACAGCAAGGCTGAGCCCCCACAGTGTACTTCCCTGGCCTGGTCTGCTGATGGACAGGTAAAATGCATCAACCTGACCGCACAAGATCTGTTATTGTTCATGTCTTAATTTATAGTCTATTATGAAGGTGTCTCTTGCCATGACAACTGCCTATAACCTTTGGCAAGCGATGCCCTTGTATGATGAATAAATTAAGCTTTACTTTCACCCCCGGTGATTATACCCATTCACTTTACACTCTGATTAAAATGCTGACAGTCCTGCAAATATGAGGGGGAATTTGGATAAACTAGCCTATTGACAACGGTCGAAACTGACAAATGACTAAGTGATTCATTTCCTTGTTTTTATTTTCTCCTCAGACCCTGTTCGCCGGCTACACTGACAACCTGATCAGAGTGTGGCAGGTTACCATTGGAACTCGATAAAAGATTTCCGAAGCCGATGTTTGAATAAAAGACACTTTAAAAAAGAGCAATTGTGACGTGTTGGATTAATCAATGATTTTTTTCTTTTTGATTCCTTGGATACTTAGATTAATACTTAAAATCCAGATTAAATGACATTTAAAGGGGTATCTAAATTGTGTATAATTTGAAACAGGATGGGGACAACACAAGCGATTTGAAGTGAATTTCTTTTTGAAGTTGGAAGATCGGTAGGTGAATGTCATTATTGATGGAAATGGTTCAAGCTTATGTTAGCCCAAGTCTTTTACTGGAAGAAAAGGTGCATCGACCACCCCTGCACATATTTTTAAAACGGCTGCACAATATGACCATGTGATGTAAAGTGTCTTCTGTTGTAATGGAAAAGTTGCATGCCCTTTATACACTATCTGACTATACACTGTCTGACTCACTTGTGTCCTACCTGGGTTTAACCCAGAATGTTGTCTCACTGAGACCAAATTTGTACTATCACAAATTTGGGTCCTAACTTGTCATGGGGAGAATTGCATTTGTTTCCAGCACTACCACTTTTCACCAGTAGGTGTCCTACTTGACCATAGGAAATACGTTTGTCAATGGAAGAATATAAATGTAGGAAGTAAGCCAGTCGGTCGGGACTAGATGGAGATGTCCTCCAACTCCAACCACTGCAGATGTGCTAATTATATTTAATGCAGATTGTTGCTGTAAAGTCTATCTTGCATTACGGATCTGTCATCGTGTACTGTAGCGCAGGCCTGCGTAAATGGCATTTTCAACAAATGACCGTTGGCCACCTGGCTTGCCGTAGAGTTGTGTTGAGTATCCTAGCAACCAACAAAGGCTTCGTTTTAAAAGTGAATGTTACTCGAGTGGTTTCGTTCACGTAAATATTGCTAGGAATGAACTGGACGATAGGATAGCATTCCGTAGTTTTATGCAGGCATTGACCGTTTGAAATGGACGAAACAAGGGTGCGGATGTCACAGCCAGGTGTTTATGTGGAGAGAACGTTGGCCCTGATCAACCCAGATGTTATACAGAAAGCAGAGGAGATAGAGGAGCTCATTCTCAAATCGGGCTTCACAATCTTGCAGGTTGGTGCATTTGCTAAAATGTTTACCGCAAGGAAACGGTCTAAAGGTCTAGTTAATTTGACTACCGGTATATATCCAGATGATTGTGATTTATTGTCTCCGCCATTGATTGATTGATTGAAGACTTTATTAGAAGTTTGCATAGGAAAAGGTACAGTTTCATGACGGTACAGTTCACTGGTACAAGGTCTACTAAAAGGAGATCCGTGAAAAGACTAAGCTTATTTCCACTGGAAACCATTGAAGTATCAATCTCATATAACATTGAATGACAGACAAATAGAACACAGTACTATGCAGTAGATATGTAAAGAAAAAGAAAAAAGAAAACGGTAAGTCTAAACAAACAGTAGACCTATATACAAAGAAGGTGCAGGGGAAGGCCGAAAGGCATGGCTAAAGACTGCATCTGCATGAACAGCTAATCTCTGGCACCATTAAGGGAACACGCTGGCTGCGAACAGGCTGCGCACACACATGGGCCTGTTATAGCGCCACCAGGGGGTCGATTTCTGTTCAACACATTTTTTTGACAATAGCCTACTCGGACAGATTTTGTCCAAATAGGGCTACAGTATCTCTATTATCATCATAAAATGAAATGGGTCTTTCAGATTTTCAAATTCAGTTTTTTCAAATGTTCTCAAATCATGAACACACTGCGATTTCCGTGAAATTGTGCTTGCACATTGATTCCCACTTGGCAGAGGAAGAAATGCCATTTGGAAATGTTCAAATCAGCCTCATGGTGGCACTCTATCAAGCCAATTCATGTTTTTACCTATAACTGCCTGTGTCGGGGCCAGATGGGCTCGAAAATGCAGAGCGAGTGGATCACACCTGCACTGATCTGAGTGAAACTATGTGCAAGAGGCCAAGGAAAAACATTTGCCATGCATTTTTCACATCTGCTTTTTATAGTGACACCAGGAGGCCACCTTATGTAAAACACATTTTTTATATTACTCCTGGCCCATTTTGAACAAAATGCAGCAAATCATTATGCCCGCAAATGTCCAATCATCACGCAAATCGGTACACATTATCTCTAGTCAAGTGATCAATTCGGATCCGTCTGATCATATAGAGGGTATGCGTATGCATAAAGTGAATGGCAAATCGAGTGGCAAAGTGAGTTTAACATCGTTTAACATTTAATGCAATCAGATAGGACTTTTCTGTTTGGATGTATGGGCTGTCAGGCCAGAAAGTAAGGTATTTTTTTGCCACTCAGTAGGTGTTCCCGCATAACTTCCGGGTATGATGATGATGATGTCAGGCGCATATACCCTCTATTCCATAGAGATTGGTGAATTCCGAACATTGCTGGCCCACAACAAACTACCTGACCTGGCGGAGACCTTTGCTCTGAGGAGCACTTTTTCTAGTTTTAGCCTGTAGTGCCTTGGATGTTCATGCCTCGTTAACTTGTGGATCAGTTAGTTGGCAACTTAAGCTCTATTACTGGAACAGGCATCTTGTTAACGGTTAACTTCATCCCGAGCAGAAGCGGACATTGCAGCTCAGTCCAGAGGAGTGCAGTGACTTCTACGCGGACCATTACGGAAAGAACTTCTTCCCTAGTTTGGCTGCCTTCATGAGTTCTGGTCCTGTCATTGCACTGGATCTGGCTCGGGAAGATGCCATCGCCCACTGGAAAACCATCATAGGTCCGGTCAACAGTGTTCAGGCCAGGGACACTCACCCTGAATGGTCAGTAATTGTCTCCACCAGCCGAAGGCATGGGGGAGAGTATGTTTTCCCCTCCGTCCGTCCGTGTGTCCGTGCGTGCGTCCGTCCGTGTGTGTGTCCTCGCAGTTTGTGTGCAGCTAATCTCAGTCGCCGTTGGCCCGGTCGCTGCCAAAGTGAGCACACACATTCCCTGGATGCCAATCTAGAACCTCTGCCCTAAATTTTTCAAATGGGCTTTTTCTAGCGCCACCTAGTGGCCGATGTTCGCAAGACACATTTCTGTGCACTACTCTTACAGATTTTGTCCAAAAATCCTACAAATCGGTAGGCAGTATCTTGACAGTCATGTGATCGACACGGATCTGTCCGATTTTTCATATTCCATCCTGATTGGCTAAGATTGGCTTCCAAAGTTTGTAGGATTGAGCCGTTTTGAACAAAATGCCTCAAATCCCAAACGCAAAGTGCAATTATCATGAAATCGTGCACACACGTTCCCACTAGGTCGAAGAAGAAATGCCACTTCAAATTTTTGAAATCAGCCTCATGGTGGCGCTATAACAGGCCGATTTGTGGTTTTACCTATAACTCCATCGATCAGTTTCAAACTTTGTAAGCGCATTCCCTAGAGGCCAAGGAAAAACCCTTTCCCTGCATTTTTCACATCAGCCTTTTATAGCGCCACCAGGAGGCCGACTTATGTAAAACACAATTTCTCCTATTATTCCTTGAGATTTTATCCAAAAATCATGCAAATCGGTACACAGTATCTCTATAGTCATGTGATCAAGTCCGATCCGTCTGATATTTCATATTCCATCCTAATTGGCTAATATTGGCTTCCAAAGTTTGCAGGATTGCTCCGTTTTTGAACAAAATGCCTCAAATCATCAACGCAGCTTGCAATTACCCTGAAATTTGCCACACATATTCCCACTATGTCAAAGAAAAAATGCTACCCTTTTCACATTGGCCTATTATACAGTACCACCACCAGAACGCATGGCCTGGTGGAGACCTGTGCTCGGAAGAGCACTGCTTCTAGTTCAGCCTGCTTCTAGAAGGCATTCTTTTTGGGTTCCCTAAACCCAGACAGTCAGGGGTGTCGCACCAAATTCTGGGCCCTGGGTACAAGGATTCACTGCAGGCCCCCCACAAGTTTTCTTCATAGGGGGAGGGGGTTTTACCCATTTAGACTGGGAACGCATTATTACGCATTATTTTGTGCTTTAACTATTGAAAAATAGCAGATATAGACTACAAGCTCACAGCATGGCACCGAGTGCCGCACTGCGAGCTTGTAGAATAGATCTGCTATTTTTGAAAAATCGTGAAAAAAGTCTTTGAATATTTCAAATCCTCCTATGTCAGTGGTGCTCAAACCTATTTCATGTGAAGGACCCCCAAAATCATATTTATTCGGCCACGGGCCCCCATCTCAAAATATTTAGTTCCAGGGAGTCAGGGACCCCCCAGAAGCAGAATTTGAGTTACAAATGTTCACTTAAAAAACACATATATTCAAAGATTTGTACACATTTTCACAACTTTTCAAAAATAGCAGATCTACAAGCTTATAGTGCGGCACCTTGTATATCTGCTATTCTTCAGTAGCTAAAGTATAAAATAATTAAGGCCCCTGGTAATTCAGTCCTACTTTTCTCCCCTTGTGACGCCCCTGCAGACAGTTGTAGTTTAACAGATATTTAAGTTTGTTGAATTGTATTGTTTGACGGGTATTTCAATTTTTGACGTAAGAGCTATATGACAAAAATACCCCCAACATGTTTAATGCTTATTGAGTAATTGAATAATCAAACTTTGGTAGAACCCAAGCTCATAATGCAAAGAATATATAGGCTCACCATATCCACAAACCACATCTATCTTACCCCATAGCCACAATCGGATACTTACCCCTGTGACACCACCTTACAATTATCTACTAGTTAATTTGCTACAGAAATGACAGTAGTATATATATATATATATATATATATACTACTGTATATATATACAGTTTCAAATGAAAGTAAGTAGCCTTAGAAACCAATGGTTTCTTTCTGGCCATGTGGCCTATAGGTCAAGTGTGGCAGCTTGATGTACAAGTACACCCCCTGGACATGACACTAGTACAGTATGTTGCAGAGACTTCTCCAATCCAACCCTTGATGCTGAATGCCAAAGTAGAGAGGCATTGGGAAGAACCATTTTTTGTCTCGGCCGGGGCTGAGGCTGTTCTCCCTGTAACTCTATTTATGTTATTATTTATTTCCCTTGTATATTGACTTGAGTTCATGCTTACTGTAATGAAATTGAACAATGTTCTAATTGGTGCTTCTTAAACTTCTTCAGCCTGTACCTTTGATTCAAGTCAAAGTATGACTTATGTTCTGGTGTCATGTGGTGATCTAGAATAATGATCCTTTGACATACCCAGCAGAAATGGCACTAATACATATACTGAATCTCTCCCATAGCCTTCGAGCAATGTACGGAACCTCTGAGCTCCGTAATGCTGTTCATGGCAGTGATACATTCATAGCAGCTGAGAGGGAGCTCAAGTACATGTTTCCAAACTGTAAGTCTCACATGCAAACACACAATTATTTTTCTTATGAACATAAAGGGGTCAGCTTCTGAACAGTTACTGTACACTCCTATACCCCCCCCATCATGACAGCTGTTATTGAACCAGTTCCAACGGTAGAAGCTGCCAAAGAATACCTGATCAAGTATGTGAATCCCACATTGCTCAGAGGACTTACTGAGCTCTGCAAGGAGAAGCCCCTCAACCCATGTGTAAGCAAGCACCAGAATGTCACACAATTGGACATATGCCACAGGACAGATGTATCCAATTATTTCCTGGTATTCTAGGTGTTAAAACATTATGTTTGCTTTTGTCAGCGTGTCATGCCACCTTCATGCATTTGTCTTCCCACTTTCAACAGACTTGGATTGCTGACTGGCTGATCAAAAACAATCCAAACAAGCCTAAAATATTTGATGGAGCGATTGTGGAAGAAGCAGAATAACATGGAAGGGAAGAATATAGAAGTTCTCAGAAACAAAATTGATCCTAGAATGAAATTAAATGGTATTGTTAGAACTTGTTTTTGACTGGTATTTATAATTAAATCATTACCAAACACATTTTGAGAATTACTGTTCATTTTGGTATAACCAAAGTACCACACTGCACTGGTAATATCCTCATTAATGTCTGCAGTGCTACTGCTTCAGTTATGTGACGAGACATCCAAAACTGAACAATGACACAAATATCATGCAAATGACTATTATGGAGGCTGATCTTGAGTCCCATATTCACTCAATAATTCTAATTATCTTCTCAATAAATAATATAATAAAACATTCAATGTACTCAACCAGCCAGGAATTCTCTTGCACAACATAGCTATCAGACCTCAGAACCATTGCAACTGCATATCTGGTGTCAACAATAAATCCCAAAGACCACAATGACATGAGCATGGTATTTTATGGTGTTTGCATTGTCTGTTGCCGTAATATAAAAACAAACCATTGAGTTTATACAGTTTATAAATGACCCAGTCACCCAGACAAGCTATAAATGAGTGTGCTAAACGGAACCCGTCTGGTCCTCCTTTTGTACAAGTATCAGCTGCACTTTACATTCACATGAAATAGTGAAGAATGATGACTTGAGATAATGCATGATAAACATGCATTATTCCGTCACTGGGATATTTTACCAGGTAATAGGCACTGTACATAGACAGACTGGAATCCATATAAAGTAAAAGAGAAACTAAAGCGAACATTATGGGCCCTTTTATTATCATTGGTAACCGGAAGAGTGGGCACGTCAATGTTTAATTGGATATTTTGTTCCCAAAATATTTAAAAAATAAAGAATTTGGAAAATGATCTTAAAAGTCATGTAAATATAGGGCGGTTGGCTTTGGTTCCAATAGTTATGGAATAGTGTGCAAGGTTTATTGTCATGTTGAACAGCAGAGGAAAGGGTGTGTGTGTGTGTGTGTGTGTGTAGGGGGGGGGGCATGTTGTTGGCTAAAGTGTGTGTGTGTGTGTGTGTGTGTGTGTGTGTGTGTGTGGGTGGGGGGGGGGGGGGGGGGGTGTTGTTGGCTAAAAGAACCCTCCTTTACTCATGTAAGAAGTGAATTGTGGACTTATAAGCCACACTACTTACATATTTAAGGAGCATTATCAGAAATGCATTTGTTTGTTACCAATTCTCGTTCTAACTTCGAACTGGTCTTTGGTAACTTGATATGTCCAGCAAGCATGCAAATCAGGAGGATCTGAAAGGTTGAATGGAGTTGTTGACAGTAATTCCATCGTAGATACCATACCAATTCAGATTCCATAGCATGTATTTGTCAAGACGATATTGCTTAACTTTTTTGTATCAGACGAACAATACTATTTAACAAGTAACATCAACTTTCGTGTACTCTCTCACACGCAATACCAATTAGTGTGTACTGTTGTGTGCATTCCCATTTAACAGTCTCTGCTAAATGCAATGTTTTGGACGTGACTCGACATTACCATACACATACAAGAATCAAGTCCAACCCAAGAATGTGCCTGAAAGCAGAAAAGGTACTCAAAGTTCCCTGTGTGTAAAGGGCGTGAACATCCATGGAAGAAAAAAAAAACGAACGTGACTTGTGTGATTGGTTGGCGCTGTGATTGGCAGCCGTGGCGATCCAATCAGACCGCTTCCTGGCTGCAGTATGTTTTTTTCCCTACCGGTTCTATAAAACCAACCACGAGTTTGCGTCGTATGGGAGAATCCATCTTGAAGAGTGCTCTCCGTTTGTGTGATCAGTAAGCAGCTTTTTTTTGTCTTCTTTTGCATCTAAAATACGCTTCTTAAGTTTTGTTTGGTTGAGACTCGCGCGTAAGTACTTCTGATTGTGGTCGATGTGTCGTTAAAGTTCTAGAATAAATTGATATTTTACGTAATTGCAATTAGAAATTCACGGTGTGGAGCGAGGCACGGCCTCCTCCGCATTACGTAACTGCGAATAGAGTTGTACGTTTTCAGGTTTGGTTTATCTGCGCCGTGCAGCTTCAGACCGATCTGGTTCTGCGTGTTAAAGATTGCATACCTGCATCTGTTTTGCCGCGGATCCGTTCAGCTATTTGCGATTAAAGTGAAGTCAAAAGGTCTCATTGTGTTAAATGTATGGCGGAACCGGTCAAAATGGTGGTGGATGTATGCATTGGCACGGCGTTAATGGCGAAGCGTGTTATTCTGTGAGGGGGGAGAGAACAGCACATTCTTCTAACAGGGATACAAAAATAGCAGATCTCCAAGCTCACGGTGCAGTCGCATAGCGACACACCGTGAACTTATACTTACTATAAGATCAGCTATTTTTGTGGCAGACCCATTAGATCCATGAGTTCTAGTGGACGTGGGAACACATCCTGATCCTGGCACAACAATGGCTGCAAGGATTATGTAAGAGCGATACAGGGCTTCTTTTGTGACCAAAAAAGTGGTGCTTTTTTTTAATCTTCCCAGGAACAGAACATAGAGGATCATACTAGTTTATAAAAATGTCGGACGTCGAGCAGCAGTTCATGGAAACGTCGGAAAACGGCCACGAACTCGACGAGGATTTTAACGGAGCAGCCGCCGAGGAGGAGGAACAGCACGAGCTGGAGGAGGAGGAGCAGGCGATCGACGGGCTCGACGGAGAGGCAGAGGCCGAGGCCGAGTCTGAACTGGTAAACGACGCGGAGGAGGACGCGACAGGGCCCGAAGCGGAGTCCGCTGTGGACGGCGAAGCAGCAGAAGCCACGGAGGGGGGAGGTGAAGGAGAGGAAGAAGCCCAGAACGGCGGTGGAGCCTCGGAAGGTGGACAGATCAACGCCAGCAAAGGAGAGGAGGATGCGGGGTGAGCTGCTTAAATATGTTGATAGAAATTATTGGATTTTTTTTTTTATTTTTTTTTAGTGGATGCGGTTCAGACGAAGCTCCAGGTTTCGTCCTGTTCCTTTGTTCCGCCGGGCTTTGTTGGCGCCATGTGCGGAGCGAAGGGGGGAGGGGCGCCACATAGAACATGTACTAGATCAACGTGTGTAACTACTGTGTATTAGGTTGGATCTGCTTCAGAACCGCTCGCGTTTTTCTGTCGATCGATACCCGATTCTATTAAATGTATGTAGAAAGAAAATGAAGTTAAAGGGAACATTTCGCTAGTGTGATCGGGGAACAGGACCCCATGCCTTTCCTACGTCACTGGTGGCAACAGATGTTCTGGAACAGTTTGTGCACTTGCCCACCAGCGCGCCCTGCCCCCCAATCCTGTACTAGTGGCAGCGGTAATGATACATTCTAAACATTTAGCATCTTATCCATGGCAGAAACCGAATTGCAAAGTACGAGATCATTAAATGGCACGACAAAGGATATGGTCATATTATTAGAGCCAAGAAAACATATTTTTAAGTGCAGAAAAGTAACTAGGATACCAAGTAAACATCAAACCTAGCATCTGTTTAAACACGTGGACAAGCGAACCGGAACGACAACCTAAATGTGAACAATTATCCAACGGAGGTACATCTGCATGATATAACTAGCATCAGTTGACAATGGGGTACAAGAAATAGTTCGAATAATGAGTGCTGGGGCATAGTTGCTCTAATGCTGTGATGTTAAAACTGTTTATCCTTTTTTGTTTGTGTAGGAAAATGTTTGTCGGGGGCCTCAGCTGGGACACGAGTAAGAAGGATCTCAAAGATTACTTCTCTAAATTTGGTGAGGTGACGGACTGCACCATAAAAATGGACCAGCAGACAGGCCGGTCAAGAGGGTTCGGCTTCATTCTCTTTAAAGAAGCAGTCGCCGTAGATAAAGTGAGTGGAAACTTAAACGTTTTATGTTATGTAATGAGAAGTACAGTGTGTTCAGAAAGGGGACTTAACCATGCACATTTCTGTTAGGTCCTTGAACAGAAGGAACACAGGCTAGATGGCCGACAGATTGACCCTAAGAAGGCCATGGCTATGAAGAAAGAACCAGTCAAGAAGATCTTTGTTGGAGGCCTCAACCCAGACACAGACAAAGAAGTTATCCAGGAGTACTTTGGCACTTTTGGAGAGGTAACTAAGCCACCCTTGCAGCGAAAATGGCCAATATATACAAGCTCACATCACATTTTGACTAAGGATGGGACAATATGAAAATGTCATGGCACGATTACTGTGACTAAAATAATAGATTTACTATATTATCGCGATAATCAAAATATCCCCAACATCACTATTCTGGGGCAGAACCAAAAATGGCCTATCTACAAGCTCACATTGCGCTGCTGTGAGCTTGTAGATGGTCTATTTTTGGCAAGGATTTGGTAGAGTGGGGGGAGAAAAAAAAGACTATCAAGTATGTTATTTACAGGTCTGTTTGAACAATTATAGAGGTTAGGTGGTACCAGGTATGCAGTGCGCAAATAAAAGGTGAATTGATGCTAGTGCATGACGGAGGATAAATTTAATTTCCACAATACGATTGTTGTGTTTTTATCACGATAAATGATGATTGCGATTATTGTCCCATCCCTAATATCGTCGCGGGTTGAGTTTGTAGATCGGCTATGTTTGGTGCGTGGCGTACGACAGAAGGATGTGACTGAAGTGGTTACTGCTGAACTGTCTAAATGGATTTCATTGTTTTATCCTGTTAGATCGAGACGATCGAGCTCCCGCAAGATCCAAAGACGGAGAAGAGGAGGGGATTTGTTTTTATCACGTATAAGGAAGAGAATCCAGTCAAAAAAGTTTTGGAAAAGAAATTCCATAACGTCAGTGGGAGCAAGGTAAAAAAAGGCACTAAAGATACTGTACATTTTTAACTTGGAAGGCAACTGTCATTTTCGATTTTGGCATTGGCTATTCAAAAATAGCAGATGGACAAGCTCATGGCATGTCACTTAGTGCTGCTCTGCGAGCTTGTACATCTGCTATTTTTGAACATTCTTTGAAAAATCATTAGTGTTTGAAAAATTTAGAACGACTTTGAATCATGAAAAAGTGAGAACTAATTTTTGAAGACATTTGTAGACTTGGACCACGGGTCTTATAGAGTTAATGCATGCCTACATTCTCCCGTCTAATGTAATGTATGTATACTGTGTGGTGTTCCAGTGTGAGATTAAAATAGCCCAGCCCAAAGAGGTGTACCAGCAACAGCAGTATGGCGGTGGACGTGGTGGTGGCGGCGGTGGAGGAGGAGGAGGATATGGGGGGCGTGGCAGGGGACGTGGAAGTGAGTATTCATAATTTATCAACAGTGTTGTGGTGTTTGTGTGTGTGTGTACTGTGTATAATTATGTAGTTGTGTGCCATTTCTCATGTTGATTCAATGTTTGTATCAAAAACCAATACTCTTATACTTTAACAGCAGGTGTATATTATGCAATTCTGTGTATACATGTTTCATACTTTTGTATGACTATTCTATTGCTATTTTCTCATGTTGCAATGTTGGGAGTCGAAACCCAAGACTCAGACTATGTTTAATACCTATAAAGGGTCTTGTATCACTGCAAGGATAAACTTATGTATCCCATTGACTAGTAAAATGTGAAATGGTGTGAGATGTCTCTTCTCCTCTCCTGTCGTTTCCAGGCCAGAATCAGAACTGGAACCAAGGATACAACAACTACTGGAACCAGGGCTACGGCGGCTATGGACAAGGCTACGGACAGGGCTACGGATATGGCAGCTATGGCAACTATGACTACTCTGCTGGATATTACGGATATGGGGGTGGCTACGACTACAGTAAGCGATAACTGCCCCCAGCTGAGAGAAACGTAATTTTCTTGGTCGTTGTTGTACAGAAGCACTCAGTCCCCTTTTTTTTCCTTGTCCTCCAGACCAGGGCAATGCAAGCTATGGGAAAACTCCAAGACGTGGAGGCCACCAGAGTAGCTACAAGCCATACTGATCACAAGTAGTGCAGGTATGCATTTTTGCATCATCTATAGTAACATGACAATCTAGCTCTAACCATTAGTGCCTTTTTGACTCAAAATTCTTCCATCTAGTCTTAAAACTCATTCAAACATTGTGGTGGTGAATGGGGGGCAGGGGGACTGTGTCATGGGGTCTAGAATCATTAATTGTGGATTCATTCCATGTGCCAATCATTAAGATGCATCCCTACAAACACTACTGGATCAATAAGGGTTGAGGTGGTGGTGGTAGTAGGGTTTTCATTGGGGTGCTAGGTAATGCAGCTACTGGTCTTGTCCCCTCCGGTTGTGTCTGTGTCCATTAACCGATCTGTAAAGTTCATTCATGTTCTTGCCTTTCTGTAACTATGTTGTATACATTTATTTTTTAGTAACGCTGCGCACCGTGTTTTTTCTCTTAAGGTCTAAAGTAAATAAGAGAAGGAACCCATGGTCCAACCACAGCCGTCATGGGCTCTGGCTTTTCCTTTGGAGTTGGCAGAAATTTGGACTCATGCTCCATTTGTACAGATCAAGTGAGGAACTGGGGAAGCAAATGTCACTTTTCCACTTTTATTTTATATTGTTTTGTGTCCATTTACATTTCCAGCGATGGAAGTGTTATTTTTACTGTACTTTTTGGTACCTTTTTTTTGATCTAATGTATTGTATGGTTGTATTTTACATGTCTACTGGATTTACCAACAAGCAAGGAGCAGAGCTTTTGAAGCTCAAGAATAAAACAATTTTTTGCATATTTTTTTTCTTTGGTGTTTGTAGATCTTTAGTTTTTCTTTCCCGAGTGTTTGATGCGAGCTGCATGGCTTCAGATGTGGGTGAGGAAAGACAAGATAAGGGATTAAACTAATCAAAGGGTTAATTGTAAGTGTGTTAAGTGAATGTTTGCAGTTGGTTAAGTAGACAAAGGACAACCAGTTCTTTTTTTTTTTTTTTTTGCTTTGGCTTTTAAAAGGAGATTCTTTCCCATGTCTGCAATTTTAAGTGGCTTAACTAGTGTTATGATACAACCGAAAGCAAGCCTGTTTAAATGTAAGGGGGCACTCCCTCTCTCACTGGAAACTCATTCCTCTAGTGTCTTGGGCAAATTGGTAGAAATAAACTTTTGATTTATATTACACATGGATCCTTTTGTTATTATTTGTAAAAGTTAATGTTAAATGTTTTGTACTGTTAAATGGCTTGCTTTTTTGGGTCTTGGATAATGCTAAAGTTCCTACAGATGCCTTTGGATAACTGGCAGAGTGCTTCGCTGGCTGCTGGATTACTGGCTAAGATTTTGTACTCGCCCTGCTAGGTGTGAACCTCCGGTATTTTTGGTATGTTTGTATGTGAAAAGGTCCAGGAGATTTAAGGTTTTACTCTGGTAAGTTCTTATATTCCACCATATCTTAAGAATGTTGCAGAAACTGGTGCATATGTGATTCTTGTTTTATTTTTCTATTTGTTTTTATTATGACGGATGCGAGGATGTGAATGATGCAGGAAACTGTATTTTAAATGTTTATTTGGTTTGCCTTGAGAAATTATCTATGAAAAACAATTATCAAAAACAAGCTTATTAGTGTTACAGTACAAGTGTTTCTTTGGCTTGGGTCTCCCAGACAGTACGTCTTGATCGCTGTGGCTGTCAGGTTAATGTGTCAACACATTACTACAACCCTGGCAATGGTCTGGCCTGTATATTCAAGTAGACTTGAAATGCCTGAAAAGAACAGAATGAATAAGTGTTATTTCACTTTGAGTAGCATACTTTGGGAGCATCACACCTCCAGAGGAGCTTCACTGTGAGCCTCCAACATTAGCTGACGTGGACTTGCTTTTAGCAATGTTCCTAGTTTACAGTATTAAAACATGACCAGTCGAATAATGTTGTGGCCTCCCTGTCCAACCTGTAGCTGTCGACAGAACGTTACGTCTACAGTTTGAAGGAATTTGGTGGTTATGTCTGTTCTCTGCTACAGTGGGTTGCATCAGACAGGCACAGAGTCTTCTGTGTTAAGATGACAAGAAATGTGACAACTACGGGTCCCCTATTAGGGAGGTAAAAAGTGATCATGTTCTGCCATAGGAAATGCCAGTATGTGAAGGGTAATGAGGAAATGCCAGTATGTGAAAGGTAAATGAAATTATTTTACCAGTTGGTGAAGTCAAATGGAGTATCAAATGTTTTGATAATCCAGTTGACTTCACCAACTTCTTCATATTATGAAGATGCCTATATCTCTACCTCTGAACCTTCTGAATGTGACCAACAGCTATTAAATGTTTTTCTACAGGATTCACAAACCTTAAATGTCTTCATTTTTCCAGTTTAAGGTCCTGGGTCTCCATGTCTGGGAAAAATGGAACACGACACGTCATTAATCGCTTAACGAATTGACCCGCCTGATCATCTTGTGCTTCTGTAATTTATTGTGACCGTCAGGTCGCAGTTACTATCAAAACCTCCACCAGCTGTTAGTCTGTCCATCACGTCACACTTTTCCCCATCTCATATCTCTGCCACCATTGCCCCGATCCATGCCAAACTTGGCACACACACTCTTGCCTGCCAAACCACAACCTCCACCCCTCATTTCTCACATGGCCCTCTTCTAGCGCCACCATGAGGCAGATTTTTGCAAAACACATTTTTGGACACTGCTCCTACAGGTTTTGCCCTACTACAGTCATCATGTCATGTCATCAACATGCATCTGTCCCATTTAGCGCCACCATCAGGCCAATTTTTGCAAAACACATTTTTGGACACCGCTCCTACAGATTTTTCCCTAAAATCACGCAAAGCGGTACACAGTATCTCTAAAGTCATGTCATCAACCTGGATCTGTCCCATTTCCCATATTCCTTCTTACCTTCCTGATTTTGCCTACCATTGCCTTCTAAAGTTTGTGTTTGCGACCTGACGATTAGGTTTTTTTTATTTTTCTCTTTCATTCAATTTGTATTTGCATACAGTATCTACAGTAATATTTTAAGATGTAATGCAAGAAACTAATGGTCTTACCTGTGAGAATGTGGTCAATGCTATGTGCCACCAGCTCAGCATCCTCCATACTGAAGCACATGGGAGGTTTAAACTTCACAACATTCTCCCAGGGGCCATCTGTACTGACACAAATCCGCTCCTTTTTCAACCTGAAATACAAATGAGATAAGATTCCCAAAGCAGAGACCGATGATGGAGGGCAGCAACTGTTTGGTCTATATGAAATTCAATTAATTTTGTAAGGTTTCATGAGATTACCAACCGTACATATACTGACAATTTATTTGGCAGGTTTTCATACTATCAAAATAGAAGCCACCCATTACAGTTACAGTAAGGCTTGATTTATATGTATACTGCCAATATTGATTTATATGTATACTGCCAATGTGCTGAAAATGGCCAATCTACAGGCTTTGTCACAATGCCTTGCAGCATGACCTGTAAGCGTTTATATTGGCTATTTTCGGTGCATGATGTCTGAATGAAATTAAGTATAAATCAGTGTTAAGCGTAAAGTCAGTCTTGACTATCACCTCTTCACCACCATTGATGCAGCATCTGTGGCTGGAGTCTTCAGCTCTCTGTCTGACACCAGCTCCAAGCCCACAAACAGACCTACCCCTCTGCAAAGAACCAAGAATTAGAAGTGAAATGCAGTGACAGTGAGATTCAGGCTGTTTCTAAGTACATCATTTATTATCACCAGTACTGTGAATTACTAATAAATTAGATACTGCCCCCTTACCGGACATCTCCAATGATTTGATGTTTCGTTTTCAGCTTTGTGAGCAAGTCTTTGAGATGCCCTCCCACTCTGGTGGAGTTCCCTCTTAGGTCCTCTTTCTCGATCACGTCAAGAACCGCCAACCCAATGGCACACGATACTGGGTTGCCTCCAAACTACAAGATGTCGGAGGGAATATAAATTGTTTTTAGCATGTATTAGAAACAAAAATACATTTGCATTTCTGTCCAACATAGTTGAAAAACAAGGCAGGGGCCAGGGCCCAATAATAGTGTCATGACCATATTGATATCATGACAATAGTCTTTCCCAGATTTCAAAAGGAATTCTTATGCACATCCATATAGTTGCTGGTGCAAACTCACTATAGTGATAGTTAAACTGTTAGCATGGATTTCTTTTATTCCCTCAGATCTGTAATAGTCGTCACCGTGTTGAAGTACTCCACGCCAGTGGCCGTGAAAGCGCTAGCGATCTCTAACGTGGTTGCCACACATGCCAAGGGGTGACCATTGCCCATGGGTTTTCCCATTGTTACTATGTCAGGGCTGAAGTCCTCTCCCTGCAACTGAAAAGCCCAGAAGTGACTTCCCACACGTCCAAACCCTGTCTGCACCTCGTCCGCCACAAACACCCCCCCTGCTGAGCGGACATATCTGAAGAAAAGAGAGAGAGAAAGATGTAATCCAAATCATTATCTTTTTGTCCCTGGAAATGTCAAAGCTGAAATTGCTCCACTTCACTCGTGTCTTATGTCTTTAAGAGTGAGGACTCACTCTGCTACTTTAGTTGAGTATCCTTGGGGCAGAATGATTTGCCCTCCAACGCTTGGCAATGACTCGGCGAAAAATGCAGAGATCTGTTGAAAATGAGTTGAAAGAAAAAGAAACTAAAAGTAGAGCAATTATACATTGATCATTATAACACTATTTGAACATGCAATGGCTTCACGTGTGCTTCTACTTTATTATTTATTTTTATACTAAATTGTACCTTACGGCCTTTCCTGTGCACCTCCTCTATTTTGTCTTTCACAGTGTCAGCGTATGCTTGGGCTGGGTTGGGGTGGTCTTCTTTATATATTCCTCTGTAGGTGTCTGGTAAGGGTACCTAGGAAAATGATGTGTATACTATTTTGTAATGGAAAATATTCACTGTTGGTCAGCAGTTCCAAATGATACTCATATAAGCTTACACACCACATGAACCCATTCTTTCTGTCCTGCCAGTTTCCGGAACTTGTATGGACTAATGTCGATGAGGGACATAAGGTGTCCATGGTATGCACTGGTATAGGAGGAGAGTGGTATTGTAATTGACATACATGTTTTATTGTCTGTGTCAAAATTGTCAGTTAAAAAAAAGTCTAAACTCACTGGTCGAGCACAAGGACGTCTTCATGTTGTGTGTACTGCTGTGCCAGGCGGAGAGCAAGATCGTTGGCCTCGGACCTGTTGGGTGAAAGGATATATCACCTTCAATGTCACAGTGTGTTCTATAGGATTTAATTCTGTTTGGCTGTAGATTTACTTTTGGAATTTTAAGCTTCAAGCAGACAGTGTAGAAAAGGCAAGAAACCAATTACAGAGAGAGTGGGAGTTCTCCTTCTAACGCTATGGAGTCCTCATGGTCACTATACATATCCTTGTGTGCAAATGTATTAATCATTTAAGGCAGCAATATAATAGATAATCCTACCTCAGCAACCCAGGGAATGTGAAATTCCAAATTCTAGATAGTATATTATATGTAGGCTTGTCTATGTTTTTTCACTACACCAGTTTCTGTGTATATTGATGCCGTTTTTTTGCACTACAGGTTTGTTTAAATGATCTATACCGTACAAATAACAATTTGTATTACCTTACTTGTATTAAACCTCCTTGTATTATTTATGCTTGACATTGCAGTCTGGCGGAGTGTGCCACACCATGTATCTGGCATGCAGGGGTGTCGCACCAAATTCTGGGCCCTGGGGACAAGGATTCACTGTGGGCCCCCCTATGAATGTTCTTCATAGGGATGGGCTTTTCAAGGCCCCCAGCAAGTGGCAAATGCAAAACATTTAAATCTCGAATCACTTGTGTGCACCTGTTTGCAGACTCACCCAGAGTTGACAAAATAGAAGACACACAGCTTGTCAGGCAGTGTGGCTGCCAGGCGTTCTGCGTAGAGGATGATGTTGTCATGCAGGAAGCGTGTGTTTGTATTCAGTAGCTCCATCTGAGCTGCTGCAGCTTGTGTGATGCTGGGATGACAGTGGCCCACTGGAATAGAAACAAGTAGTGGAAAATGTACTCAAATGTTTCACTTGAGTAAAAGTATCAATACCACAATATAAAAATGCTCTGTTAGGCTGCACCCACGCCAAAGTACCTATGATAGTGGATTCCCCATTCCGCCAATGCGTTTCAATGAGAATGGATTCCCATTGAAATGCATTGGCGGAGTGGGGATTCCACTCTCATAGGTACTTTGGTGTTGCTTTACCCAAGTAAAAGGCCTGTGTTCAAAATGTTACTTGCGTAAAAGTACAAAAGTATTGGCATCAAAATAAACTTAAGTAGGCCTACCACAAGTAAAAGTTCATTTTTTTTATTGAAAATAGCTTATGTATAAAATAGGGCTGAAGTGGTTAATGTTTGTGTTATATGTATGTACAGTATATCTGCAAAGTAACTGATGTAGTGGAAGTAAAAGTATTGAAAATTGGAAATAGCCTACTACAAGTAAAGTAAAAGTAGGCCTACCTCAAAATCACTTGAGTAACTTAAAGGCACTTGAGTAAATGTACTTTGTTACTTTAGTTTAGACCACTGAATAGAAACGCCAAAGTGTGGCCACTAGAGGGCAAAATTGAATTGGGAATTTCGTGTTATAGCCATAACATACCTTTAGACTAGTGGTATTTTTATAGCCCCACAGTACAGTAGGCCTACACCATGTGACTTCCTGGACGAGTTCGGTTACTTTTACTTAAAAGCTCTATTCTATCGGTATGTTTATAAAGCACATTGTTCTGTATAAAAACAGTTTGATCATTTAATGAGTTTTAGTACCGTGATGGACGTTGCTGATGCAGTCTAAATACCGCTGGCCGTTCTCGTCGTACAAGTATTGACCCCGAGCTCTTACTATTTTCACTGGGTCATCCGAATAAAACAGTCTGCAAGACGATCTGCGAGAAAACACCAACAACAACAACACATCAGCTCGGCTCTTATAATAACATAAACAGTCTCGATGGCTTTAGATTGCCATGAGAGATATGACAATCCTGTTGTTTACCTACCCGATGTATTTATTTCTCATCGCCAGAGTCTGTTCTTTTCTGAACGTTTCTGATGCCATTCTGGAGTCGATGTTCTCTGTCTGGAATGTTAATAATATTAGTTACACCACGGCTCAATGTGGAAGCTCCTTCCGGCTCGTTGGAGTAAACAGAGTAGACCGTAGACAACTCTACGGCGTAGAGTTATTATGGGAGTTCACTATACCATAGTAATAACACTATATCATCTCTACGCATGCGTCATGGCCGCTATTTGTTTCACTCTGGTACATTGGAAAAAGTACTCAAATGTTTTACTTAACAAAAGTATAAATATTTCAATACTGCAAAGTAGATTATATATAAATCCAGAATCTATGTATGTAGAAAAGTATTGGTATCAAAATATAGCCTACTTAAATTGTATCAACAGTAAAAGTAGACTACTTTTGCAGAATGTCCCATTTAACTGAAGTGGTTAATGTATAGTAATAATAATCAATCCACAAAGTAACTAAACTAAAGTTTTCAAATAAACGTAGTGGAGTAAAAGTACAATAATTGGATCCAAGATGTAGAAGTAAAAGTAGCCTATTGGAAGTACTCCACTAAAGTACAAAATTGTACTTAACTAAATACTTATTTTTACAAATTACGTTTTATATAGGTCTACATATGGGTCTTGCTATTCACACAGAACAGCGCCTGTCCGTTGCTTTTAATTTCCCAGCTATTTAATGTTGTTTATCCAGGATGTGCTCTCCATTTGTAGCGGACCGGGGAGGGGGGCCGTTAACGTTCTGCAACGAAGTATACAAACCAAACTTCCATTTGACAACAAACTGAACACCAATATAACGATAAAACACGTCCAAGCACAGTTATAGCGGGTCATTGTGGGGTTTCAAATAAGGTCTGGTGGGTTTCGGGGCCGTGTTTTGCTCCGACTCGCCCCTCTGCGATGGTTCGGTCCAGGAGACAGGGGCGTCACAAGGGGGGAAAGTGGGACTGAGTTACAAGGGCCCATGGTGGAGGGGCCTTAATTATTTTATACATTGAAAAATAGCATCTAGGCCTATACAAGTTCACAGTGCGCTGCGAGCTTGTAGATCTGCTATTTTTGAAAAGTCATGAAAACGTGTGCAAATCATTGAATATAATGTATTTTTAATCGATATTTGTAACTCAAATTTTGATTCTGGGGGGTCCTGTGACTCCTGTCCTTGGAACTAAATATTTTGAGTTGGGGTCCTTCAGGTGAAAAAGTTTGAGAACCACTGACAACATAGGTTAAAAAAAAAAAAAAAAAAACCCTTAGAAGGATTTGAAATAATCAATGACTTGCACAACATTCCAAGATTTTTCAAAAATAGCAGATCTACAAGCTCGCAGCCGCACTGTGAGCTTGTATATCTGCTATTTTTCAATAGTTAAAGCACACAATAACGCGTAATAATGCGTTCCCAGTCTAAATGGGTTAAAACCCCTCCCCCTATGGAGAACATTCATGGGGGGGCCCAGCATGTACCCAGGGCCCAGAGTTTGGTGCGACGCCCCTGCCAGAAGATATAAATAGTGTGCGAGGCCGCTGTGGCTCCTGTGCGCGTGCAGCTTTGCGGTTGCTAAGGAGACACGGGAGGGCCAGGTAATGCATCAGCTAGCCGTTAGCTTAGTGGCTAACACCATCTCTAACAACGGTTACCGTGATATGAATGACTATACATAAACCTAACGGACCCGCTCGTGTATATATTGTGGCTGTATGCGTTATTATCGCAACGGCGTAGCATGACAACACGGTGGTGAGCAGTAAAACAGGCCTTATGTTGGGCAGGCTAGCTGGCTGGGTTAGCTTCTCCACCTAGCTGGTCAGTTCAGTTCCCACAGGCTGCATCATGATGGCCAGATGTTATGTTGCTGTATGCCAGCGTCTGGTTTTAGTCTGCACTTGAGAGCGAATGTTGGTGCAGATTGACATGTTACACAATTGCTATTTTGTGAAGCGATGACTAATGTTATATGTTAACCAGCTAGTTATCTGATCATGGAAGATAAACCTGCAGTGTTATGTTTTAGCTTTAACTTGTTGTGTGCAAACCTCAATGGTTAGTCAGCTAATCTGTTTCAGCAAGCACTTATAATTACACTGGGTTTAATGAGTTATAGGGTTCATTTGACTTGATTGTCACATTAATGGTAGTTTGGCATTAACTTGCTTTTTACCTAGTCAGGTCAGGTCAATGTTTCAAACCCAATGTTCATGAGCTAAACTGCACATTGTACAAGGGTTGAAATCACCTGGCTGACTGACAGATGTGCAAAGATCTTTTGGCTGGTTTAGAATGGATGACACATTTGTTGGCTGAGTGATGATACTAACTACCGTATTTTATTGTAGTCTTTGAAAGTCCCTGCTCTATGATGGTGTTTAGCAAAAGGCTAATGATGACAAAGCTAGGCAAGTGGAATCTCATGTGGTAGGCTACTTGTAACACTAATACTCTAGCAACATGGTTGCCACATGGAAAAGGCCCAGTCCCAGAGGGGCTCTAGTACTGAAGGTTTGAGGGAAATAAATGCCCCTATGCCTAAAGCATAGGAATTAATTAAGTCTAAGCTTTGTCATTTAATTTAACCATGGACACCCCTTATAGTTTTACTTTCAGTGTCAAAGGTGTAGTTGTGTGCCATTGAGCAGTGCAAAGGTTGAAATGAACTGTCAGGATGTTCTATCTTGGCCAGTGTAAGTTTGTTTCCTAGGGTGTGCCTTACTTTCACTTACTATTAGATCTTGCTTGGAAGTCAACTGACGGTGACGTGTTTCCAGTTAAAAAAAAAAAGTCAGAAACTGTCTCCATTGAGCCTGTCGGGGTTAGGGTTAGGTTGGGGTTGTTGTCTTTGCACTTTTGCACATCTTGTGGTCTGCTTTTCTTTTTCAGAGAACGCACAGGTTCTCTTCACCCTGGCCATTTTTGAGACCATTGGAGCCCTGTTGTCCACTTTTTTTCCCCTCTTTTGTCTCCCTCGCAAAGAAGCTATGGCATGCTTTCAGCCCCACTCCCCCTTCATTTTTTTCACACACTTCCCCCATCCTCCCCCTCTTCCTCTCAGTCTCCTTCCCCCTTTCATTCTCTTCTGTCCTCAAGGAGCACCAGGCTCCTATCACGTCTTGTAAATTGGACCCACTTGGCTTTCATTGCTGTGGCATTCCCCAAAGCTTTTACTGTGTGACTCACTTCTTCGTACTTAAAATCTGAGATGGCCCTTCTCTATCAGATAGCAATGGTCATAATTTTCATCGAATGTATGCTATGGTATGTGGAGTGTTTCTTTGTCCTTGGGCCTTGAGCCACCTGTGTGCTTTCTGCCTTTTGTGAAAGTGAAACCTATCAAGAGTGAAAAGCAGCACGTAAATCTGTGCCTTTATATAGCAACATTTGTAAGCTTCCTTTCTACTCTATTGCACAAGTGTCGCTTGCCGACAAGACCTGACCTTCAAGCTAACGTGTTACAGCACATTGTTAGCATGGAGATCAGCAATCAAGATCTGCGGTAAGATCAGTTGTTGTCTGCAAAAGTCATGTAAGGCTTACAGGATTCCACTTTCTCTCTCTGCATATTAAAGTTGCAGGTGTATTTAATTTCCAAGTACCACCAAAATCACAAATAGGACTATTATTCATGTGTTTTACATCTTTCGTACCTCGTCACTAGCCTGTCTAAAGTAGCTGCTATGAAAGACCACCAGAGCAATACTGTAGGTTTAGCAAGTTTGCGTTTCATACTTGCCAATTTCTACTCCCTTTCCTGTCCTTTACCAGGAGACTTGAAGATGACCGTGGCGTTGTGAGAGAGCGAGTCAGTCTGGCTGGTTGAGGTGTGGAGGGGACACCACAAACCTCGCCAGGATTCTGACAGACCCCTGTACCTTTCCTCCTCCTCACCTTCATCTTTCCCGGGGGCCAAGATGGTGACTCTTATCACGGAGCAGCTCCGGAAGCAGAGTTTAGAGGAGCACAGTCACAAGGGCTTCTCCTTCAATGTGAATGTGGTGAGTAAAACTTCGAATTGGCTCATTTTTAAACCGCGATTTAATATACTTAAAATTAGCCCATGTACAAGCTTAATAAAATCACACTCAGTGTGAAGTGAGCAGTGCCTTTCATGGGTTAATTTCATTAAGTGTGTCCAGCGAAGCTTTGCCAATGCGTGACAGACATACATGCATGAATGCATGCATACAGACAAAGGCAGATAGCACCACTCTAAAATAGCCTACAAGCTTGTAGATTTGCTATGCAGTCAACAAGAAATGACAAGTCATATATCAGGCCACACCGGCCACACAAATTAAAGTTGGTTTTCTTTTTAATATCGGTGCATTTCTGTATTAAAATTGAGTCCCCCCCCCCCGCCCCCCCTCGTGACGCGTCATCTTATCTTATCTAACAATTAATCCCCAAAAATATGGATTCCAGGGTTAATGTTTCCCAGATTCACACTTGTGTCATTCTTTTGTCATTTCAGTCTTTGCCTGCAGTGGGATCCAGCCCTACTATCTCCTGGAGTGCCTATGGATTGACTCCTGGTAAGTTAATTGTAGTGGGCATAGAGCCTTTGATAAAACCTTTCACATCATACTGACTGCTGTATATCTCTTTGATTTTCTGTTCTGTTGGTATTCTGTTTCCTCTGTATATTCTGTATCTCTATATTTTCATAGCTATACTGTATATCCTATCTCAACCTAAGGGAAAATAAGTCATTGACTATAGCAATGTCCAATGCAGTTTGTGTGTTTGAGGCTTTTATCTGCTAGTTGTACTGGCATACTGTATGTTATACTACATTTGTTGGACATCATTAGCGTAGTCTGGCGGAGTATGCCACACCAACATTTCACTGCATATACATGTATAGCATTGAGCATGTGACAAATAAAAGTCCTTAAATCTTCTATTTTTTGGCATTCCCAGAGAGCAGTTTGGCAATGTACCCATCATCCAGGGCTCATCTCCTGGATTCCTCCACTGGCCTGTCTCCTCTCGACCCCCTAGGGCCCCCTGTCCCAGTTGGAGATTGTCTCTACCGACCTCAAATCCCCAGCACCTCAGTCACTGACCTGGCCTCCCAGAGCTCCCCACCCCCACCTCCCAAACGTCACTGCCGCTCCCTGTCTGTTCCGGAGGATCTATCTCGCTGCCGCTCCACCTGGCGCCCCTGTGCCTCTAAGGTGTGGACCCCTGTTAAACGCCGCAGTCAAAGTGGAGGAGTGGCTTGTTTGGGGTCCGGGGCCTGCTCTGGCCCCCTCCGAGGCCCCAGCTCCTCTCTTACGTCCTCGTCCGTGCACTCGTCCTCCAGCCCCACATTCTTTAGCCTGGCACTGTCGTCTGACTCCCCGCTACCCTGGAGCTTTCCCTGGGACCCCTGTGACACGCTGAGGGGGGCCTGCTCCAACTTCTTTCCAGCACCCTCCTCCTGCTCCTCCTCCCCGGCTCCTCTGGCCTCATCTCGCTCGCTGCTGCGCAGGCGCTTCTCCCTCTCCCCTGTGCACATCCAGGAGGCGTCTCTGCTCCCCCTGCCTCCGCAACCCTCCCCAGTTTCTGCTCTGATCCACGGCTGTTGTGCCACAGAGCCGCTGGCCCCCTCCCCTTCTCCCACCTCAGCCTGCAGCACCCCATCTTCCTCCAGACGCGCACTGCGCCCGGTCCTCCCGCGATGCCACTCTCAACCCTGTGACATGCGTAAGCCTCGCCTGAAGAGACGCCATGACCCAGATATACTCCCCTGCCCCCGGCCTGGCCTTGACTTCAGCAAGATGACTCAGGTGAGCATAATGCTGCAACCAATAGGGGTGGTTATTTGTTTTAATTTGTCTTAATTTGTATTGTTGTTAATGTTTGGTCTCTTTTTTTCTTTTTTTTAAAGACCAAATATATTCTCGATTGTCTTGCCATATGGAATGTTTCGTATTACATGAGTGAGTTTATACTTGACGTTCTCCTGACCTGAGTTGATTTATTTATAAATTGTATGTATTTACATGTCTACATTCTACACATTTTTGGTTACTTAATATCGAAATAAATCTGTTATTGTGTTGTGGCTCTGTAGGAGGCTAGCTTTCTCTGTGTGTTTGTGTCTGTTTGTCTGGACTCCGGAGCTGATCTGGCAAAACACTGGACAGATTTTACTTCTGCACACGGCCTGTAGGCTATCTTGGTACACATACAGTATTTATTATTTCAGATATTTCAAACGGGTGCGTAGCACTGTTCTGACGTCCCATAATTAGTCCGACGATACCTAACCATAACCTCAGTAAAACTATGCCTAAACCTAATCTCAACCCTATCCTCAGTAAAACTATGCCTAAACCTAACCCGAACCTCAGTAAAACTGCCTAAACCTAACCTCAACCCTATCCTCAGTAAAACTATGACTAAACCTAACCTGAACCTCAGTAAAACTATGCCTAAACCTAACCCGAACCTCAGTAAAACTATGCCTAAACCTAACCTGTAAAACTATGCCTAAACCTAACCCCAAGTCGGACTAATGGGACATCGGACTATCGATTTTCCCTTTTCAAACAAATTATAATGATTAGAAACATGTTGACACTGTATTTGGTTGCTTTCTGGTAGTTTGCTTTGCCAAGAAAAAGCAACTGGAGGCTTGACTGCGCCCCCCCCCCCCCCCCCCCCCCACACACCAATAAGGTGGACTGTCTCCACAGTCCAGTGTGTTTATGTTGAGATCATTAGTGAGCCGAAGTGGGCCTCTTGTTCCCTGACCCCCACCCCACCTATACTGTATGAAGCAGCACTGCACTCACATTCCTGTTTCCATCAGACCAGTCTGGCCTGCACTGGGTTCTGTGGTGTGATGTTAGTACTGGCACTTTCACCCCACTTCCCTGACCCACTGTGTGTTTTTGGGCTGGCCCCTGCATTCCTGTGCATTTGGCCACTGGAGTCTGCTATGCCCATTGAATATTTCCCCTGAATGCTGCTTTCTAAGCCTATTAAAAGAAATGTCACTGCCATTCATGGTAACTTCCTGGTTTGTTTAGTGATGTCATAACCTTTCCTCCTCCGTCCTCAGCCTTGTTTTTGTTTATGACGTAGGAAAGGGCTGTGCAGATCTTGTTCTACTGCCATGTTGCAACATGAAAAAATAATACGGTTTCAGAACAGCTACATTTGAACCGTAAAACCTTTGGGTGTTTGTTTTCCTTTTGTAAAAGAACATGTGTTTACTATGTGACCGGTCTGTCACATGATGGGCCCACAGAGTGTTTTTAAACAATATGTTTATTTTCTTTTTTAAAGACACACACAGCAACAAGTACATGACAATAAAAAAATAATAAAAATACAAACTTCAATACAATAACTCAAATGACACAACATAAAAAAAAACATACATACTGGCACGACATATAAAAGTATTAAATACATATT
The DNA here is from genome assembly GCF_963921795.1 of Nannobrachium achirus. NCBI lineage: Eukaryota > Metazoa > Chordata > Actinopteri > Myctophiformes > Myctophidae > Nannobrachium > Nannobrachium achirus. Next base: position 40,752,789 of record NC_137824.1, read on the forward strand.
TAAAACAAGAGCACATATACCAGTCACACCCAATGAGTCCTATGCCACAAGGCCGAACAAATTACTGCAGAAGGTGCTATTACCCTGCTCCTGGTTCCTCCATTAAGTGAGAAAGATCATAGCCCTTGATAATCTGAGTGAATTTCCCCCATATTTCCTCAAACAACTTGTTTGTTTTTCAGAGTATATGTGATTCTTTCCAAGGGAAGGCACAGAGATGGTTCCTTAAACCACTGAGCGATGCTTGGCTTTTCTGCTTTTTTCCATGAAAGGGCGATTACCCTTTTGGCTTGTAGCAACCCTAGGTCCAGAAAGATTTGCTCGCAACGTTTTATCTTATGGCCAATCGAGTAGAGTCCTAATAGGAATTAGGAAGAGTTTTGGATCTAGCAAAATGTTAACTAGTAGAATCTGCTGTAGCTCCCTTCTGACCTCCCAGAACTCCCTTACTCGGGCAAGCCCACAAACAATATAACAAAGTGCCTTTATCATAATAATTACTTCTGAGTCTGGGATATTAGAATTAAATTTGTTTACTTTTTCTGGAGTGTTGATTTTAAATGACATTCAGTATGGTTGCAACTTGTCTATGCTTTACAGATTGGTAGTGGTGAAGCCCTGGGCTGTGGAATAGGTGGCTGCATGATGATGGAGCTTGCCCAGGCAGAGCGGCGATCAGCCTTCTCCCCTGCGGAGTTCCTGGGACGGAGCAGCATCGTACCATTAAGTGAAAGTGAGGAGGAAGAAGAGGATGAAGTTAAAAGAAAGGGGAGTACAATAGACGGACAAAAGATAGTTTTTGAGAGAGACTGCACAGAACTGGACTTGAACCTTATAGAGGAGAATTGATGGCTCCTTGGTGCTGCTTGTGTGATCAACTGCATTTCTCACCATGTTATCCACATGTAGGCTACGCACACCTTTCTGGCAGAACCCTTGGGAACCTGTTGCCCCTCTATAGGCATGCATCAGGGCCCTTCATAATCCCCAAAAAACAAGACGATGCTGATGGTTATTTGTAACACTTCAGCAAATTCATTACTCCCAACATTTCACAAGAATGATGTCATTGTCTTCCATCGGACACTCCGTTGGTAAATCTGCACGAGTAAATAAGTGCGTTCACATGCACACAGTATTCTGGCTAATAATCAAAATTGCAGTTAAAGACGTGTTCAGGATAAGCCATTTATTATTATGCATCTGGATACCACAGTACATACACAAACTAAGGTATATATACACACAATATATACACAATCACTCTCTGAATATTGTAAATATCGCCATAGAAAACCTTCCAGTAAGCAAAAATGTCATGTTAAGGCAGGTACAGTATATACATGAATCCCAGCTAATATTGGCATAGCTTCCGTTTGTCCGTTTGGAAATTAAGTTTATCCAAATTGTGATGTCTGTATATGTTGCGGTGAATTTGGAAAATGGGGCGGTGAATTTGGGGGAAATCAACATTCCACATTGGTTTTGGAAGTCTGATTTAGACTATTTTTAATCTACTACCTCACAAGACAATCTGAGCTAGTAGATTGGATATTTTCACTTGAGTTTGTCTGTGTCCCCAACGCCAATCCTGAACTGGGTGAACATGGAGCTGAGGGAACGGGTCTGGGGAGCGTTTCGCTGTTACTACGTGTCATCTGTTCGACACCCAAACCCAACCCTTCCCCTAAACCTAACCCCTAAGTCGTTAACCCTCCCGACGCTCCTTTGTCGAAATGACGGTCGTTCGAAAGAGCGAGATTTCCCCACAGGGCTGACCCCCTTCACCTAATGGCTCACTCGGGTGCACCTGATGAGCTCCAAGCACACCTGCCTTGTAAAATGAGGAAATGAGATCATTCTTGATTCAGCTGAAACAAGATGAGTGCCCTCCCCCCTTCCAGTCCTTCCAATCCGCCTCAGAATATTATAACGCATCTCACTCTGGTTGGCGTAAGTGTGTCAGATTTTTCTTTTCCATTGCAAATTCTCATATTTTTTGAGCGGTGCCAACCACTCCATGTATGGAGAGGCTTTGTGTGTACTGTTTGTTTGAGCACGGAGCTCTGTGTATGGAGATGACTGACGTCACGGACAGAACTGCCCACACAAGGACACTGCCCACACGTGTCGTGTTTGATACCATGCAAAGTGAGCAGTGCTCACTTCGCACAGGTGTGATTTCTTTTTTTTTCTTCCAAATTCACCTTTACATAATACATACATACATCCTTAAGATAACTGAAATATCAGAATATGAATCAATCAGCATGTAAATGCTCTCATGTCATTGAAAGCAGGATAGCATTATTCCAAGGGTATATTATATGGCACTTTTCAATGATCGTAAATTAGATTGCTTGTCAAGACGCACCTGTGAAAAAATACATTCCAGAATGTCATAGCAGTTCCTGAAAAGACCCCTTCATGTTGCCATAGGAGAGCTTCTATACACCCAGTTTGAACACCTCCAACATCAGTAATGATTCATTTATAAGCATCACCAATCATACAATGGTGGTGTTCATATTTTCTTTGGTGTGGGAGACTCTTCTTTGCTTGAACATCCATGCATCTATTGTCAAAGACTAGTTATATAATATTGTGGATGATATATTGACTTGATCATGCCTTAAGCTTGAAGTACAATGGGTTCCTGATGTTTAGTCTTCACCTTTCTCAGCCAGACAATTTTTCCTTCCAAGGAATCATTTGCTGATTCAGACGCTAATGAACGGGTCACACATGCACTATAATGGACAATTGATTTACTAAATCAATGCTGCAGTTGGCTCCAATAGGGCACAATGTAATAATGTACTGTACAGTGGTTACACATGTTGCGTGTGAGTGTATGTGTGATTTTAAAAAAAGAGGAGAAAAAAAAGCCAGTAGTGATGGAGACTTGCAGAGGATTGGTGGCCTTTCGGAAATGATTTTTAATGTGTTTTCAGATGGAGAAGTTCTTACACAATTTGTGTAATAAAATAAAGTTTAATAGAATGTGGGGTTTTTTGTTCTGTTTTTCAAAAATGTCTTATGTCTTTTATTTAAATCGGGTACTTTTTTTTGGAAGATTAGGAATGAACTTTGCTACTGTTTGTGATAATTGATTGGTGACACCTAGTGTTTGACTTGGGCATTTAAGTTGGATATATTAATTGAATCAAAACAATTCTGGTAACTTTAATGTAGGAATTGAATGCTTTAAATTGTATTTTAAACTCTGACTATTTAAGGACAATTTCTGAAAATATATGAAAAACACTGTGTGTGTGTGTGTGTGTGTGTGTGTGTGTGTGTGTGTGTGTGTGTGTGTGTGTGTGTGTGTGTGTGTGTGTGTGTGTGTGTGTGTGTGTGTGTGTGTGTGTGTGTGTGTGTGTGTGTGTGTGTGTGTGTGTGTGTGTGTGTGTGTGTGTGTGTGTGTGTGTGTGTGTGTGTGTGTGTGTGTGTGTGTGTGTGTGTGTGTGTGTGTGTGTGTGTGTGTGTGTGTGTGTGTGTGTGTGTGTGTGTGTGTGTGTGTGTGTGTGTGTGTGTGCCCATAATGGATATTCCCCAGAAACCCTTGTATGCCCGTATATGAAGATGCCTGATGTCATCGATAAATATCACTGGCCAGGTGTCCAAGACATGGCCCTTATCTGTGTGGCTGGTTCAGATAGGGATATCCATGTATGGGCATAACATATGTTGTGATGTCATGGGAACCACTCTAACAGAATCCCTTTTAGGCCCATATTTGGAGATCCCTGATGTCATCAATATATCTAACAGGACTTCATATGGGAATGCCCATACTGTAAATTGGGGTAGACAGCCCATATATCTGTGTCTGGTTTAGCCCCATATAGAACCTCACCCGTCGCTGCGTCCTGTTGTGCTCCGAGATGAGGTCCTAGAAAGGTGGCCACCGGAATCTTGCGACAGCCTCCACATCACAGTTGGAAAACACACAAAACGAAATTTTGTCCAAAAAGTAACGGCAGTTCCGAGCTCCCAGGTTGTGAAAACCTAACAGCGGTACATAAAACTTGAACCGCGGCATGAAACAACCCCTTAAAATCGCTAGTTTTGTCAGCCGGTAATGTTTACAAGCCTGGAAGTTGCAGCCGGAATGGCAGCATTAGCGCCCTCTCTGGTCGAATGTCTGTTCGAATGCAGCGACGGTTGGGGCTACGTTCGACCAGAGAGGGCGCTAATGCTGCCATTCCGGCTGCAACTTCCAGGCTTGTAAACATTACCGGCTGACAAAACTAGCGATTTTAAGGGGTTGTTTCATGCCGCGGTTCAAGTTTTATGTACCGCTGTTAGGTTTTCACAACCTGGGAGCTCGGAACTGCCGTTACTTTTTGGACAAAATTTCGTTTTGTGTGTTTTCCAACGGTGATGTGGAGGCTGTCGCAAGATTCCGGTGGCCACCTTTCTAGGACCGCATCTCGGAGCACAACAGGACGCAGCGACGGGTGAGGTTCTATATGGGGCTATGTCTGGTTCAGACATATATGGGCATAAATGGGATGTACTATAAACAGTAATGGATCTCCATATATGGGTAACTGGTCCGATATACATCACTGGCCAGGTGGCCAAGGGCAAGGTCTCATGTCGCCCTGCAGGCGTCTTACTAGTATATGTGTGTGTGTGTGTGTGTGTGTGTGTATTTGTACTGTGTACACACACACACACACACACACACACACACACACACACACACACACACACACACACACACACACACTTTCCTTCGTTATTTGTTCCGGATTTTTGCAACAGAAGTATATTTAAAAGGTCTAGGAATATTAAGGGCAATTTATTTTATCTTGCAAACTTTGCTTGTTTGGTGTGTGTTTTAACCACTTTTAACTCAGCTGATTTCTTTGTTTGATGAGACGGTGCAGTAGTGCTAATTTAACTGCACTGCTAGATTTAAATGATACCCAGTGCGCTGCTGTTGTATAATTGATCGCATGGACCGCGTGTGTCATTCCGTCGTGGAACCGTGAGTGGGCGCTCCTTCCAGATCTGATCTGATACTTCGCTCTCCGCTCTCTTGACCCCCTGTGGCGTGAACAAGACACTTCCTCCTCTCTTTTTTCTGATTTCATGGCGATCGGGAGAAGAGAGGGAACCACCGACCCACGCACACTGTTCCACCAGCAACAGCGGCAACACTGAGACACAGTTGGAACTTCTGGGGGTAAATAACAACAAATCCACCACTTCATCTCCTTGCTCGCACGATGCGATCGCTCATTCATCCACGCACCAGGGATCGAAGCACCAGTAAACACGCCGATCACACTGATCGATCCACGTCTTCTCTTGTAGTGTTGTGAACTAAACGAGCTCACGAGGGTGTCGCTGCTGGCTCAAATAGCCGATCCACAAGGCATCGCCCGCGTCGCCGAGCGACACCGCGACGCATTGTAGATCTGCTCTTTCGACACCGCCGTACTAACGGAATATACATGAAGCTTAACGACGCTGTGCTAACTCGTTAGCAACTCCGCTACGGCGCGTTGGAAACTCCATTAAAACGTGACCAGAAGGTGCTGGCGGTGCTTGCTGCGGCTGATGTTGTTGTTGTTTACTTGCTCGACTTTTAGGCGAGTTGTTGAGGCGTGTTTGTGTCGCTGCACCGCGGCTACATGAGCTGCGTTAGCGTCGCCAACGCTAGCTTGGGAAGTTAAAACAAGTTAGAAGTTACGTTAGCCCGCAGTAATAGTTTTAATAATGAAGTAATGCGAGTCGAGCCTCGATTTGAAACGATGCTACGGCTGCCGTTGTGTAAATGAGGAATATTTATTTGAGGTATACATATGTGTACACATGTGTAACATGTTTTTAAACGGCTAAAAGAAGGGGTTAGCATTAGCAAGTTTTGTAGCTAACGGTAACTAGCCGCAAGCTAACGGACTGAGGATGGGAACTGAATTCAGCGTTAAAGTCTTAATTCGCGTGCATTATTAGCAATGCACGCGAATGAGATGTTGCAGTACTGTGTCTGATGTTATCGTTTATTTAAGTTGTAACATTATAACAACGTGCATATCAACACCAATAGGGCGGCGTTCTGGTTAATTTATACGTCATTTTTATCTGAAAGGGGGAGACTACTCATGACGTCATTAGTGGAGTTGTAAAACTATGTGTACATTACAATTAGGGGTGCAACGGTTCAGTTAGCCCAGTGTTTCTCAAACTTTTAAATTTCAAGGTCTCCCCTTAACTCTGACAGTGTACAAATGGAACCAAATGGATTTGGTTCCATTTGTACACTGTCAGAGTTACAGACTTGTATGGTTCCATTTTGACCCTCCTAAAGGAACCCACAGAGTCCCTGGAATTCACTTTGAGAACCACTGAGTTGGCCCATGGTTAGTCTCGAAACCTTGGTTTTTGGCTCACGGTTTTGGTTCAGTTTCGGTACATTAAAAAGTGAATTTGAATGAAAAAAAAAAAAACAATTCAGACACATTCCAGTTAAGGTTCACAAAATCTATGGTTGGGTTGGGTTCATTTCGATATTTTGGTGTGGCGGTTCGCTACGTTTTCGATGAAAAAACACCTCAGAAATGTCCTTGATTTCATTATTTATTATTATTTATTTATTTTTGAGCGGTGGTAAACCGCTCCATAGAGTGGCTGTGCGTGTGTCTGTAGCCTTTTTCCTGGCAAAACGTGTGTGTAGCATAGCCTGTACATCCTAGACTCAAATCCTAGTCTGAAGACGTTATGCAAGCACGACCACCGCTCACTTCACATTGGGTGTGATTTTTTTTAAACTTTGAACAATACCCAACCTCTCGGGTAGTCGTTCTCAAATTGGGGTCTGTGGACCCCAGGGGTCCTTGAGTGGGTTCCAGGGGGTCCCTAGCAGAATGGTTAATATGGCAAAAACATCTGATTAACCCCTCACTGTAAACCTTTAGCCTATACATGGGCTATTTGAAAATACAACAAATGTGAACTCTTTCATTGCATATTGCGTTCAAAGTGGATAATAAAAAGCACAGTAGAAGCTATGTCACTGTTCACTATTTATTAAGGACATAGAGGTAAGAAAAAGAAGAGCTCCTCTTCCCCAACGCTCCCCTTAATGTGGAGTGGTGGTGGTGCACCAGCTAATATGTTGGTGTGAAACTCGGTTATTTTAGTTCAACTATGTAAAAAGAAAAAAGGAGAAAATACATTTGGTTCATGGCTATGGGCCATTCTGTTCGGTACAGGGTCATTCGGTTTGGTACACCAGTTCTGTTTTGGTATTTTTGCACCCTAATTACAATGTACCTGTACCCTGACTATATGCTTATGTTATGAATTGCACTTCATGAGCAGACTTGTGTAAACGTATGTTGCACAACTTGTTTTAAGTAGGGCCGGGTAATATATTGATATTGTGATGAGACTAGATACCGTCTGGGATTTCGGATATCATGTGGCCCATGTCTTTTACTGGTGATAAATCGGTAAAGCCTTGAGTCTACATTACAGTAAAGGGATGTAATTTTTTGAACTTCAACTTAACCTGAATGTACTAGCTGTTCTATTATGTGCCTAGTAATACACTTAATTACTGTATACATGCATTACTGATGATGATTTATTCAAATAAAATATTTGTTGAAAGTACTATCCATTCCCCCATTGTTCCAAAATATAGCAATGTCAGATTTTGCCCAGCCCTTGTTTAAATGTCAAAGGTCAAAAACGAATGTCATGTGTGTGAGCCTATGTTGTTGTGATGGCAATATTACCAAATTATAATTCCAAAACGGCTTACTTTGTTTTCTTTTTCTACAGGACAGATCACTTTCTCAACCTGATTGGTGGAAAGGTCCAAACAGAATTGTTCTGCTGGTGAGTCTGATATTATGGATGCACTTCACAAAAAGTAATATAGATGTCATCTGTCTTGTGTGCAGTGTTTTTCTTTTTTTTCCTTCTTTTTTTAGGGGGGATAATTGACTGTTGGTTTATCTTCTACTTGAATATGTTAGATTGACATTTACATATACCGGTGTAAACTGCTCAAATAAAGTAGTTGCTAATTATTTCCATGCACAATTTTCAGTTTTCATACATTGGGATGCCATTATGTTTGTTATTATTTGGCTAGTACAGCGTGCCGCCATTCACTGCGCTTTATTTTGAAGAGCCACGGAAGCCACGGTTGTGTCCATGTTGTGGAAATTCACAATGTTGTAATGGCGATCAGTATGTTTACTTTAACACGGAAATTAAAAATTCTAACCGTGGCCGACTGCCCAGTGTCGTTGTGAAAAAAAAAAGTTCTCAGCGATCGAAGCGTTTTTGGAAGTAGATTCCGAGATAAAGCTGTTTCTTTGCAGCAGCAATGAATAGGAGCCTATGGATATTACACGCTTCCTCAGTTGCGGCCGAGTTGCATCATGGGATATCATGAGGGATGGTCCGATCAGGTTTTTTGGAACCGATCACCGAGCACCGATCACAAAAGTTTGATCACCCGATACCGATCAATCACCGATCCGATCAAGTTATTATTTATATATTATTTATATTTTCTAAATGTTAATGTTTTAACTTTAATTAATTCACTCATGAATTCATTTATATATTTGCCTTATAGTTATTTACCAGCATTACTATGTATTTATTATCATAGCAGTAACTAATTATTCCTTCAACACTGTGGAAATCAATACCCCAAAATGGCCTCAAGTGGGCATACTGAACGGCTGGTTGATCGGATGCACCGATCGGATCGGATCGGTGAATTTACCTTTTGATCTAAACCACTGATTATCGCCGATCACGCTTTGATCGGCCCGATCCGATCCATTGCCGATTGATCGGTAACATCTCTAGGGATATGACGTTTATTTGCTCGCCAGCGGCCGCCGCAGCACCTGTTTACCTGGTAACCATGGCAACCAGGTAACATGTCCCTGGACGTGATAAAGGGGCCGTGGCGCCGTAATTCCTATCACGTTCCTGGACGTAATTGGCACTGGAAGTGTTAAAAAAAACAAAACGATTTGCTCAGTTGCCCTGACATTTCATGTTGGTAAATAGAATTTATATCTCCATCTCTTTTAGGTGCTGACGGGGGGATATTTCCTTGTGGTGTGTTATTGAAGGAACTCCCTACTACTTGATTCTGTTTTTAGTTTTTTTTTTTTTTCTTGCTCTGTCCCGGGTTAAGACTGATTGGTCTATGGCTCTGATGGACAAACACAAAGTCAAGCGGGCGAGATTGGACCGCATCTGTGAAGGTGAGATTTAAAACACACGCACAGAATATGTTTTAAGTCTAGGGTATTACATTTAATAATTGAGATACAAAAAAGTAATTCAAATTACATTTGATATGCATGTAATTTAAAGTGATATACATTTTGAAACCATGCAGAATTTCACAATAACTGCGGCTTCATGTGGTTAACCACAGTCATATTCAAAGCCAGACTCAATTTCTATGCTTTGAAATTGGGTGTGGAACACAATTCGTCTGATTTAAATGGTGCTGATATGTTTGTTATTATTGTTATTTTTATGTTGTCTGCATACTGACTAGGGTTTTGAGATTTAGTGTTTTGAAGGGCCCATGTCTTTCATTTGGCTTGATAAAAGAATACATTGCAGTGATACTTGAGTACATTGTTCTGTACCTGCCTGGACAAACATCATTGTGATGTGATTGGTGAAAAGGGTCCTGAATCTTATCGCATTTCCTTCCTTTCTGTCTGTGTAAGGATTGAGGGAGTGCATTTTCACTGAGGAAAGAATTGCAAAGGTGCAATAGGTGTTTAGGATTTCTTTCTTTTCTACTTATCTTATCTTGATTGGTGAGATGCTGAAAGGCTTAGAGGATGACTTTTTTATTGATCGGACCTAGGAATACCAGAGAGAACTGTTGTTAACTAGGACAGCAAGCAAGTCGTATCATGGATGGCACAATTAAGAAGCGTCTTTCTTGGGGGGGGGGGGGGGGGGGGGGGGGGCGCAACAATAATTTGTGTGGAGGAGAGTATACGATGTAGATCAGAGATAATGGAGAACTAAAATGGAGGGAACCGTCTGGGAGAGTCCCTGGAGACGGGTGAGAGGGAGAGGACGAGGTGAAGGGTCGTGGCCGCGGCCACAGGGAAACGGGCCAGCTGTCTCTTTAAAAATCGACAACAGCCAAACCGCCCTCAGCCGCAGCCTAGCTATGCTAATGAGGTTACTGCTGGTTGGCTGGCCCTCAATGGAGCCGCCTGTGATTGGAGGCTGGCTGTGGGGGAGGGGCTGGGTGTGGATGACAGCTGGGATCCAGCCAGCCAAGAACAGTCTGACAGAGAGAGGGAGAAAAAAGAGAGGACGATAGAGGGGAGAGCAAGGCGAGAGTGAGAGAGAGTGAGAGAGGAAGACAGGCTGACAGACTTCATAATGCAAGGTTAGGCCCGGTGCTTGTGTTTGTCTTTAAATGTTTTTGAAGCCATGCTTGTGAACTGCCGGGGAGATATGGAGCTTTGGGTGTGGTTGTGTGTGTGTGTGCCGTTTCCTTTCATTTTTTTCGTTGTTTTCCCCCATATTGCTTGGCGTGTATCTTTTTGTCGTAACGGACGGTTACATAGGGAATGAATCAGTGTATTCGCGGTTGGGTACTTGGCTCTCTCTCTCTGTGTGTGTGTGTGTTTGTGTCTGGGTGGAGTACCGCTGCTTGGTGCATTATCATCAGCCCTGCCCCTCCCCCTCACCTCTCCCTCTTTGCTCTTTCTCTCTCTCTCCCGCACACACGCACGTACACACACACACACACACACACACACACACACACACACACACACACACACACACACACTCCTCCAACGCGGCCAGAGGGGGAGAGAAAGGAGGAGGGAGGGGAAAGAAAGGCCGAGGGAGGGAGAATGAATGAAGCACTGAATGAATTGCATTGTGTGCGGCCATGCTTGCTCGTCGTGGGCCTCGAGTACGCCAGTGTCCTTTACTCAGATTACTCAGTCTCTGTGTGTGTGTGTGTTTCTACTCGTAGTATATTTCCAAAGAGCTTTTGTTTTTCCCTTTTCATCAACGGTTAGTCCTGTTTGCATATTGTGTTATCATTCCCTTTCGGTTTTACACGCGTAATAACGGTTACTCCAGCAAGCCTCAGTGGTTCCAGTGGCTTACAGTAGCCTGTTAACCCTGCCAAACCTTCCACGGCTAGATCCGTGCCTTCACCATGTCCAGATATGAGTCAGGCTGTGGTTAAATGGCGTGCGCCAAATGTGTGCGTTTTTTTTTGCGTGAGGAGGATACATAGCTGTACCGTAGGATTTGCGTGTGTTGTTGGGATTGGGAAATGCTCCGACGTCAGAGGAAGTGTTCACAAATATTTGTTTTCCACCCTGCTAGGAGCTCCCGTCTCACCATTACCTCCTGCCCTCTGTCCAAGTAAATGTTCCAGATCCACACACCCCCATGCTGGGACACACACCTGTCATGGGGGAAGGCACTGTTTGTATGTGCGTTTGTGTTGTGGGATTTTTCTTTTTAAAATACTCCCCATGATTTGTGGGTGAGAAGTCCAAAGCAAAAAGAAAGAAAAGGTGTAAAATGGATTTATCTGCAGTCTGCAGCACGGTGTGCAGACTTACATTTACCTTAACGTCTTAGACCTTTTTTTAGCTGTGGCATTTATTCATATTCATAACTATAAAGCCATAATGGCACGAGGATTCTGTGCACATGTGCTGTATATCGTGATATTTCTATTTTAGCAGGCGTAAATGCCAAAATACAAATGCACATAATTGTGTGTCTGCTCCTTAACCCATTTAGGCCTAGAATTATTGAATGCTTTAACCAGTGAAAAATAGCAGATATACAAGCTCACAGCGTGGCACAGAGTGCCGCGCTGCGAGCTTGTAGATCTGCTATTTTTGAAAAGTCGTGAAAATTTGTGCAAATCTTTATGTATTTTCAAAGCGAACGTTTGTAACTCAAATTTTGCTTCTGGGTGATCCCTGGAACTAAATATTTTGAGATGGGGGTCCATGGCCAAATAAATATCATTTTGGGGGTCCTTCACATGAAAAGGTTTGAGCACCACTGACATAGTAGTCTCTCAAGAACAGACTAACTGAGCTCCATTTAAGTGAAAAGGACCTTTTCTTTGACGATGGCTGGCCAGATTGCTGACATAGAAATAGGTTTTTCAAAAAATCTTAGAAGGATTCAAAAGACTTATAGAATCGGGTCTAATTTTCACGGTTTTTCAAAAATAGCAGATCTACAAGCTCGCAGCGCTGTGAGCTTGTATATATGCTATTTTTCAATAGCTAAAGCATAAAATAATGATACACAATAATGTGTACCCGTTCTAATATTTAAAGACGGATGAATTTAGGTCATGACTCAGAACCCCACATGAGCCCCGCTGCAGCAGCACCGCCACCTCTCTGAGACCCCACGTTTTTTTCTCCACCCCTCCCCCAGCTGTAACACTCTACCACCTCTCCTACCCCACCCCCTTTCTGCACTCCAGCGCGGCTCATAAGTATTGGCTGAGAGTCTTCTTCTTATGTCTCTCTGGTTGATCGACCAGAGCTTACAACAACCACCACAGCAGCCCAGATATGAAGAGCCTTTTTTGAGTACATGAGCGTAGGACTGGATGGATCAATACGTGCCTGGCAGTGGATAGCACGGCTATGTCACTTCCTGAAAGGAGCACGGTGGAAGAGTTGATGGAGGGTGTTCTGATGCCCATTATAGATTCAGTTACACGTTAGACTTCATGTAACCATAGAACACTCACATGCAGGTGTACAGACATACACCTGCAGGTAGGGATGGGACGATAAGCGATATTATCGTTTATCGTGATAAAAAACACTCACGATAATCGTATCGTGGAGATTTAATGTATCGTGGTATCGTCCTCAGTCATGCACTGGGATCAATTCACCTTTTATTTGCCGAGCTGCATATCTGGTACCACTTAAACCCTCTATAATTGGTACTCATAATATACATACTTGATAGTCTTTTTTTCACTCTATCAAATGTCTTTGCCAAAAAATAGCCGATCTACAAGCTCACAACACGTCGCGTTGCGACACGTTGTGAGCTTGTAGATCGGATATTTTTTGGGAAATGTTCCGCCCCAGGATAATGGATTTTGATTATTGCGATAATATCGTAAATCGCGATTTCTTTGGTCACAATAATCGTGATATGATATTTTCATATCGTCCCATCCCTACCTGCAGGTAGAGATACACACACGCACGCACAGTTCAAGCAGCTCCCTGAGGCTACTGCTGGATACCGGGTCGGAAGCCTCTGTCCAAGTTATTATATCGAGTGTGGTATTAGGGGTGGGCGACATGCTGATAAATATTGTTGAGACCATATAATGTCTCCATGATATGCCTTTTCAGAGGTATCGTATATATTGTGATACAATGAGGGAGCCTTATAAAAATCCTGTTGAATTGTTAATACAGATTCATTGCAGAATTAATTTAAACTTGCATTTCTTCTAAATCAGTAGTTATCAAACTTTAAAATGTCAAGGTCTCCCCTTAACTCTGACAGTATACAAATGTATTAAGGGTCCATTTGGTTTCATTTCTATACTGTCAGAGTTACATACTTGTAAGGATCAATTTAGTCCTCCCAAAAGGAACCCATAGGCCGGCTTTACACTGCCGCTGAAATCTAGCCTGAATCAGATCCGAGTCACATCAAAAGTGGAATCCGATTTCTTTGAAATAGTCTAAATCCAGATAGGTCACATGCAGGTCACATGAAATCCGATTTTGAAAAACCACATCCAGAGGTGGTTTCAAATCCGATCCATATCGGATCTGAGGACATCTGTCTCAGTCTGAAAGCAGTAACCACATCCACCCCATTGAGTTATACGCGAGTCACATGCAAGTCACATCAAACTGCCAAACGTCACTTGCTGCGCGACCCGAGCGTGCAGAGCTCCACTGTAACAACGTCATTACAGAGCGCGAGTATTTACTATTTGATTACAGCGCACTGAGCAAATGAGAAAAACAAGAGAGAAGAGAGAAAACATGTGAGCTAAATAGATAAAACCAGAGAGAAGAGCGAAACAGTAGAGTAAAGAAAAGAAGAGAGAAAAACAATATTGTAACATGTGTTTACTATGGTCTATTATGTCGCTTTTCCTGAACGTAATCAACTAGCGTCGACGTAGTGACGTAACGTCATGACGCCTACATCGTTACCACGGTAACCAAAGCAGATATTATGTTGCCGCAGGGCAGCTTTGGGCTGACGCTGTTAAAATCAGTCAGAATGCACAGATCAGATCTGTGTCTCTTGCAAATGCACTGTGAAAAGTCGGGCCAAAAGATCAGATTTGAGAAAATTGGATTTGGGCTGGATTTGACTGCAGTGTAAATCCGGCCATAGAGTCCCTGGAACCCACATTGAGGACCACTGGTCTAGATGGTCTGTTACTCCTCTTCTTTTAGTTTTTGTTATCTTGTACTGTATCTAGGTGGTTGTACTGTTAAGTTAATTGAAGAATAACCATAAAAACCAACATGAAAAAGAATCGTGATAACATTGTGTATCGTGATACAGCTTGGGAGAATATCGTGATATTGTATTTTTCCATATCGCTCACCCCTATGTGGTATAGGACCTCAGTGCTGAGTGCAGAAGGGGATTTTTTTCCCCCTGGGATGAGTGATGTAGACTCATTTAGCCTTTGGTGGTCCAGACAAACAGAGAGCACAGATTGTTGAGTCACAAACAAGCACAATATGAGTGGTTGTTAGCTTTATATAGGAAGTATTGTGAAGCGGTGCTGTCACATACCAAAATGAAACACTGATGTTCTTTATTTAACCCATTTTTTTTCATTATTTTATGCTTTATCTATTGAAAAATAGCAGATATACAAGCTCACAGCGCGGCACCGAGTGCCGCGCTGCGAGCTTGTAGATCTGCTATTTTTTTAAATCGTGAAAATGAGAATTTTGACCCGATTCTATAAGTGTCTTTTTAATCCTTCTAATTCTTTTTGAAGAAACCTATTTTTCTATGTCAGAAATCTGGCCAGCCATCGTCAAAGAAAAAGTCCTTTTCAATTAACTGGAGCTCAGTTAGTCTGTTCTTGAGAGACTACTATGTCAGTGGTTCTCAAACCTTTGCACACATTTTCACGACTTTTTCAAAAATAGCAGATCTACAAGCTCGCAGCGCGGCACTCGGTGCCGCGCTGTGAGCTTGTATATCTGCTATTTTTCACTGGTTAAAGCATTCAATAATTCTAGGCCTAAATGGGTTAAAAAATATGTTTTAGTCCTAGTCCTAATCGGTGACTATTTCACTATTTTAGTTTCATACACGGCTCTAGCCGCTTAAGCCATATTTTAGGTTTGTGGTGAGATGGTGTCACACGAAAAAGGCAAGCTTCACAACAACTGGCATCACAACATGAGCTGTTTTTCACTATTTTTGAAAATCTTGGGAGGTGGTTTGTTTGGAAAATTTTCAGCCAGAATAGGGACATGCCAGGTTGAAAGTAGTTTAACCACTAAGGCAGTGGTTCCGAAACTTTTCAGGTTGAGAGACCCAAAAGAGAGATTTACTTTTGACCGGGACCTAAACTAGTGAAAACAGCAGATCTACAACCGCACAACTCGGTTGTACGTAGGTAGATCTGGAATTTCTTAGATGTGTTTTGTGTTTGTACTGAAGTTGTGACTCGTGACCCATAATTATTGGTCCGTGAACCACAAATGGGTCCCGACCCATTGTTTGGGAACCAGTGCACTAAGGTGGTTGTTCCTCTCCGCCCCAGGCATTCGCCCTCCCATCCTGAATGGGCCGATGCACCCGCGACCGCTGGTGGCCCTGCTGGACGGCCGTGACTGCACTGTGGAGATGCCCATCCTCAAAGACGTAGCCACGGTGGCCTTCTGCGATGCCCAGTCCACACAGGAGATTCACGAGAAGGTAAAAGTCGCACAAAGTAACGTTTTGCAATGAAAATTCATTTCAAATTTAAAATCTCGTTTTCGCTCAGATGTGCATAGTAACTACTGAGTCACGCTCAGTGCGCGCATACTGTATCTCTGCCAAGCTGGTTGGAACTTCATATTTGGCCGAGTCTGTGACATCTGACAATTGGATGATGCACGACTCTGCAGATATTTGGGCATGGTTTCATCCTGATCCGACTGCCTTTCAATTCCATTATAAAATTGTTTTACTTAAAAGATTTAAACATAACAATATACGTGAAAACAAGTGTCATGGTACTTACTTTGCTTACTAGCAGCTTGCATACTGTAAGAACTGCCACTGATTGGTACTGATTCTGCAAGTAGTTTAATGTTTTATGATCTGATGAAGGGTCTTAGTCAAAACGCTCAAGCATTGGTTTATTGATGTGTGCCAAATTGGCACACATCTGTTACGCCCCAGGCTAGGGGTCCCTAGGTGTAACGTAACAAAAATGGACTCCCTCCTTCCCAGTCCCCAAACAGCCAGGCCACACAGGTATGAAATCCTCAAACTTAAGGATTTATTATAGATAAAAGTCACATGTTACCTCAGGGTGGGATCATAAAATCCTAGATACAAAACCTTTTCTAATAACAAGGGGGTCACCCACCCCTACATACAGAACTCTAACAAAACACAATGCTAAAAGACAACAGGCTGGCATTTGGAGGCTGGTTAGGAGAAAGACATCAGACTGCTGGTGGCAGCCATCTTTATAGATCACCACCTGGTTCAGGAGCCAATCACCATGCAGCATCCACCTGGTAGTCAACCACTCACCTTCAGTCACACTCAGTCACCATTCACCCCATCTGGTTGTCAATCGGCCACTCACACAATCAGCACCACTCAGTCACACACACCAATGAGGGGAAAAATACATGTGAACACAAAATATAACTATATGACCCTATAGGGTCATAACACATCAATTAACCACTTTTTTTTAATTATCAGTTATCACTGCCAGTACAAAAAAAGTGGAAATGTGAGTACTTTGCCTTCCATTCCATTCGCACTTTGGATGTGCTACCTTTTTCAATTTGCCCGTGTTCCCACAAAACACGTGCAAAAACATACTGTAATCTCCCTCTTGCCTTCAGCCTGGCGGGAAAAAAACAGGGGCCTGTTTCACCAAAGCAGAATTAAATGCCAGGATTTAAGCCAAATCCAGGTTTGACAAAGTCTGCGCCGTACAGCCTGGTTTATTCCGTTCAACTAGCGCCAAGCCAGGCTATTCCTTTAAAAGCCCATGAAGTTAATTCTTCCTTGATCGTGATTCGTGACCGATTATGGAACCAAAGACCAGAATGGTGTTCTTTTATTTTAATGTTAGGGTAATTCAAATGTGTCCATATACAAACAGAAACAGGTGTTGAATTAACTGTGGAAAAAAATCATTGGTTTATGATTGGAGTCATTGGACTAACAGCTATTTCACAAAACTTGAAGAACAAGGCACTGGATTAATGAAGCTTGGCTGTTAGCCTGGTCTGGAGCAGGCCAACTTAGGAGCAAAACTTCCATGGTAACTAATGTGGAATTGCTTTCATGAAATCGAGTCAAGGAAGGCTATACATATCCAGGTTAATTGGCTAGGCCAGCGGTTCTCAAACTATGGGTCGTGACCCAAAGTGGGGTCACGGGAAGGTGCCCTTGGGGTCACATATTGGCAACCAAAAAATACGTTTTTTATCTAGAAACGGTTGAGAAAAAAGTGCGGTCGTCGCCACCAATCATAGAGTTAATGATGTGACCAACATGAAGAGGACGGCGACTTGACTACACACTCTGCCTCCAAGCAGAAACACAAGACACACACTGCAGAAGAATTATATTCAATGTGAGCGGGCAGCTTAAAAGAGCCACTGTGGGTGTTTTTGTTTCTCCGAGAGCAAGGTACGTACAATAGGTTACATGGAGTCCATGGTTCCATTTGGTTCCATCAATCTGTACCCTCGCGGCTCGCGGAGTTAAACGAACGCCAAAGAAGTTCGCTAATAATATGGGGTTGTGAGATGAAAAGTTTGAGAAACCTGGGCTAGGTTAATCGGCCGAGATAACTCGGCTTTCATGAAACCTATTCAAGGCCATTCTTGGATAATTTAAACCAGGATAGCTGATAAATCCAGGCTTAATCCACATTCTAGGTTTCGTGAAACGGGCCCCTAGAGAACCTGTTTGTTTGTTTGCGGCATGATTCCCAGGATGTGAACTGTAGGTGTGATTTGACCAAGGCCAAGGATGTCAGCTTCACAAGGAAGCCACACCATTACTAGACCCTGTCTAGTTTTACTTCTCTTTTGTGTACAGAGGTTTCTTACTTCCTAAAATACGTTGGATCTCACTGTCCACCATGACTCAATGCCTGTTAACCATTTTTTTGTAGCTTAACTAAATATAGGCCCACCAGAAAACACACACACACACACACACACACACACAGCACACACACACCACACACACACACGCACACGCACACACACGCACACACACACAAATGTAGTGCGGGAAGGAGTATCCAGGCTGTGTTGACTTTTATCTCTACTAACTACTATTATGTGTTATGTTAAACCACTGTAATATTCTGAATGTTCTGCTAAAGCTTTGCAGATTGAATTAAAAGCATGTATAATGTGTGTAGGTGCTGAATGAGGCCGTGGGGGCTCTCCTATACCACACCATCACTCTGTCCAGGGACGACTTGGACAAGTTCAAAGGCCTGCGAGTCATCGTCCGAATTGGCTCCGGCTTCGACAACGTAGACATCAAAGCAGCAGCTGAGCTGGGTGAGGCATCAGAAATATACATGGGAAAAGCTTAAACATATGCCCCCTGATGAAGGGGGGCGACCAGGCCTAGAATGTCGTCGTTTTAGGGGCAAGGCCACTTGGCCTTTGGTGTTGTCCATTTTTGAGGGCACAAAGGCCAAATGCCAGGGCAGGAAGGCCATCAAATAAAACAAGATTTCAGTCAATTGAAAGAATTTGTTGAATTTAACAGTTAGGGATGATAACCTAATCTGCAGTGAAATAGATAAATGATGGTATTTACAATCTGATCCATGCTCAGCCTGCACCAATCAAAGTCACTGGATTGGTTTAAAGATGGGGACTCGGGGTAGTTAAGATTTCAGAATCTCAAAAAGAAACTGGTGTCTGCATGACAAGAAAGAGACACCGGTGTCTACTGTCTACATATTGACCAGAAAGAGACAGAGGAGAAAGTGGTACAGTCAGCTGGGGCATTAAGGCCACTGTGGCCTCAAGTCATGCCATTGGTTTGAGGGGCACAAGGCCAAACTGAGGGGCAACAGCGGCCATGGCCTTCATGGCCTCCATGAAATTCCTGCCCTGGGGGCATTAAACAATTTTTTGCTGAAGTGAAGACAGTGTGCGAGACTCCCCCTTTTTTGTCTCAAGTTCATTACTCCTACGCACTAGAGCTGGGATACGCCTCACATCCGCGACGCGTTGTGAGCTTGTAGATCTGCTATTTTCCAGGCGCAGAAACTTGCAGAATGAGTGTGCAGCGAGTCACTGCAGTCAGACGTCCAGCGCACGTTATTATTTGTATTATTTAATAATCGACTTAGCCTACTATTTAAACACTTTCAAAAGCCACAGTGTGGCTTAATATTCACATTAAGGGTTAAGCCCTTTGCACAGGACAGTTGCGTTTTTTTCATTTGCGGCATGAATTAAACGCATTGGATTTGGTGTGCAAGGCTGTGCGGAATCGGCGCTGCGGATCCAAAAAGTTGTCATAAAAGGAGTGATTAGTTTTTTACCGCATGCGACAAGACGCACGAATCGAACTGGGTTCGATCGAGAAAAAAACGCACGGCGGCAGCCACTCGTCGCACGGCTAATTCGGAGCCGGTGTGCATGAGGTCATAGAGAATCATTGTTTTCTTTTAAAAAAATGATATTGTCCGTTTTATCCGTGAGGTTAAACGCGCCTGTGTGCAAAGGGCTTAACAAGCAGGCACGCTGCATGCACTGCACATTAGAACAAGTTTGCTAGTGAGTGTAAATCTATGGTGAAACATAATGGTCGGGCCTCGGTGCGGGTCTGACGCATTTTAATGATTAATGCTCGGACGTCGATTTGGGGCGGACAAAAAAACTGTCGTTTTGGAGAGGAACTGGAAAAATGGGCCCGATCCCAGCTCTACTAAGTACCTGTCCTCAACATTGCTTTTTTTTTACAGCAAGGGTTCATATTTTAGATTGTAATTAGAGAAATGAAAAGGTGAGTGTTAAAATGTTTTTATTTACTTCGTTCTATCGTTTTAGCACGTTTAGCGATCTTGATTTCCGTGGGTGGGAGCATGCGTGCAAGTGGCTAAATATGTATTTTTAGACACAATAAACCAGCTATTTCTTTATTACTATTTACAGTAACACTACTAGTGGTAAGATTGTGGTGCATCTTGGGAATGGGCTTATTGTGTCTAAAAATACATATTTAACCACTTGTACGCATTCCCCCAGCCAGTAAATGAAAACATTTTAACACTCATCTTTTATTTAATTTAATTACAATCTAAAATATGAACCCTTGTTGTAAAAAAACTAAGTTGTCCTTTAAGTAGATGTGCAAAAGGACCTTTTCTATTAAACATGCCCCCTAAAATAAAAGGGTGATGGGCGAAAAATACATGTAGCAGAATACACTCAAGTAAATAGTTGAGTTTAATGTCTTGTCATTGGACTTCTGTTACAGGGACTATAAGAAAAGTGAATACCTGCATACAGTCGTACACTCCAGTCATTCTGTATGCCCGAAGTCGGTCTTTGACAAACATGTTGCATTTCAATACATTTTCCGCAAGTGTACAACAGTATGTCCGTATTTATTTTTCTTGTATTAATCTCCTTTAGATTTCAAATTGAGAGGACCCAATTTGTTCCACTAGAACGTAGAGAGCTGCCTTATTGAGAACAGCGAATAACCATTTGTTTCAAAAGCAAGCTGCCTGTCACTGCCGTTGTGCTCTCGACACCCGCTGAAGCTCATTTCTGGTCCTCCCTACTATCCTATCCAGGCATCGCTGTGTGCAACGTGCCGGCGTCCTCGGTGGAGGAGACAGCGGACACCTCGCTCTGTCTGATCCTCAACCTTTACCGGCGGGTCACCTGGATGCACCAGGCTCTCAGAGAGGGAACCCGCGCCTCCAGCGTGGAGCAGATCAGAGAGGTGGCGGGCGGTGCTGCTCGCATCCGGGGAGAGACCCTGGGCATCATCGGTCTTGGTGAGTGGAGTGAAGATTACAGTGTTCGATTGACTACTATCGTCACACATTGCTGATTTTGTTTTAATTCTGTCTGAATGCCAGACTGAATAATGTATTGTTTCCTACTGGATCTTGAACATCTTGGAAATATTTGGGTTTATTGAACTTTTGTTTGACCCATTTAGACCTGAACGCAAATCTGTTTCACTTTAGATTTGAACCACTTTAACCATTATCTTATGCTTTAATAATTAAACAATAGCAGCTGTGCCGGCTGCGAGCTTGTAGAACTGCTATTTTTGAAAAATCGTAAACATTTGTGCAAGTCTTTGAATATTTTTGACCCGATCCTTTAAATTTCTTCTAAATCCTTCTTCTAAATCAGTGATTCTCAAACCTTTTCATGTCAAGGACCCCCAAAATAACATGTATTTGGCCGCGGCCTCCATCTCAAAACATGTTGTTCCAGGGACCACCCAGAAGCAAATATTTGAGTTACAAATGTTTGCACTCGGTGCCGCGCTGTGACCTTGTATATCTGCTATTTTTCAATAATTAAAGCATTCAATAATTCTAGGCCTAAATGGGTTAATGCGTACACCGTTGTACAACGAAGTATAGATCAGGCTTTAGATATACAGTAGTATAAGTATAGATTACAAGTGCCCTACGTCTGTGTTCAGTTCTGTGGAACCGCTGACGCTGTTGCCATGGGCACCATAACACGTCTTCATGTGTAATAAAAGAATCACAGATGCCGTGGTGGATTGATCCTTTCCACAATTGTGTTTTTATGAATGGAAATGTTCCTTCTATAGATTTATTTTTATGACGGAACCAGAAATAATCATCCTGTATGGACTGATGGGAATATTAGAAAAAAATAAAAAATTGAGGGGAAGAAAGGAAAGATAAACCGGTGGATTGAATGCCTAATACCCTATTATTTTATACTGTCAATGTTTATCAGCTGATAAACATTGACCAGCTGATGTATTGGTCTAGTTCTAGTCATAAAACATGATTAAGTACTGCTAAAATATATATATACATATATTTTCAGAATATCAATAAGGATTTGTTGATGGTATTAATATAAACAGAGGGATTGTGATCGCTTAACAATATGCTGGACTGTCTCGTTTGATATCATAATTCAGAAAAGAATCCGGCCCGATGTCACTTCCTCAGACTCCACCACAGTGGTTGATGTTACATATAATAGAAATTATTTAATACAATATCACAAACAGAAAATAACTATGCCATGATATTTAGCATGTTGTCTACCAAGCAAGTTTAAAGTATCTCCAAGTTGATTTTCATACTGTTCTGAAATGGACAGAATCCAATGCTAAAAATCATATTTAGCGTGTTGGATTATCAAGTTTTGAGAGCATTGTCCCCTCTACAAAAAAGGTGACATCACCGTAGGACCTTTGTTTTGTTATTTGAAAAAGTTTAGACTTTTAACACTAGCTGACCCTCTGGGTAATTTTATAGCTCTGCTTAGTTAAGTTCTACTGGCTATGTAGCAGGAGGTGTAACGGTATCATTACTGTAAAGGGCAAGACAGTTTTTCCATTCCTCTGGCCATTTCAATTGCATAAACAACAGGCCTACATTTCAGAGCACAAACAATATAATTCACAACTTTGGACTTCCCAATCAGCTGATAATGTACACTTGAAAGGTCAGACGGGCTGATAATATAAAGGAGAGAGCAGATTGAACTAACGTTATCTTCCTTTGTGCACATATACTAACCCACCCAGTAAAAAGAGTAGATGCAAACCTAGACCACATTTCCTAACAAGATAACGATGTAGCTCTGTTGTGGATCTCAGACTTCATATGGCCACTAGCCAGCCTGTGACGTCAGATAGGACTCCAAATTTGGGAAACATTTCAGCCTGATCAGAGCCTTATTGTCTTGGATTATATAAATTAATTAAAGTGAAATATCTAAAATGTGCCAAGTTCTCTGGACTACTGGCACAACATTGTTGGTGATTGGTCCAGAGGTTTGTGAGATTTAGCTCCAGACAAAAAAAACTTTACCAATATAATTGGTATTCTTATCAGGCTGTATTTCTGGGGGATAAGGAGAGGCGTGCAGTAAAAATCCTCCTAGACCACTGCCGAGGCCTCCGCAACACATCTGGTTATTATCCTCTAATTCAGATCGATTAGCTTTTTTTGGCTAAAATATGCACTGCTGCAGCTAATTTGCAGCACCATTAATTTTCTGAATGAGATAATTAGAGGAATTCATTTATTATTATTTTAAACCAATTGACATGCTACACATGCTGGAAATAACATGCTTTGGGTGATGCGAACAAACTTATGCACAATGGGTAATCGCATGCTGCTCTCTCATGGCTGTAGTTAGCGATGTAACTGTATACATTGCTGTTATTATTAATGCTTGCCTCCTGGTGGAGAATTGCACTCTACTGAACTGAGGGCATATTTCTAGTTAGTAGTTACATTGTGGCAACGATGCACTGTTATCATTGACTTGAGGTAATTTGTTGTCTCTATTCTGAAATGAAAGAGCTACAGTATATGCTTCACTCCAGTCTGTCTTGGGGCATTGGTAGCACACATGTATAAAAGCCTCATTATTGCACCATATGGGTCTGTGTATTATATACCATATAGACCTGGAAATGGGGTGTATAAGCTTTGAAAATTCATTGTTAAAAATGAGTGTGAACCCTGTAGTGTATATTGTTGGGTGCTGCATGCATGTCGATATGTCTATGATTATGTTTTTTTCCGGGACAGCCTTAGCGAGCATACGCACAAACACCACATTTTATATTATTCAAACATCCAACACTTTTATAAATATAAAGTGTTGGGTTCCTGTATGTATAGGATGTGTATAATAAACTACTCACAAAAAGTTAGGAAATCTAACTTCAGTCTATTATATCTCCCTTTTAATAATACCAATTGTATGTATTGTGTTTTATCATTTATATCTTTGATTAGTCACCTTTACAACGAGGTACAGCTTGTAAGCATCGGCACAGCACAGCTAAACGTGTGGGTAACGCCCCCCAAATCATTTGCCAATATGGGCTACAATAGTACTGTTTTGCTGGCATTCACTCTTGTTTTCTGACACGAAGTTTAAAATGAACAAAGTGTAAAAATGGCCAATATGTGCTGTTTTTTCTTTTCCTTATTTTTCTGTGAGAGTGCAATCATTCAATGCACCAAGCAGCAAACCGTACAGAACAGTATTGCAGGTCATTTTGGCAAATGTTGGGGGGGGGCTCTACCCACACGTTTGGCTGTGTTGCTCATTACACAAATACCCTGTGCATACAAGCTGTACCTTGTTGTAAAGGTGACTAATCAATGATAAAAATTATATCAAACACAATACCAACTAGTATTATTAAAGGTGAGCTAATGCAGCTCAAAGGGACCGGAAGAGACTACAGATTACACTAAACAAGGCAGCTAGAATGATTTTAAGATGTGGATATGAATTTTGTACAAGTGAACTGCATAGCAAAATGGGATGGCCCACAGTACTGGAATGTGTTAGAAAGCAGTCTCTTGCACTGATCTCCAAAATTCATTTGTCTAACAAACCGGTTGGCTTAAAGAACAGACTGTCACTAGTTTGTGATGGACATCAGGTCAACACAAGATCAAGACACAAAGATCATTATGTTTTACCACGAATAAACACTGTTATGGGAAGTAGATCTTTTATTTTTAGGGCAGTTAAAAATTATGGAACCAGGTGCGATAACTATGATGACTTTTTATTGATGATCTATCTAGTGTTTTTATTTACTATTATTATTATGTTTTTTCTGTTCTAATAAATTGGTTTTGGTATGCGGCCAGGTCTAGGCATGGCTCAGGGAGGGGAGGGGATGCCCCTGCCATGCATAGTCCACTATGGGCACCCTAGGGGTGCGATAGGCCTGTGTGTGTGTGTGTGTGTGTGTGTGTGTGTGTGTGTGTGTGTGTGTGTGTGTGTGTGTGTGTGTGTGTGTGTGTGTGTGTGTGTGTGTGTGTGTGTGTGTGTGTGTGTGTGTGTGTGTGTGTGTGTGTGTGTGTGTGTGTGTGTGTGTGGAACTGTATTGATCCTTATGATGAAACTCATATTTGTATTATGAATGCTGTAATGTAATGTATTCTTGTGTTTGTTGTTAATGGACAAAGTTTATGTTCCTAACTTTTTGTGTGTAGTTTATAATGTGGGCTCTGGCAGCTGGTGTAGTGGTCTGGCTAACTAGGCTGCCTGAAAGAGTGTTGTGGGTTTGACTCCCGATTGATTCCGACAACCTTTGCTGTGTGTCTCTCCCCATCAGTCTACTGTATACTATCAAATAAAGGCCTTAATAAATATGCCTCCAAGTGTTCATATAAAAGAGCGATTTCGAGGACCTTGCCTAACATTAACACTGGCATGTCTCTCTGCTGTGCAGGTCGCGTGGGCCAGGCAGTGGCTCTGCGAGCCAAGGCGTTTGGTTTCGGTGTGATCTTCTATGACCCCTACCTGCCTGACGGAGTGGAGCGCTCGCTGGGCCTGCAGCGCATGGCCACCCTACAGGACCTGCTCATCCACTCTGACTGCGTGTCCTTGCACTGCAGCCTCAACGAACACAACCACCACCTCATCAACGACTTCACCATCAAACAGGTACGCAGCAAGGCATTTCCTTGTACTCTCAAGTAGGGATGGGACGACATGAAAATGTCATATCACGATTATTGTGACCAAAGAAATCGCGATTTACAATATTATTGTCATAATCAAAATATCCCCAACATCCATTATCCTTGGGCAGAACATTTGCCAAAAAATTGTCGATCTATAAGCTCACAACACGTTGTGAGCTTATAGATCGGCAATCTTTTGGCAAAGAGATTTGGTAGAGTGAAAAAAGACTATTTGGTAGAGTGAAAAAAGACTATCAAGTACGTATATTATAAGTAAGTTTTACCAATAGAGGGTTTACGTGGTACCGGATATGCAGCCCGGCAAATAATAGGTGAATTGATCCCAGTGCATGACGGAGGACCATTTCACGATAAATTAAATCATCACGATACGTTTATCGTATTTTTTTATCACGATAAACAATAATATCGCTTATCGTCCCATCCCTACTCAAGCATGACAATATTTTTCGCGATCCCGTATTGATTAACTAGCCCGTAGGTCATATTGATACACATTCGGAGAGAAACTGTAGATATCTATTCAAAAAGTAGAACTGGCCAGTTGGTCTATCTGTATTTATTTTTTGGTGCATTTCAATGGATCATAATATAAAATGTATCGTGTTGCATGAAGGCATATGAATCGAATTATGACCCATGTATTGTGTTACATGTTCTGTTGTGAGGCCCAATCAAACATAAAGGTGATGCACTGAACACGGACTCGTACAACAACCTTAACATTGCTATATGAGTGTATTTTCATGCAATGGGATTTCATGAAAATGGACTACTGTGAATAAATAGTACACTGTACATAAATCTCCAATCCCTGGCTGGCTCGAGCTTAATTCACATTCATCCAAATCACCGCCCACTGTCCTGTCTCAGTAAATATGTTGCTGCTGTGGGCTTTAGATGCGCCAGGGAGCCTTCCTGGTGAACACGTCGAGAGGGGGTCTGGTGGATGAGAAAGCACTGGCTCAGGCCCTGAAGGAGGGACGGATACGAGGGGCTGCCCTGGACGTTCACGAGACGGAGCCCTTCAGGTAACTCTGCCTTCCAACTGAGCCTCTGACATGCATGGAACATGGTTTAATTGATTCTTTGTAGAATGATGCTTTAGTTACTCTTTTACTGCCATATGTAGGCTAAGCAAGGCTAATTGTCTTTTCTGCTCTTGCCAGCAAATCACTTAACTTTGAGAATTTGTAGAACCAGTAAGACGCCTCAGGGCGACAAGCGACCTCGCCCTAAAGGGCGGGGGCGCGCCATGTCTTGGCCATCTGGCCAAAGGGATTTGGTTTCCCTGGTATCACAGGGATCTCCATATATGGCAATGAAAGGGATTTGGTTCCCCTGACATCACAGTGATTATATATTGGCATTCACAGATATGAGCTTAACTCATTTAGTGCCACCCCTTTCACCACTAGAGGGCGCCCAGTGGCCAGAGAAAATCCCATAGAGATATGCTGGTATATGCAGAAGCCCTGCAGCCATGACTTGCCTGAACACTTTCCTTTGTGCATGACTGCATGTACAGGAAGAGGATGAAGTTAGCTTGAAGTTAGCTATTGGCTACCAAGCATTTTAGAAGCCTTATTTTCGTCAACTTAGCCATGATTAAACCTTGCACACCTCATGCATGGGAAAAAAACAGAGAAGAATGAGCTCTGAAAAATCCAATGCAATCCAGAGTGGATTTGTGCAGTTTGTTCACAGCTTTCAAACAAAAAAATCCGATTGGAAATCCGTTCAGGCATTCTTGAGATAATCGCCCTTATGTTTTACATGTAATGTAAACAAAAATGGCTGCCCTGTATGTTAGATGGGGTTGTATGGGGGTGGAACATGCAAAATCGCGATTGAAATCATGTTCACCAGATTTGATGGGGTCCAAAAAAAAAAAAAAAAAATTCAAAAAAAATTTTTTCAAAAAAAAAAAAAAATTTTTTTTTTTTTTTTTTTTTTTTTTTTTTTATATCCCGAACTTGTTCGGGATAGGCACCCTGTGATACGATCATATATCCCGAACTAATTCGGGATAGGCACTCAATGAGTTAATATTGATGACATATATATATCTCCATATATGGGCATAAAAGTGATTTGGTTTCCTTGGCATCACAGGGAACTCCATATATGGCAATAAAAGGGATTTACAGCCGTGAATCTCATGCTCTCTCAGTGCTGTAGGATCACCCACAGACCGCAGACCAATGCTCGCTGTGGCAGACTGGACGGCACGTCAAATGACGAACGCGCTTGTCATAGGCTGTAAAAGAGTTAAAGTACCTTTTTCTTTTCCGTGGTGTCCAGCTTTTCAACAGGGCCCCTGAAGGATGCCCCCAATCTGATCTGTACCCCCCACACATCCTGGTACAGCGAGCAGGCTTCTGTAGAGGCACGGGAGGAGGCAGCCCGGGAGGTACGCCGTGCTATTACTGGTAAGACACTCTTCCACCAATAACTAACATTTATTCTCT
The DNA here is from genome assembly GCF_963921795.1 of Nannobrachium achirus. Lineage (NCBI taxonomy): Eukaryota > Metazoa > Chordata > Actinopteri > Myctophiformes > Myctophidae > Nannobrachium > Nannobrachium achirus. Next base: position 40,781,244 of record NC_137824.1, read on the forward strand.
AGAAGGGATGGAACCATATGAAAATGTCATATCACGATTATTGTGACCAAAGAAATCGTGATTTACGATATTATCGCGATAATCGAAATATCCCCAACATCCATTATCCTGGGGTGGAACATTTGCCCGAAAAATAGCCGATGAGCTTGTAGATCGGCCATTTTTTGGCAAAGAGATATGGTAGAGAGTGAAAAAAAGACTATGGTACCGGATATGCAGCTGGTCAAATAAAAGGTGAATTGATCCCAGACAGTGCATGATGGAGGACGATTTCATGATATAAAGTAAATCTTCACAATAAGACTATTGTGAGTGTTTTTTCATCACAATAAATGATAATATAGCTTATCGTCCCATCCCTAGTCCAGAGGTCATGGGGGCAGTGCATGTATCTTTTTTTTTTTCTTTCTTTTTTTTAAAAGATTTGTTTTTGGGCTTTTTTATGCCTTTATTTGATAGGATAGTAGACTGACAGAAAATGGGGAGAGAGATGGGGAATGACATGTGGCAAAGGTCGTCCGGATCGGGAATCGAACCGGCGACGCCAGCAGGCATCATAGCCTAGTATGTGGTATGCGCCTTAACCACTAGGCCAGCGGGCGCCCCCCAGTGCATGTATCTTAATGCGCAAGAGATTATTCGGCCAGTGCAATGTCCCCGACATGTCTGAAAAGGAGTATCTATGTGCAGTCCTTTTCTCAAATCAGGGATTTGAATTGTTGGTGTGTCAAATTGACTACTCTGTAGAAGTAATAAACTTGTTGGATGTGATTTTGAGGTTTCAGTGTAGTTTTTATGGTGGGACTCGGGTGTCCCTACCATGGCAGGGTCTCTCTCTTAACACTTCAATGTTAACCGTCTCCATTAACGCCGTTGTTGATGAGTTCCTCTCTTAGGCCATGGCTACACAGAGCTGGATATTTCTGAAGCTAGACATTTTTTGAGCGGTGGTCACAACGCTCCTATACGTGGCCGTGTGGGTCTGTCTGTCTGTCTGTCTCCGTGTCTGTCTGTCTGTCTGTAGCCTGCAGTAACCTTTTCTGACCACACATGTTAAGGGAGGGGCGCTGTTGCACACACACACACACACACACACACACACACACACACACACACACACACACACACACCACCGCTCAGTTCACACGAGTGTGATTTTTTGTGCTGTTGGGGCTTGCAGCCACATGAAGCTGGATATTTGGGCCGCGAAGCTGGATATTTTTTAAACTGGATAAATAAGTGCAGACATTGAAAAATATCCGATTCACTGGATCCGTGTAGACACGGTACCCGGATATCTCTTAAGACTTTACTGTGTGTGTGCTTGTACCCCAGTGGAGGTCTGGGGACTCAGATTATTTTAGAGCTAGATATCTTTCTTGTGTGGACCTAGATATTTTTCTATGTGGATATCTGAAAAACCGGGATATATGAAAAATCCAGCTCCGTATAGCCATGGCCTTAGTTGAATCGGTGTCTTCTGACTGCCAGTGGAATGTAATTACTATCTACAGAGCTGCATGATATTGGGTGGGCGGATGCTTTTCTTTTCTTCTTTTTCTTGCAATATATTGTGAGAAAAGCTGAATTTGTTCTCATTCTTTTTACTCTGAAGACATTTCATGAAGGATTGTACTTTATTATTAGAACACAATCATTTTTTGCTGATAACTGTTCATTTTAGGTTGTTTTTTAATGACCGCAGAATATTAACTATCAAGCTGCGCATTCAAGAATTGTTCTCCGCAGAATCAGGATTGCAGATTCCTGGGGGGACTAAGTTGTTACTCTTTCAGGTCATGAAATAATGGTGGCATCTAAAACGTACCCAGGAGATTATAGGAGGCTATATCTATGTAATCCAAAAGTTCATAAAGCTAATGAAGCTTTATTATTAGTTTTAGGTCATTAACATCAGTGACAAATGATTAATTAAATGTTTTATTCCACATATTAATACCGATTCTACAAATGTCTTCTAAATCCGAGCGGTTTTCTGAAAAAGCTATGTTTCCATATCAGCGGTTCTCAAATATTTGCATGTCGAGGACCCCCAGAATGATATGTATTTTACCGCAGACCCCCCATCTCAAAATATTCTGTTCCAGGGACCCTGAGAAAAAAAGATTTGAGTTACAAATGGTCACTTTAAAAAATATATATATTCAAAGATTTGTACACATTTTCATGAGCTTGCATATCGGCTATTTTTGAATAGCCAAAGTACACAATAATGGTTAAAGTGGTTAAAATCAAAAGTGACAGATGCTGATGTTAAATGGGGGCTTTGATAAGAGGAGTTACTTGACTTACTCAGACCGTGTGTCCTAGAGGAAAAGGCACATCATTGGCTGTGGGCTGTCGCCACTGTTACATTGTAGTGTCACGGCAGAGTAACACATTTTTACCTACATACGGTAGATTAACATTTCCTTGTCATATGAATGTTTCTGGAACATTGACAGATCTAAGTTAATATAAATGGCGTTTCCATAAAGCCTTAAGGCTTATTCGCATAATTCTTTTATGGAAACACTTCAAAATTCGAATAAACTTTCATTATCCGCAAAAACCTTTATCCATTTGGAGGAGGTGGATTTTGAGGCTTTATCAAATAAACTAAATGTGCATTTGTGAGTGGAAACGGGTCAGACAATAAATGCGAATAAATTATGACGTTCTGGGTCCATATCGTCCTTTAACTTAACACTTTCCCCTGCGCTTAACGACCAATGTATAGCGTTAGCCGACTTAGCCCACAAAACAAACCGGTTGCTTGTTACACACAGAGTGACACGGACTGTGTAAATTCCTCCCGTTTTCACCTCCCGGAGTCAAGTCATCCATGGCTAATCCTTCCTCATCACACGGTGTTGCGTGCCAAAAGTGGCCGATCTACAAGCTCACAGCAGCTCGCATCCGCGTCTCCACGCCGCGTTGTGAGCTTGCAGATCGGCCACCTTCCAGAGGACGCTGAAACTTGCAGGATGAGTGTGCACTGTGCAGCGATCGAGTCACAGCAGTCGTGCAGTGCTCACGTCTCGGTTCGGTCTGAAAAAATCAGCCCGATCAACTCAAGCAACCGTCGCTAATTCGAATGACACCTGCAAATGGAAACATGCTAAATTCACTTTGTCTTAATGCAAATTTCCTATTTTTGAATAAGCTTATGGTAACATGGCTATATGTTTCATTTACAGAGCAAAAAAAACATAAATGAATAAGGTGTTGGGTTGCTTTTATCCAGCATGGTAACACTGTGCCTTCCTTGGTGCTGCAGGCCGTATCCCTGACAGTCTAAAGAACTGTGTGAATAAGGAGTACCTGATGGCAGCCTCCCAGTGGCCCAGCATGGAAGCTGCCACTGTTCACCCTGAGCTCAATGGAGCAGCTTACAGGTGAGAGGAGAGGACCAGGACCTTGGCTCAACCTGGATTTTAGTGCTGCGTTGGTGATGAGAGAAATACAAGCTGCAAACATAATAGGGGTGCAACAGTTAATCGAGCTTGTAATAGATTATAATAAGCATTAAATTAGTTTTTATTGAATTTATGGAATAATCACTGAGAAAATAACAGATAGTTGTAGCCCTACTGTGTTTATGATGAAAGTAATGCAAGCAGCAAATGTATTGCGATAGGTAAAAGTTGGAATGGTTGTCATGGTTTTCTAGTCAAGCTGCCACACTACACATCGTCATTGTCGGGTGGAAACCTTGTATGTCCAAAACCGTTTGTTTTGTATTTATCATTTTAAAAATGATTTAAACTAGTGAGAACAGCCGATCTACAAGGCGAGGCGTTGTGTGCTTGTAGATCTGCTGTTTTCACTACTTTTGTGCAACGGCCTTGAATGGTGAAGCAGGGCTTTACTTTGCGAAAAATCTTAAGGGCACTTTTAACCAAACCGATTCGGCCGCGAATCGGCGGCGGAAGGCGGCGGATAGCGTCTGTTGCCGAACGGGAGCTCATCGTCAGGTTTTCGGCAGCGGGTCGGGAACGTTATCGACCAATATCGACCGAAAACTGGACTTGCTCAGTTTTGTTGAGTCGCCCCTGGCCGTCGGTAAGATTGAGGGAGTTGTAGAATAGTTTGCTACAGCCTACTGCTGCAAAACCAAGCCAAAATAAGCAAGAGACATTTTCCCGTCGCATATTTTTACTAAATACCATATTCTCAATCCCACCTCTCAATTCCTATTCCAATCTGATGCAAAGCAAAGCTAGTAGTAGGCTAGTAATAGTGCAGCAGCTGCACGTGTTGTTGTTTTCTTTTCCTCCTCTGCACAGAGAACACACTCAACACAGAGTGCCTCCGGGTCCGGTACCGGTTGCCAGATTCTGTGAGTGAAATAAGCGACCAGGTCTATGAAAATAAGCCCAAAAGCAGCAACAGTTTCACCTCTGAGCTCTATTACATTAGTTATTTTATAAAATAATGTTGAAAGCAAGGCCAAATAAGCAACTACACTTCAGAAACAAGCCCAAACAAAAGCATCCCACAAATTGCAACATTATAGGAAAACAGGATCAACGTTGCTTACAACGAGCAGACCTGGCACCACTGCCATACAGTAAATACAGTCGGCGTCGTCTGAAAAAAATAAGTGCTTAGTTTTTTGCAGTTCTTTGCAGTCTGTGTACAGTCAGAAGGAGTCTCCTGTAGGCTGTTTGGTGTGGAGACACCTTTACAAATTTGAAACAGTGACGATATCTTTTATCTCTCCCTCCAGATTTCCTGCCGGTCTGATCAGCGTGGCAGCAGCAGGGGGTCTCCCAGGGGCTGGCGCAGGGGTTGAAGCCCTGGTGGCGGGCTCCCTGGCACACGGCATCGCCCCGGTCTCCCACCCCCCGCACGCCCCGTCCCCGGGGCAGCCCACTAAAGCTGAGGCCGACAGAGACATCCCCTCCGACCAATAGCCCCCCCACCCAGCCAACACATTCCGTTACCCCCCCTGGAACCCCCCTCCCCAGCCTCCCACCTTCATGGACCTCCCGTCCCCCTCCCCCACACACACACACCATCCTCCAGCAAGTTGACATTGGCGGCACCAGTTTGATCCGGTCTGGTTTTGGTTCCACACCACAGCCCGGGTTCCTCGTCAGACCACATAAACCAGCCCACTCTGCTAAGAGTGACCCGTCCACAGCTCCTCTCCCCGGCCTCCTCCCCACTCAACACACCACTGTCAGAAACTCTAGGACACTCATCTTTCTCCACACCAGCCCTCCCCTCCCCCCGCCTTCCTTCCTTCCACCCCCACCCCTACACCGACGTCAGCAATAACTCTTCTCAAGGATTCAATAATTCAATTGGTTTATTTTCCTTAGTATGATTTTTTTTTTTGTCGTTTCAATGGAAAAAGAGAAGAAGAAAAAAAAACGTTCCTCCCCCTGTTAATCTGTTATGGTTGTAGTTTTAAGTATTTCTGAAAGCGAGGCTTTGTTTGCGAGCCTCTTCCTGCTGTTCTGTTCTGGTTCCGAGATGTCCAGATATAGTGGCAGTGAGGTTGAAATCCCCCCTCCCCCCCCTCTCCCCGTGTACATTAATGTTCTAATGTTACTGCTCTCCTTCTTGGCTTCTTGTTTTGTTTGTTTTTTCTTTTTCCTTGCCTCTGCCTCTCTGTGGCAAAATATGTAGTAAGATATAAACAGACAGCAGTGTATCCAGTCCCCCTGACTGACAGTAGGGCTGGCCAATATATCCATATCATGATATACGAGACTAAAAGTCACCCGGAATTTTGGATATCGTAATTTTATGATATAAAATGCAGTCCCTCACATTGCAAAGTCACGTGTTGTGAGCTTGTAGATCTGCTATCTTTTGAACATTTTTGAAAAATGTAAAGGAGAAATTGGATTCTCACATCACGACATTGCTATCAATATCGAGGTATTTGGTCAAACGTAATATTCGTGATATTTGATTTAGTCTATATCGCCCAGCCCTACCTGACAGACTATGGCTAACCTCGCCCTCCCCATCTCTCATCCATCTCTTCCTCACTCCTCCTCTGTGGCCCTTGGTGTCATTCTGCCCAGTCCAGGGGATCCATAATGATGTCAGTGCAGTGCCTCTCCGGCCCATTGGAGCACGTTAAGACCTCCTCCTCGGCTTGCCTTCCTCTCATCACGGTCAACTCTAGTCCCTCCTGTGAGCCCAGCCTCTGCCACAAGTTCACAACAGGCCCAGAACTGTTCTGCATCGCCTTTTTTGACGATGCAACGTTTGCGATTCTCCCTAAAAAAAAAAAAAGAACTTCAACGCACGTCAGCCCAGCGGGGGCCATCATGTCACTTTAAAAGCATTAACAGTTTGTCCGCAAAAGATTCTGTCAGAACAACAGCCACATATCAAACGTTTGGATTTCCATCTATTCTAAGATGGCTGAAGTGCTGCTGTGTGCATGAGGTGTGTTTTAACACGGCCTCCCTCCCATCCACAGCTCTTCCTCCTTGCTGCACAAAGCAAAACGCTGCACCGTTTGTCCCTGGCCACCGGAGGGTGCCATCTAAACGCTCACAGCGGGACAGGGCTGCACTTGCATGGCCGTGGTAGACAATGAGTAATGCCCTGCCAAGGTACCGTATCTCATTTCAATGAAGTAGCCCCGCTCGCAGAGGTCAGCTATAGGAGACACCGTGATGAAGAACACACATTTGCCTCTCTGACGACATCACACACTGCCGACTTCCAAAAACAACAGGGGCCAGGTGGCTGGGGATAGATCACTGTCTATCTTTTAGATCTCAGCTTTTTTTCACTCAATCCACCCCACCCCACCCAACCCTTCCCGCCATCATACCCCACCCTACACCACATCTGCTCCAATGAAACCAGTATGCATCCGCCCATCCCTTTTTTCATATAGCAAGGGGATGAATGGAGCTCTGATTCTCTTTAACCACTTGAACCCTAGTGTCCAGTGGAGTCCGTTCAGCAAAAGCTAAGGTATGGCTACATGACTGGTGTCCTGCACATGCGCAAGACGCCAGTCATGTAGCCATACCTTAGCAACAGGCATGATGAATTTATTTTAAGTACATTATTTTTTTTCCCCTATAGCCAAGGTATGTTAGCCGCCATACCTTGCCATACCCAATTGACGCCTATGCCAGTGTCCCTATTCTGGGGTGAACAGTTTGGCAGACAATATTAGATCTACAAGCTCACTATGCGTTGTGATGGGTTGTGAGATTGTAGATTTGTTATTCCACTTGCTATTCTGCAAGATTAGCTATTCTACAAGAAAAACTTTCCATAAAGTGTTCACACAACCTGATGAACATAACAGTGGTCTCTCTGATAAAGGACACTCACCATGCCCTTTACAGTCTACACTGAAGCTTCACATATTTGATGCCTTCTTTGTCAAAGTCATTGCGCTCTTAAAAGCTAGTAGTGTTTGTCAAGTCGGCGAGCAGGCCCATTGTAACTGTAAGAGTCTTTAAATAGTTTGATAGCATGCTTGGATGAAGAATTGACTCCGAATGGAGGTCTTTCACAGAATATTTTGCACAGTGATAATAAGGAACCACATCACTACTTTGGAGGACCTAGCTCCCTTTTATATAATTTAAATACCCTCTCACTTAAAAGAGGATGTTCAAATGAACCTCAGAGATTTGTTGTAGAGGGAAATACTAGCAGACCCCGGACACTTTATTGTATAGGGTTCATGTGGTTAAGATCTGGGGAGACGGGTTCTTGCATGCTGGCTTTAATAACTGTCTGTGTGTGTGAGGGGGGGTTCCTCCCCTGTTGTGATAACAAGCTGTTGTCTTTCCAAAGGAGTATCCCTTAGAAGTAACTGTTAACACCGTGGCCCTGGTGTGAAGGGAATACCTTCTAGTACCTCAGTAACAGATATTGAATGTACCGTGCATACCCGTTTTTTTTTGTACAGATTTTCTAGAGACTTCTTTGCTATTCCTGACCAGAAGGGTTGTGAAATCGTAGCATCGATATTGAGATTTAAAAACCTCCCCGTGATTTGATTTGACACTATCTTTGCAGACAGCATTAGAGGGCCACTGTTGGATTCTCAGGCTTCAGAACACAGAACATGCTTTTATCACTTTGCCTTGAATAATTTTGACTTAGTTTTGGCCCCTCGTTTCTTCATTGTGGGAATAAAAAAAAAAGAAATATATATATATATATATAGCACAGTGCTTCCCCACGATAGAAGATATGTGACCTGACACGCTGGTCAGTCTCACATCGACCTCCTACATCTGACCGGCTAATGGAAACGGAAGTTCAATAAAAGAGGCGTGGTCTGCTAGTAATCTTTTCTAGAACGATTAGAGGTAGATGCTGTTTTCTTTTCGTTTTTTTGTTTTTTATCCCCCTGATGTCATGCTGCTCTATCTTTTAGTGCATGTAAGTTTTTAGGGGAAAATGCTATCGGCTTAAAGAATCTGTGTCATCTTGTTGTCCCCCCCCCTCCCTACCCCTCCCCTGCCCCAGTGCTTAAACCCGAGTTGCCATTTTGTGGTGGTCAGTTTCCAGTGATGTACAGTCCCCCAACCCCCCCTCCCCACCCAGAGTCTATGAGTGACACAGGGCGTGTCTGTGTCCAGAGATGTTAGGCTCTCCTTGTCATGTGATGAGTATATATTTTTTAAAATAACCCCCATAGTTTGGATTATGAGCAAAATAGTGATCTTAAATTTGCTGTTGATAACTATGATGAAATGTTTGTTTTTTTGTTTTGTTTCTTTCAGTTCAGCAGTGCACTGTGTAATGGAAAAAAAAACTATTGTTTTATTGTAGAATTTCATTTTTATGGATTTTTGCCTATCTGTGTTCTACATGTTGTACTGAAACATTTCAGAGAAAATAAGAGGTCCCTTGTCCTTTTTACGATGTTTTCTTTACTTTGTTTGGGTCTTATAGTATAGCTGCCCCATCCAGTCGCTATCCTCTGGGCCTTATCTCTCCTAGCTATTATAGAAAGTCGCCATGGAAACACTCACTGCCTTAACACAGTTGACCACAGTAGGCGTTAGACACACCGTTAGACGAGGGGTTCAGGTTTGAGGCCCGATCTCCGCAGTAAAAGCCCCTCACAACAGCCCCACAAGACCCTCCCTCCCCTGGAAGACCGAAATCAAAAGCACCTTTCGTGGGTCTCCTCTTGAGTGGAGTCACGCTTTAGCCTGATGTGCTGATGGTCCGGTTTGCTTCTTGAGCTCACGCTGCAAACGCGAATCCGGTGTAATTTCCTAGTGCGCGCAGAAGAAAGGGGTGCTTTTCGAGTTCAGCCCGAGCGGTCCCGTGTCCAGTAGTGTGCATGTAGTATGTGCATGTAGCCCAAGCAGACATGACACAGGAAACCTGGGGGTTGTACATCCACAAAACTACAGCTGATATTTTAAGTCTGGGGTGTGAGAATCTTACTCCCTGAAATTGTCTTTCATGGACCGGGCCAGCGCTTCGAGGGAGGAGGGAGGGGAGGGGAGGGGGGCACAGCGGACAGTGGTGGGCGTCCTGTCAAAGAACGGAAAATTATGGACAGAATTGGTCACTTCTCTCTCTCAGGGTTCAAATGCACACATATCCTCCTGCAGTCGTGCTCTCTCTCTCTTGTCTCTAGACCCGTACCCACCCCCACCTCGTTCAGTGTACCACCCTCAGAATGTAGAGCAGACCCCCACCTTCCAGAACCGCTCTCCCTTCTCTCCCTTCGTTCACAGTGAGTTCTGTATTTAGTTTTTCTTTTTCTTTCTTCGGCACTGACATCTCTAACCATCTAACAAAGAATGAATGAATGAATGAATGTTTGAAGGGTGACTGTGTGTTATGTTGAAATTGGGAAATGTATTTTTACAACATGTGAACATGGTTTTTCTTTCTTTTTTTCTCCACTCACTCTCGTGAATTAATTGACTTTGTTTTTCTTTCACCAGACTGCAAAAACCACAAAAAAGAGAAAAAAATCTCCTGTAACTAGGCTCTTAAGCTTTATTTTTGTTTTTGTTTACTTTTTTTATTAGAAACAATCATGTTTGTGATGGTAACTTCCGATGGTAAACTCCACACCGTATTTTAATAAAATCTTAAAAATTATCTCTTTGTTTTTACATTTTTATTTTTGTAAGCTGCATTCCTTAACTTTATGTCCTACTCAGTTACTGTTCAGCTGTAACGGACAGCCCTTTTGGGGGAGAATGATAAATTGCAATTTGATATTGATGCGATACCACTTTTAAAGGATCTAAAGTTCTCAATAGAAGAGCAAGTCCAACTACAACCGCTGCATTCATGCTAGTCACATTGTATTATATTTTCACAGGCACAAGACGTTACCATTCTTAGGTGGTGCTGGAACCAGGCTGTCACTCTGGTTTTGTGGTCCTTGATGTCTGTCTTTGTTTAGAAACTGTTTCTAGGGGGCACGGTGATGTCGGTAGTTCTGTCGCCTCACAGCTAGAAGGTACTGGGTCGATTCCCGCCGTGGACGCTGTGGGAGCAGGGGGCGTGTTCTTTTCCTCCGCGTCATCAGTGCCCATACTCTAGGTGGGGTTGACAAAAAGGCCTTTCTGTGTGGAGTTTGCATGTTCACCCCGTGTCTCCTAGGGTAGGTACCCTCACAAAAAACATGCACTAATCCTGGTCTATACTGCCTCCCCCTGGCCAGCTGGGGCGCCTGATGGAGGGGAAAGGAACTGGTTGGAATAACATGTTCCTTCCATGTGCTACGTCCAACTGGGGGAACTGGGGAGCTGCATATCCGGTACCACTTAAACCCTCTATTGGTAAAAGGTACTTATAATATACGTATCTATTTCACTCTATCAAATATCTTTGCCAAAAAATAGCCAATCTACAAGCTCACAACGTGTCACGTTGCGTTGTGAGCTTGTAGATCTGCTATTTTTTGGACATATGTTCCGTCACAGGATAATGGATTTTGATTATCGTGATAATATCGTAAATCGCGATTTCATTTGTCACAATAATCGTGATATGCAATTTTCGTATCGTCCCATCCCTAGTCCAGATGTGTTGTCAGTCTCTCAAGCCCATTATCCTCCGCAGCCCGAGGATGTTTACTAAACCCTTTTTTCTAAATAGTTTACAGCCCATATATCGCTCCGTTTTTATAAGGGCCCAGTGATGCCAGGAGAAGAGGCTTTATGAGTGGGCAGGTAAGGCGGGGGGGGGGGGGGGGGGGGGGGGTCAGGGAGGGATGTGGGGGTGGTACATAGAACCCTAAGGGTAGAAAGGAGGGCGGGGGAATACCAGCCCCAAAATTGCTTCCACGTGAACGTTCACATGAACGTTACTAGACAGCAAATGGTGTTTATTGAGGACCCTTTGACTATTAGGAGGTCGCTCAGACTCTCTCTACTTTTCCATAGAGAGCAGGGCAGGGGTGGGCAACTTTGATGATGGAGAGGGCCACTATATTTCCACCTTCACTCCAGAGGGTCACATTGCATATTGCTACGTCCTACTTCGTACTTTGTATTTCATACAAAAGAAGCAAAAATAGCAGATCTACAAGCTCAAGACGCATCGCAGCGCGACGCGAGCTTGTAGATCGGCTATTTTTGCTTCTTTTGAATTGGAATCCTAAATTAACAAATAACAAAATAACATTTATATATATATATATATATATATATATATATATATATATATATATATATATATATATATACATATATATATACATTTTTTTTTGTTATTTTTGAATTGGAATCCTGAAATGTAAAATTTTGATTTAATTTCAAACGCATTTAGTCATAATACTCATGTTAACTTTATGAACCTAAATACAAATACATTTTATGACTACTATACTAGTCATTAAGCTACTAATATAGGACTGACAGAATTAAAGCAGGTCATGTTTGGAATTGTGATATTAATAATATATCAGTATTCCGGTATTGACCTGTGGGCCACATTAAAGTGAAGGTGGGGGCCGCATGTGGCCTCCGGGCTGCCAGTTGCCCATGTATGGTGTTAGTCGGGGGATATCTTAAAAAGTCCTGGTCTCCTGGAATAAATTCCTTACCAAAACATTTCTTCACCAATGTGTTTGTAAAGGTGTCTAGTAACACATCTCACAAAGACTGAAATTCAGTTTCCCTAGGAACATCTTTGACAGCTAGGGTAATTCTGGGTCTCATTCACTCACTATACACTATACTATAGAGGAAAAAATCACTCCCAAAAGATATGCTTTAAGTGGGATGTGAGGGGTCTAACTAGGTGTTTTTAATTATTCTGAATCCATTGCAAGAATTTGTTTTGCACAAAAAAACATTCATTGGGCTACAAACAGCCCATAAAATGATGGTTTAGTGATGAGTCATCACTTTTCACAGTGGTATGGGGGTCCATTTCTAGCCCAAGGAATGTTTTTGGTGCAAAACAAATGCTTGCAATGGATTCAGAATAATTAAAAACACCTAGTTAGACCCCTCACAACCCACTTAAAGCATATTTTTGGGAGTGATCTTTTCCCCTATTGTATAGTGTGTATAGTCTATAGTGAGTGAATGAGACCCAGAATTACCCTAGCTGTCAAAGATTTTCTTAGGGAAACTGAATTTCAGTCTTTGTGAGATGTGTGACTAGACACCTTTACAAACACATTGGTGAAGAATTTCTTTGGTAAGGAATTTATTCCAGGATTTGACACTATTTCTAAAGATATCCCCCGATTATGTAGGGAGACCTCTGTTAGGATGCAAGAGCGCTCCTCGAACCCCTCGCCAGGCTGGGTTGCCTAGCCAGGGCTCACAACCGCGCGTGCAAAAGCTGTGCGAGTTGTGGGAAGCTGGGGGTGGGGGGTTACACGTGTACAACATAGGTGCAACTTTATGCATTTGCGGTGCCCCCTATGGGCAGAGGTTACTTTACAGTACTTTTGCAGGTGTGCTACACAGAAGCAAATTACAGGCAAAATGGTAGGAAATATAAAAATCTCATTTGCAGATGCCTGCTAAAAATACATATAATAAATTATTTTTAATTTCCCCTGGAAACCCGCAGTCAAGATGGCAGTGGCTGGTTTCTGTAATCACCATTTCCGGAACAAGCAGTTTACATAACAGTGTGCCTGTGTGTGAGAGAGAGATGGGGGGCCCACGCAGCAAACAACATTTTAACAGGCGACAGACCTGATTCACACACACCTCAACGCAGCTTCCCAATTCCCATTCGGAAGGTTATGCAACAGGACACAGCACGGCATCGTCCAGCATGTCCAGCCCCCATGCTGCGCTGGGCAGAAAGTTGTGTGTGTGGTTTGGTGGGGGGGGTTAGGTTCACTGCTTACGGGGAGTTAACGAGCGTCTCCGATCAGATCTGGGAACACGTCAAGCAAACCTGTAGAACAGACGTTTGACTCACCAATTCCCACAATGCTCGTTCGGGACCTACAATTTATGGCGTTGGTTATGAGTTCTTGGTTTGGAGCCGCCTCGTTGGGTAACGAGTTTGTTCTACTGAGTAGGTCGCAAAGGAGAAAAACAGCCAAAAACTAGGTCGTGGTGGGTCATGCAAGAGGTTTGACTGAAGTGCTGCAGTGTCCTAGCTTTTACGTTTAGGAGAGTAGTTTGACAGGAGAGGAAAGTGTGTGTGTGTGTGCGTGCGTGCGTGCTCGCTCGCTCGCTCGCTCTGTACGATGCCAGGGACGTGCTGGCCATTGGGAAAAGCGGGACAACTCCTTAACGGCCGGTTCATTCCCGGCCTGTCCAGGCCGGCCATTAGGAAAATTCTAAACTTCGTTCCATTTTGGGGGCTGGGCGGCCAACCAAGTAAATCGTCACTGTCGGGCAGAAAACCTCGTATCTCCAAGTTTCAAATTTGTACATTTTTTCGCAAAGTAAAGCCCTGCTTCATCATACAAGGCTGTCGCACAAAAGTAGTGAAAACAGCAGATCTACAAGCACACAACGCCTCGCACCGCGAGGCGTTGTGTGCTTGTAGATCGTCTGTTTTCACTAGTTTAAATAATTTTTAAATGGTTTTGGACGTACAAGGTTTCCACACGACAATGATGAAATATAACTCATGTAATTGGCCCACTGGCTTGTCACTTTGTCATGATCTGAAATGGCAAATCTTTGAGTAGCAGCAGCGCTATAGAGAGAGATCTCTCTCTCTCTATAGCGCGCAATGAGGGCCTCTACAACTCTTTTTCCCGGGCAGCACGTCCCTGTATGATGCATTAGTCCCCGATGACAGCCCATCCCCGTTGAAGAGCTGGAGCGACTGTAGCAACCCGGAGGTTCCATGGACAAACATTTACCCCTGGTTCTCTCCTCCACTAAATACTGTATGTGTCGCTGCTGGACAACAACAACAACAACAATGTTGCATCACCCCAGCAGTGTTACCATAAATGCCAGTTAACCAAGTGGACTGGATATCAAAATGACAATCACAATATTTTGATATTCTCGTGTCCCCAACACCATAACAACTGGCCATCTGCAATTATTTGCCTCATCCTGGGAGTATTTCCATTCTGTCTTCCCAATCCTCCGTTCTTCCCTAATATGGTAACACACAATGGACAGAGAGAATGTTCTCCATGTGTTCGTCAGAGTGCCCCTCTTCTTCCAGCGGTGAATGATGTGTGCATGACAGAGAGCCTCCTGCTGGGGGCTCGCGTGGCACCGGCCCAACCGACTGTGCTGAGTTCACCGTTTACCTCTCTCTCTCTCCTTTACTCTCTTGGCCGGTGGAACCCGGCAGGCATTTGCACTCGTAGACCTCAAAGGGGGCTTGAGCCCCTGCTCCTTTTACCAGTCTGTAAAAAAGGAATACCAGTCTGTTCGCCCTCCTGGCCTCCTGACCTCAGGCGTCTATTCAGCGGAACGGTACATGGTCTCTGCCTCCCTGCCTGGTATTACTAAATGTAACCTCTGTAAAAAAAGTTTTCAAATAGCTTAATTTTTGTGGAGTAAACGTACTTAGGGTTGTCCAAACTCTCCTGAACCTGAATGCAGCATCTTATGTTGACAGAATTTCCCTCTCTGTGTAGATATCCATGCTGTTACGGTTACGCCACATCTCCAGTATTGATTATGCTTAGTTTAGTGTGGTTGGAGGTCTGCTATTTTCGATATTCTCACCAAAAAGGCCCTTTTAGAAATGTCAGCCCCTGCCTCTCTAACATTCTCTGCGCCTCTCTGCCTCTCTCTCTTTTACTCTCTTGGCCGGTGGATCCCGGTGTCTGATTGACGGGGAGGAAAAGCTTCCAGCGAGCTTGGAGACTTATTTGCGTCAGCCTGGCAACCTGGAGCTCCGCTTGCTTGGCACACCAGCCCTCTTTCTGGTACAGTGTGTGCGTGTGCAGAGTCCTGATAACTGCCGTACAGATGTGCGTTCTCAAAAGCAGGCCTGAGTGGGGATCAGTTCCCATTTGCCAAATGACTTAGTACTTGTCCATTGATGTGTGTGTGTGTGTGTGTGTGTGTGTGTGTGTGTATATATGTGTGTGCATGTCAGGGTTAGGCGCTATATGATTGAATTCAACCATCATGTATGTGTTCAATCCTTACATTCCATGCGCATGTGAAATGCACGTCTTTATATATTTGGGCCTGTGCACGTTGATGTGTTGCGTCCAATGTGAGTCAATCTGGACTGGAAGCTCACTGTCATTAATCAGCGGGCAGTGAAGGGGAAGTCTGGGTTTTCCTGTAACCTACTTTCAGCTGCACAGACAAACAGACAGACAGATGGGTACAGACATTGAAACCCGGTGCCGAGAGACAGACAGGCAAACGGACAGACTGGGAAAGTTCTGGAGAAAGGAACAGGAGGAGAGGGAAAGCGAGAGAGGAACAATAGCAAGCTTTTATAGACCGAGAGGGAAGTTTAATGTATACATTGCACAGCAGCGTGGCGTGGAGAGGAGAGGGAGGGGCTCCCAGGGGCGTCGCACCAAATTCTGGGCCCTGGGTACAAGGATTCACTGCAGGCCTCCCATGAATGTTCTTCATTGGGGGAGGGGGTTTAACCCAATTAGACTGGGAACGCATTATTACGCGTTATTTTGTGCTTTAACTATTGAAAGATAGCACATATACAAGCTCACAGCACGGCACCGAGTGCCACGCTGCGAGCTTGTATATCTGCTTGAACGTTTTGTGCAAGTCTTTGAATATTTCAAATCCTTCGAAGGTTTTTTGAAAAAACCTATATGTTTCTATGTCAGTGGTGCTCAAACCGTTTCACGTGAAGGACCCCAAAAATTCCAGGGATCCCCCAGAAGCAAAATTTGAGTTACAAATGTTCGCTTAAAAAATTGATATATTCAAATATTTGCACACATTTTCACAACTTTTCAAAAATAGCAGATCCACAAGCTCGCAGCGCAGCACCGAGTTTGTATATCTGCTATTTTTCAATAGCTAAAGTATAAAATAATTAACCTTGGGCCCTAGTAACTCAGTCCCACTTTCCCCCCCCCTTGTGACGCCCCTGACTGCACTGTCCTCATTACTTCTCCATCCTAGAAGGTTCACCATGGGCCAGGCGGTGAAAATGAGGCCCTGCCGTCGGTTTTAAAACGTCTTTGCTCGTAGCCCAGGCACGGTTAATCCTATAGCCAGATAGAGGTGAGGGCTAGAGAGCTGGATCGGGAAAAGGAATTTCACAATGACATACCTCTTAGTCTGGAGCCTGTGTGTGTGTGTGTGTGTGTGTGTGTGTGTGTGTGTGTGTGTGTGTGTGTGTGTGTGTGTGTGTGTGTGTGTGTGTGTGTGTGTGTGTGTGTGTGTGTGTGTGTGTGTGTGTGTGTGTGTGTGTGTGTGTGTGTGTGTGTGTGTGTGTGTGTGTGTGTGTGTGTGAGAAAGGGTCACGTGTCTAGTCTCTTGCGTCATGGATGTGGATAGGCCTAGAATTATTTAATGTTTTAACTATTGAAACACAGAAGATATACATACTCACAGCACCGAGTGCCGCGCTGCAAGCTTGTAGATCTGCTATTTTTTAATATTGTGACTTTCAATATATCTTTTTAAAAGCGAACATTTTTAACTCAAATACTTGCTTCTGCGGGGGTCAACATATTTTGAGATGGGGGTCCACGGCCAAATACATGTCATTTTGGGGGTCCTTGATATGAAAAGGTTTGAGAACCACTGATTTAGAAGAAGGATTTAGAAGATATAATCGGGTCAAAAAGAGACAAAATGGACACAAAAAATGTGTCCATTGGTCAGTGCAAGAAAAAAAAACAAAAAAAACAAGAAAGTGTGACACAGCAAGACGCACATGAGCACCCTCCCTGGAAAGGTCCTTAGAGGTCAGTAAGCACCCTCCCTGGAAAGGTCCTTAGAGGTCAGAGTCAGTACAACTATAGTTCCAGTTAAATAAGGCTACAGGGTTAGGAAGGTAGTCCTTGTCAAGCGAGGAGGTTGATGGATGACACACACATAGACGAACACATACTGTGCTGTACTGTATGCACTGCACTCTCTTTCTCTCTCTCTCTCTCCTGACCTGAGGAAAAGGCTTCTTGTTTCGCTGGGAGCACAGCTGGCTCTGCTGCCTCGTGGAGGAAGAGGCTGTTTGAAGTGAGGAAGAGGGAGGGAGCGCCCAATCAGCAGATTGATTGTGGAAATCAAAGCTCTTTCCATCCAAGCTCCTGCTCTCCAGACGGGGACGTCTCCAGGTCGCGTCAGGTCCGCAGGTAGACATCGATTCTCAACATTGTTTCTCCTTCCCTCTAGGGATGGGACGATATGAACATTTCACATCACGATTATTGTGACCAAAGAAATCACGATTTACGATATTATCGCGATAATCAAACATCCAACTTCCATTACCCTGGGGCGGAACATTTGCCAAAAAATAGCAGATCTGTAACAAGCTCACAACGCGACACGTTGTGAGCTTGTAGATCGGCTATTTTTTGCAACGAGATTTGGTAGAGAGTGAAAAAAAGACAGTACAGTATATTATAAGTACCTTTTACCAATTATAGAGGGTTTAAATGGTACCGGATATGCAGCTCGGCAAATAAAAGGTGAATTGATTCCAGTGCATGACGGAGGACGATATCACGATAAATCTCCGTGATACGATTATCGTGAGTGTTTTTTATCACGTTAAACGATAATATCGCATATTGTCCCATCCCTACCACAGATAGACACTGATTCTCAACATTATTTCTCCTGCCCTCCCTTGCACAGTAGAATCCTGAGTGCTGATGTGGACTCTCGAGAACAGACACATGGACCCTTTCAGGGAGCCTTTTGTCTACAGAGTCAAAATGAGCACCCAGGGTTTTTACAGCGTGTTCATTGTGCCGGCGCACGTCATTATTCAGCAACTCTACACCTCTGGAGGTCATATAAGCAGCAGCGGTACAGTCAGTAAATCCGCGCAGGATTGCTGCGCTGAGCGGAGGAACGCCGGGCTAACGTTAAAAGAGGCCAACGTGGTGTTGATTACCTTGTCAGCAATATGAAAGGAGGTTGCTGAGTTTACACACCCATCCAATGTGCGTACACAAGGGGGAGAGAAAGTAAAGAGTTCGAGAGAGGCAGAGAGGGGGGAGACAGAGAAGGAAGGGGAGATGTACTGTAGGAGAGAGGAGGGGGCTGCTCATTGCCTTTCCATACAAGGAGAGGTAGGGGGAGGAGAGAGAGAAGAGAGAGAAGAGAGCAGTGGAGGTTGACAGAGATTTGGAGAGAGACAGGGAGATAGAGAGAGAGAGGAGAGCAGTGGAGGTTGACAGAGATTTGAAGAGGGAGCGACAGAGATAGTTTCACAAGCCTTCACCAGAACAGAAAGTGACTGAAGTTGCTGTGGTGTGGAACTGACTGACTTGATTGATTGATTGACTGACTGACTGACAGGTAAGACACACTGACAGCCTCATTCATTCATTCATTCCCTGTAGTTGAAAACGTGAATACTGCGTACAGTAGTTGCATGATCTCTCGCTTTCTCTACAGTATACTTAAATAATCTTTTCGTAATTAGTGCAGTGCCTTCACGTTGCCTTTGAATGGGATATAGCCTATATGCCTTTTAGTCAAATTAAATTAGATTTGGCACATACTCATGGGTATGATGAGAACAGTGAAATGTGCTGCAAGACATTTCCAACATATAGTCAAAAATAGAATTATGTCGGTAATAAAAGATGAAAATGATAAGGGCCTATGGTACTAATTATTAATTCAGTAGCCTTTTAAGTAATAAAAGTGTAAAAAGTGTAAAAAAAAATAACAATTGTGATGTGGTGAATGACTATAGAAAGAATTTAGCTAAGAATATACAGACGATAATGGATGAATGAATGGAATGAATCAGTGTAATATGTGGGAATTGTTGGCAGCGCTCTCTGACAGTTAGCCCGATACTGTTCATCATTAACAGAGAGTTCTTCTTTTTGAACTCATACCTGCATGTGTATAGATTTCATTTTTTGTCTACAATGTCATGGCTCTAGTCTCTGGCTCTACCTGTGCAACTCTTGCTGTCACACCGCATGCATTCATTAATAACCACTTGAACCCCAGCATCCCTATTCTGGGGGGAGGGTTCACCAAAAACTGTCGATCTACAAGCTCACAACGTGTCACGTTGTGACACGTTGTGAGCTTGTAGATCGACTATTTTTGGTGAAGAGAGTTGGGGTAGATGGAAATAGAACTCATCAAGTACAGTGCAAATCAGGTCTGTTTTACTAAGCATAGAGGGTCTTAAGTGGTCAATGCATCATTTGCTTTTCTCGCACTGCCTCACTTCTGATTTCCGAAGGTCTGCAAGTCCTCACGGCGTCTCAATTCGTCGCGGCGTGAGCTTGGTACGTCAGCTACTTCCAGGTTTCGCGACGCCGTCGTACGAAGAAGTGTACGTACGTCGGGCTCGACATGAAGGCAGAGTCACTGTCCTTCCTATTTGGCCGAGGCTGATGTAAAACAATAATGCTTGAGGGCTGCGGTGAATGCTTCAACATATGGGCCCGTCCAAAAAGCCTGGGTTGCCACTGATCTAGCACACACTTCTCCCCGTCTCACGTTCCGTCCTCTCTGCCCACACTGTCGTCAGAGTGGTTTTCCACCAGAGCACCGCAGCATGTCAAACACCCAGAGGTTTGTGACCTCCGCTGGTATGCCGGACATGTGTGGTGGTCTGTCCCGTCTGTCTGTCTGTCTGTCTTGTCTGTGTGTGTAGGTGTGTGTGTGTGTGTGTGTGTGTGTGTCAGTCTGTCAGTGTTACTGGGTTTGTGTTTACACGTCAAAGAGAAATGAGATGTGTTTGTTGGGAGAGAGTGAGAGAAAGAGACACAAGAGTGTGAGAGAGAGTGTGTGCACGCGTGTGTGCGTGTGCGTGTGTGCGTGTGTGTGTGTGTGTGTGTGTGTGTGTGTGTGTGTGTGTGTGTGTGTGTGTGTGTGTGTGTGTGTGTATAAAAATACAATGTGAATGAATGGTATTTAAACATTCACAGCCGTATTTTATGCTACATTGTTCAACACTGTCACATGGCCTACATTTGCCCAAAATAGGGATGCCAGGTTGAAAGTGGTTAACTTCCTTTCAAACTGTATTATACAATTTTATATATATATACTATAGTCCCTTATCCACTTTCAGGATTCGTTTCAGAGAAGCAGCATTTAACCACACTGCCCTATATAACTCCATCAAATTGGAAAAAATGCCCTGTGTGTGTGTGTGTGTGTGTGTGTGTGTGTGTGTGTGTGTGTGTGTGTGTGTGTGTGTGTGTGTGTGTGTGTGTGTGTGTGTGTGTGTGTGTGTGTGTGTGTGTGTGTGTGTGTGTGTGTGTGTGTGTGTGTGTGTGTGTGTGTGTGCACGTGTGTGAATGTGGATGATGACTGTGTGCCTGTGCAAAGTGTGCTAGTAGGCCAGCATGTATTGAGTTTAGATGAATGTGTGTGTGTGTGTGCGTGCATTATCCCTGCATGAGTCTGTTGTAATTATAGAGTGGAATTCATCCATAGGGCCGCAGTCTGGCACCAAGCCACACCCCCTCATTTTATTGTGTCTCGTGCCTCGGAGAAGGGGAAAACTGCTGTGTTTGTCTTGTCAGCTCTTTATGGCTATGCTTGCAGGCTGATGAGAATTAATATGTGCGTTTGATGTGTGTGGTTGGGATGTGTGCGCGCGTGTGTGTGTGTGTGTGTGTGTGTGTGTGTGTGCGCGTGCGTGCATGTGTGCGCGTGTGTGTGCATGTGCGCGCGTGAGTGAGGGAGGGAGACAGAGAGAAAGATAACTAGTGTTATTGTTTTACATATAAACCTGAGCCAAAGTGGAAGGACGGTGACATTGTCTTGGTGTTAATCATTAGTGCCTGCAGAACCCTAAAGGTTGGGACCCCCATGGAAGCCTAGGATGCAGTTATAGTGGAGCCACTGTTGATTTCCCCAGAGGGCTTTATATCAACAATCATAAATAAAGTGCTTATCTCTATGCAACTATATTAGCCACTTCAAACTGAGTGGTCCTGAGAGAGCTCTAGACACTCCGCCCCTGCTGTTCAGTGGCGTCAGTTCAGCAAAAGCTAAGGTATGGCAACATGACTGGTGTCCTAGACCAGGGGTTCCCAAACTTCTTTGTCTCAGGGCACCCCATTTTTTCAACAGAGTCAGGGTGCTGATATTGTGCATGTTGGCTCACTGGAAACACTCTGCTACACCAGTGGGTCTCAAAGTGTCCTTGAGTGGGTTCCAAATGTCCCCATACAGGTGTGTAACTTGAGAGTGTACAAATGGAAGCAAATGGAACCGCAAGGGTCCATTTGATTCCATTTGATTCCATTTGTTGATTCCATTTATATAGTTATGGGGGTCCTTGAAATTAAAGAACCACTGTACAATAAATCAAACAGAGCCTTAATTAGTATCATCAGTAACACCTGTGAAGGAAGTCGAAAGAGGCCCAGAAGTAGAACAAAATGGCGCCTAATTGTCTTTGCGCATGTGGAAGACACCAGTCATGTTGCCGTACCTTAGCAACAGGCATGATGATTTTTTACTGTTACCGGCGCAGAACATACTATAACCGCTCATTTCGTCGATTAAAACTATGACGGAAAATGTGTGTCGACTGCCTTTTTTCACTGACAAACTAAATAGAAACTAAACTATGATGACTGAAACTGAGACTTAAATATATTGACAATTTCGTCAACAAATAAAACCTAGACTAAAATGTTAGGGAGGGACTGGTGGAGGAGAGATCCAGTAGAACTAAAAGTCAAGTCATTTTATGTCTGGTTGCACTCGGGTGTTGCGTTCTGAAAATAGCAGATCTACAAGATCTACAAGCTCACACCGCGTCGCACTGTAGACCGGCTATTTTCAGCATGCAACCGAGTGTAAAATCAGGCGGTACGATGCCATCAAGGCCTGCCAAAATATCTTTTGTCCGACATTATCAACTGTGGATTTTTTGTCAACTAATATCTCTAGATATCTAATCGACAAAAACTAGACTAAAGCGAAAACATTTGAGATGACTAAAATATGACTAAAACTAAATTACATTTTATTCAAAAGGCTGTGCCTATTGCCTAAAGCTACATCAAAATGTGCTGTCAAAATCAACACTGGTGTGTAGCAGTTGCAAATAGCAATTTATAAGCACGTTGTGATTGGTAGGTTGTAGATGTCAGCCTTATTTTAATTATACACAAATGTTGCATCAGCAGAAGAGAGCTAATTTTACACAACACCCCTGTGAACTTTATGTGTGTCCATGGCATGCATTAAGATATGAGCTTGATGTTGTGCCTGTATGCGTGTGTGTTTGTGTGTGCGTGCGTGCGTTGTGTGTTGTGTGTGTTGTGTGTTGACTGAATATGTTCTCTGTGTCAGTCTGGAATGCTAGAAATGTTTCTTCACTGTGTTATTAAAGTGTCTAGTGTGTGATGAGGCTGAAAGGCCCTATGGATTAATCTACTGACCTGGTATCAGTGAGTGTACTGTTTGTGTGTGTGTATTTTGAGTGTGCCTGTGTGCATTCATTTAAATGCTCCACGCTTATAGCATGGCATGATGTTTCCATTGGTTACCATTGGTTACCATAGTAGGCTTTAAATGAGACCTGGAGTAGCTGCAGAATGCACACAGTTAAAAATGGCCATCAAGACTCAAGAAGGCACGTACACAGACACACACACACACACACATGCATCCGTGTGTGTGTTAGTGCACACATGCACACAAACTCACTCATACTACTGCCCACCACCCAGCACACATATCAGTCATATCTCAAGTTCTCAACACATATTGTCCGTTTGAAATCTATTTCCAGAGGTTGGATAATATTACGCCTCCAATATAGCTCCAAAAGTCATCTCTTTTCTGACCACAGCCTGATATGTCATTGTGCATGTAATCCATTCCCTGTCTCCCCTAAACTTATATTATTAACCACTGCCAAGTTTAACAGCCCACCATAAAAATACCTTGTGTATGGAGGCACACAGTTGCCTGGCTTTGATCTCACAGCTCAGTTAAGCCTGATTTGTACTTAGTTGCACGCCAGTATCGCGCAGCTATAGAGTGATAAAGAGATGGCCCTGAATGACCATATGTAACTCTGAGACTTACTTATGAGTTACTTCAAATAGCTGAACTACATCGACCCGTTGTGAGCTTGTAGATCAACTATTTAAAAAGTAAAACAAATAGGGATAAGGGGTAAAGTATGTACGGAAATAGGGCCCCTTATGTGCCTTATTGTGTCGTATTAAATCAGTGTCATACATATTCAGAAGAAAACTTGGAGACTTGACATTCTGTAATTGGTTCTAACTTCTTATGATCAAAATACAAACATTATAATGGAGTTTAAAACAGAAAATCTAAAATTGACAAGGTCACGTCTTTGCCACGGACACATTTGTCCGTGTAGGACACATTGATGACCCAGATTGCCTAGAAATATTTCAATATTAAATACAAATATATTTTAACCACTTAAGCCCTATACCTCACCTGGTGCATTGTCAATCAAATAACAACGTACCAGTCGGTGTCTTTCCTGACACCAGGGCCTACCGAGCAGCACTGGCACCTGCCGCTGGGGGCTTTTCCGAATTTAATGAGACTAAATAAGCGATTTAAACCATTTTCCCAACGCCGTAGTGCAGGTTTTATGTACTGTGGGATGGAAAACAATAGTCTGGGGAGGGTGGAACTACCTTTACTTTTTGGATGCAATTTCGGGAAAAAGTGTTTTCTACCTCACCGTGGAGGCATTCTACCCCAGCCCGGGGATCCTCCGGTAGGACCTCATCTCAGAGCACAACAGTATGCAGCGGAGGGTGAGGTTCTGTATGGGGCCAGGGCCTACCTACACTTCTCAATGGAAGAGTAGCCAGACCCCCTCCAACCACAGCAAATGTGCAAGCTATTATCGTATTAACATACCATACAGATTGGTTAAAATATTGTTTTACTTATTAGAATAAGTTATTTTGTTTCTTCAGCTGATTGTGGTTTGAAACTGACATTCTAGAGTACTCTTCAAATAGTCTTTCTTTGTGAATTGGCTCACCTACATTCACCATTGGTTGGTGAGTTTATGAATCGTATTAGAAGGCCTGCTCTTTACACAGGCGGCTGGCCAGGAGTCTAGCTGCTTTTGGACCTGATTCACAATATGTCAGATTTATAAATCTTTCTGTTTTTTTCTCTATACTGCATCTCCCCTGAGGTTCTCGTGTTTCTGCGCTGTTGTTTCCTTAATTTGTGGCAATACCAACGGATCCTCTGTGCTTTTATGTGTTGTCTCTGGTTTTACTTTGTTTTCAGATGGCTGGCTGGGATGTTGTTTTTGTGTGATGTTGTCAGGGCGATCAGCTTTCCACACATTACTGCCTTCATAACATCCCACAGTATCACAGGGTCCACATTCCACATCATCGTTCTCCTCTTTACACCTTTTTATGTCTTCCCTTATCTGTTCCATATTTGCCTGATTTCTTTAGGCCAGGGGTCTTCAACGTTTTCAGGCCAAGGACCCCTTAGCTGAGAGAGAGATGAAGCAGGGACCCCGTAGATTCCATATACCGTAGTTTCATCGTTTGACAGCACAATCATGTATTTTGGATTCATGTCAATTAATGTTCTCAGATATTTAACCACTTGAACTGTCAATAATTAATAAATTTGACCTTTCACCCGAAAATAGCCGATCTACAAGCTCACAAGGTATAGATTCCATATACCGTAGTTTCATCATTTGACAGCACAATCATGTATTTTGGATTCATGTCAATTAATGTTCTCAGATATTTAACCACTTGAACTGTCAATACTTAATAAATTTGACCTTTCACCCGAAAATAGCCGATCTACAAGCTCACAAGGCCTCGCAGTGCGAGGCGTTCTCAGAATATGGGCGTTAAGGTTCAAGTGGTTAATATAAAAAAGGAGGGGAAAAAGTTTCTATCACACAAAGATTTGGAGGACCCCCTGTAGTAATTCTGAGGACCCCTAGGTCCCAGACCCCCTGTTGAAGACCCCTGCTTTAGGCACTACTCTTCAGGTGCATTGTTAAGCCGTTCACATTTTTTTGGATGCGTTTATATGGAAAGGTATATTCCCCAATGACTGCTCATTCAGAATAAAAATGGCTCACGTAAACACGTCATTTGGAATAGAATATTCCATTCCGGTCAATTGGAATAGAATATTCTATTCCGGTCTGGAGGGATACCTTTTGAATCGGAATTTTATTATATTCAGGTTCCATGTAAACAGTTGGGTATGAATCTCTGTTCAGAATGAGTACATTCTGAATTAATAAATATTGTCCATATAACCGTTTGTGATTGTGACCCTGTGACTTTCTAGCCTCGTAAACCGCCCTCTTCATTGCGGAAGTTGGTAGTTTACTAGGCTAGTGACTTTCACCAGTGCTAATTCCAGAGGGCGACACTAAATAGTTTATACAAGTTCTCTCCAAACACCCATTTCCTGCACTGACATGTTACTAAACTTGGTCAGATGCATCTTGTTGTTCTTGAGGCTCTCGTTGTATCAAAATAATTCATCATGACAACACATCAATCAGTGTCATGATCTGTCATCATCACTTTGTTTTCTAAGGTGCCGGCTACACAGAGCTGGATATTTCTGAAGCTAGACGTTTTTGTTGTGCTGTTGGGGCTTGCAGCCACAAAGCTGGATATTTCGGCTGTGAAACTGGATATTTTTTAAACCGGATAAATAAGTGGAGAGATTGAAAAATATCGATTCACTGGATCCGTGTAGACAGGGAACCCGGATATCTCTGAAGACTTTACTGTGTGTGTGCTTGTTAGACCTAGATATCTTTGTCGTGTGGACCTCTATGTGGATATCTGAAAAACCGGGATATATGAAAAATCCAGCTCTGTGTAGCCATGGCCTAAATGTCCTAGAATGAATACATACCTTTCCTATTTGTCAATGACTTCCTAAGGCGCGCTACAGACAGTTGCGACAGCTATCGTGTCCGTATTGTCTGAGAATGAGTGGGGGAGGGGGTGTCCAATTCATTGTCAATGAAGGTCACGTGGTTTTTTGTCGTTGCCGTGCCTCTTGGCCAAAAGACAGCCTTCGGTTGAGCAAGAGACACAGCAACGACATGAAACCAGTAACCACATGAAAATGCATTGGAAAATCCACCCCTCATTCTCAAACGATACGGAGAAGATGTCTCACGCGTATTTCTGATTGCGGCCTTATGGCATTCAAATTGGACTGAGAGAGGATTATAAAATACATTTCTAAATCCAACATGTTATGTCCATGTTCAGGTAGATCCATTTCTTGTAGAAAAATCATACTTTTCTTTCTTTCATTTTAGGCAAGGACCTTGCATTCCTAAACCCCCAGACAACTTAAAGGTAGGGTAAGTGATATTTATATTTATATTTATTAAAACAAAAACAAAAGCACTTTATTATGTATTCATTGCCATGGAGTGTTTGTTCGGTAACAGGGATCTCCCCAGCCCTCTAATACAGTGGTTCTCAACCTTTTCAGGCCGCAACCCCAAAATAATCATATTTGAACTGGGGATCCCCTTACCCTGACGAGCACTAAGATTTGAGGCATTACATTTTGTACAATCTGGCTTACCATCGTCAAATAAAAGGGAACACCCTCTCTGTTTGTTCTTCTTCTTCTCATGCGTAGCTATCAGTCTGTCTTGAGATTGCATTTTGTATAACATGGTGAAAATAGCCGATCTACATGCTCACAAGGCCTTGCAACGTGACGCGTTGTCAGCAGGTAGATCAGCTATTTTCACAATTTCTGCTTCTAATATTTGACAATTAGGCCAATGTTTAATTGTCATTTTAGAAGGTCCTTAAATTGTCACTTTAGAAAAGTGCATATATCCTTTATACACTTAAACTTTATGTTGGTTTGTTTACAGTTGAGTGAGAAAACAATGTTGCACATCAAGTTAATCATCTGGGGACCCCCCAAAATAGTTTGGGGACCCCCTGGGGGTCCCGACCCCTCAGGTTGAGAACCACGGCTCAGAAAGTATATTTTCAGGTGGTTTGCAAATCAGCAGCTATTCAGGAAAAAGTACCCACTTATCAGCTTAGATTTTATAGTGTTCCAGTTAAAACGTATCTGCTGATCACTTCCAATTTCACAACTACTTATTGAAAACAAATATGAGCTCAGTATGGAAATGTTGATAGTGAAAAAATGATTGGAGAGTGTGTCAGTTGTTATGTAAGCATTATGTAAGCTCTTTTAGTTCAAATAGCATAGGCTTACAATGGGGATCATAGATCATCATACGCCTGAAAAGGGGCACGCGCAGCTTTGCTGGTGACATGTTGCAGGTCTGATCTATGAGTAGTTATTTCCTTTCACACAGGTGCAGAACAGCAGTGGTGTAAAGCAGGGGTCTTCAACAGGGGGTCCGGGACCCCTAGGGGATGCTCAGAGTTACTACAGGGGGTCCTCCAAATCTTTGTGTGATAGAAACTTTTTTTTCTCCTCTTTTATATTAACCACTTGCCAAAAATAGCAGATCTACAAGCTAACCAGATCGGCTATTAGAGCTTGTAGATCGGCTATTTTCAAACATTTTGTACTTTTTTTCATAAATGTTGTACTTTTGGTACTTTAATTACATTTTGATGCATGCCAATACTTTCGTACTTTTACCCAAGTACATTTTGAATTCCAGACTTTTGCTTGTAAGAGAGTATTTCTTCATTGCAGTATTGATACTTTTATGTAAGTAAAACATTTGAGTGCTTTCCCCACCACTGCTGATTAGTCACTGCTCCTTGCTGTTAGTTCTTGCAGGTAGACTTGGTAAAAGCCTTTAGGGTGATTCCTCACTCCCTGATATGAGACCACATTGACAGACAGAGGGGAGAGCCTGCTCCCAGAGAGCCCCCCGCTCGCCCCCAAACACAACATTTCCAACGTCATCCCGACTTAATCCCATTTATGTCCAAACAAAGTCTTCAGCATTGATCAAAATATGATTTATGCCAAAGTATACCAGAAGCAAAATAGGTTCTCAACCACTTCAATATTAATATTAATTGACTCAGACTCGTCATGAATTTGTTCTTCTCCTTCATTCAGTCTAGTCTTGTGGGCCTGGATTAGATTAGATTAACGTTGGTTTGCAGAAAGTGTTTCATACATTTCCTTATTCAGATCTTTGAGTTCAGTCTTAAATCCACTTCATGCTCAGCCCTGAACTCAGGTATTTGTTTACTGGTACCGTGGAGCACTGAGCACATGCTGTTATTATTGAGCATTGAGTGTTGTCCATCTCTGGTGAATTATTTCCTTCTTGTCTGTAATGTTTATAGTTTTCTCTCCCCCAATCGTTCCAATAAAGATTGTAAAGATTTTATTAGTGGATTAACAATGTTAGTTTTAACTTGCTATTGGCAGACAATAACTTCATGAAACATATACCAGCATATTGGCGCCAGAAAAAGAGTGATTTTCACAACTTATCTTATGTCTTCCTCTGCTGCACTGGTTCAGTGTGTGAGACAGAGGGAGAGAGTCACACACTGCACTAGCTGAAAATAGGTTCCCGGGCTGTTGTGCCCATAAACAGGGCTGTAAATCAGTCCTGTGAGATGAGCATATGGATGGAGAAGTGAAGCTGTGAGATGAGGTGTATGGATGGAGAAGGGAATAATAATAACATGTCATTACAGTGCGGACATGAATAACAGCACAGGGATTTAGAAATTCAGCTAAAAGCAAGAGTGAAGAAATAGGGCTTGAGCTGTGCTTTAAAGCGATCCGCAGAGGCTGCCTGTCTTAGGTGTAGTGGGAGTTTATTCCAAGCTGTCGGGCCGTAGAAGCAGAATGCTGCTTCACCATATTTTTATATGCCATTTTAGGCACGTCGAGCAGGTCTGCACTAGAAGACCTGAGGGGGCAGTTTGGAACGTATCTAGGCAGGCAGTCATAGAGGCATGCCAGACCATTGAGAGCTTTATAAACAAGTAAAATAAATTTAAAATCAATCCTAAAAACAACCGGTATAGCGAGTGTAGCGACACTAAAACTGGAGTAATATGTTCTCTTTTAGCAGTGAGGTGAGTGTATTGATGGAGAAGGGAAGCAGTGAGGTTGGAGGCTGCAGACTGGATGGAGTGGAGTCAGAGGTTGGAGAAGGGAATGACAGGCCTAATGCTAACCCCAACCCCAACCTGAATATTTTCCTAATTGTAAAGCTAACTGTAAAAATATTGTTGAACCACAAAACAACTGTTTCTCTTGTGCGGACCATGAAAAATGTACTCACATGTCTATTCCTACAATTCGACTATACTTGCGGGGACAGTTGCTCCTCACAAGTATAGTAATACAAGCACGCTCTCATACACACGCACGCACACACACACACGCACGCACGCACGCACGCACGCACGCACGCACGCACGCACGCACGCACGCACGCACGCACGCACGCACACACACACACACACACACACACACACACACACACACACACACACACACACACACGCACACACACGCACATACATACACACACCAGCAGTCAGTCTGACTCAGCAGCTGGTGGTCAGTAAATGGTCAGTCAGTGAGGTCAGTAGTAGAGCACACCAGACCGGATTTATATCTGTCCATGTCGGAGTCATCCATGTTGTTTTATTTTAGGGTGGCTTAGTACCAGACATTACCGTGACAGCGATGAATGCTAACGGTTATGCACTTTAGCCGCAGGTTGGCTCTGGACCAGAGCGTATCGCCCAGCCTGTGGGGAATAGGAGGGTTTTTCAACGGGAGACTGAAGGGTCAATGGGTTCGATAAACCATTGTCTCAGAACATAGATAACGTGGAGCTGCTGTGATATCAGGCCAGTGATGACATGGAATTTCCAACGAAAGACTCATTCCCCTGCCTGTGATTCCAAAACGTAGCACTTAGTTATCTATTCTTATTTCTGTTTTTGCCTTTATTGTTTGTGATTTGTTTTTTTTCCCAATGAGCATAGATTTTTTTCAGTGCCAAATTGGTTTAATCAAACCAAGGTCTGTTTGATGATCTTGTGATCATAAATGTCTTTGCCTTGAGGAAGAAGGAACAGCCAGGATGTGCTTAATCAGAGGCGTTTATGAGAGAGCTGTTTTATAGCAGCTTTGAGCACGGCTCAATCATAATTAAGGACTGGAGAGGATTACTTAACCCGTTGGTTCTCAAAGTGGGGTCCGGGGACCCCCAGAAGTCCTTGTGGGAGTTCTAGGGCGAAGGGGTGGCCGTGGCTTAGGAGGAGGTTGAGCAGATTGGCCAATGATGCAAGCACCAGTTGATCCATGGGTCGGCGGTTGAAATCCCGGCTCCTCCTGTCCACATGTCGAAGAGTCCTTGAGCAAGACTCTGAACCCCTTTGTGCGCGGGCAAGACACCAGTCATGTTGCCATACCTTTGCTTTTGCTGAACTGACACCACTGTGCGTAATAAAGCAATAAGCCCCAAGAGGCCATGGTTTACAGTTGTTTTAGAACAGCTATAGAGCGTTGTTGTTGTGCGCGATGGGGATTGGAGGCGCCTAAAACACTGTTTTAGCTGTTCTAAAACCACCTGTAAACAACAGCCTTGCATGGCATATGGCATTTATAAACTGGCTACCAAATACAGCAACATAGAAATCATTAATAATCATATCTCTACAGTTCACTAAAATAATGTCTCAAGAAAGTATTCCCTGATTGCCTCAATAAAGCTTGATAACATTTTAAACTAGAAGCTGATGTTAAATGAATCAATATTGAGCAACTTAATAGCTTATTTCTCTCCTAAATTGTTAACAGAAACTCTTTTTTGTGTGGATCAAAATTCACAGCAAAATCTGACACTTCTGAAACAATTTGTTCGGTGCCGTAATACTGATGTAATGCGGTCACAGATGTGTGTTTATGGAGGGTTTTATAGCAGCTTTGAGCACGGCTCAATCATAATTAAGGACTGCTGAGGATTACCTAAACCATCAGGGGTCCGTGAGAGAGTTCCAGGGGGTCACCAGCTAAATTATATTTAGGAACCAAATGGATCCTTATGGCCAGTTATGGGTATGTAACTCTGAGAGTGTACAAATACTTTCCATTTGTACACTCTCAGAGTTAAATTGACATTGATTTTACAATATCAATTGGGGTCTCAGAAATACCATTAAATGGGGGTCCATAGCCAAATGCATGTCAAACTGGGGGTCTTTGAAATGAAAATGGTTGGGAATCACTGCTAGAGCCGTAAAGATCTTCTCTTATGGGGTCCCTGGCATATCTTTTCAAATGGGGGTCCGAGGGCTAATAAGTGTCAATTTGTGGGTCCCTGACATGAAAAAGTTTTGGGAACCCCTGACTTAAACAACCTTGTTCTTCTGTTTTCTCTGTCTCTTGCAGATGATGTCATTAGAGTGCCTGTCCAGTGGTTGGTTGCAGCATCTGCTCATCATGCTCCTGAAGCTCTCGCTGTCCTACGCCGGCCCGATCCGACCAATGGACGGGATGGAATGCACAGCCAGGGGTCCTGCGTCTTACATCCTGGTCTTTACGGGTCACTGGAGCCCACAGACCTTCCCCAAGCAGTATCCTCTGTTCCGACCTCCCGCCCAGTGGTCTAAGCTCATAGGTGAGAAGTGTTAGAGCAAGGGAAGGCGTTAACCCATTCAGGCCTAAAATTATTGGATGCTTTAACTATTAAGAAATAGCAGATATACGAGCTTGTAGATCTGCTATTTTTGTGAAAATGTGTGCAAATCTTTGAATATATGTATTTTCAAAGCGAATGTTTGTAACTCAGATTTTGCTTCTGGGTGGTCCCTAGCTGGAACTCAATATTTTGAGATGGGGGTCCGTGGCCAAATAAATAAATATCATTTTGACATGAAAAGGTTTGAGAACCACTGACATAGTAGTCTCTCAAGAACAGAATAAAAGAGCTCCAGTTAAGTGAAAAGGACCTTTTCTTTGACGATGGTTAGCCAGATTACTGACATAGAAGCATAGGGTTTTCAAAAAATCTTAGAAGGATTCAAAAGACACTTATAGAATCGGGTCAAAATTCTAATTTTCACGATTTAAGAAAAATAGCAGATCTACAAGCTTTTATATCTGCTATTTTTCAATAGTTAAAGCATACAATAAGGATACACAATATTTGTACCCGTTCCAAATGGGTCCAGTTCGTCTTGATCTGAAATGATTTTGTGGGGGTTGCCCCGGAGGTTTACCTGGCAAGAGAACACGCCTCATAAATAAGGACGCAGTGCTTGGTTGCAGCGGGCCTTGGTTCAAAATGCAATCAGAGGCTCTTTTACTGCATGTCATCCTACTCTCTCTCTCTTTCCTGCCTTTCCTGTCTCTGTCCTCTATCACTATCAATTTAAATTAATTTCATATCAAGTTAAATAGCAGATTGTAGATAGATTCCATCGTCATAGATTCAAACTCGGGTTGACTCAGGTCTGCAACTCACAAGGTGCATGCGGTCCATGCACTAAATGGCCACACCACAGACTAGACACCCCAAAGCAGATCATCGTTGTCTTGCAAATTTCATAATAACTTTGTAGCACTTTATTGTTTTCAATTTACTTCCCATTTACCCTGTAGTTTGTTGACATTTACTCTGATCTTTCACTTTCACGGATATGAGCATCTACTAAATGCCTACATTGTTAAGTTATGAATAGTATAATACACTGACCGACATTTT
This sequence comes from Nannobrachium achirus, assembly GCF_963921795.1. Lineage (NCBI taxonomy): Eukaryota > Metazoa > Chordata > Actinopteri > Myctophiformes > Myctophidae > Nannobrachium > Nannobrachium achirus. The sequence goes on from NC_137824.1 coordinate 40,814,460, forward strand.
TCAGTTTTGCTGAATTTTCTTGGTGATCAGCGCGCACCCAAAGGACCAGAACTATATTGCACTCGGTGATAAATATATAAAGCTGTATCAGTGATGATGAGTGTACGTAGGTGTGCACGTTTTTCCATGTGAAAGCACTTAGGATGGCTTCATCTGGGTCATGGCTAGATGAAAGGATGGGATAGGTTTATTCCCCACATCCTCTGAGGTGGAAGGGTTCAGGGTTTGGCTTGGACTGCAGCAACAGACTCACGTCCAGCCTTAACTCAGGTCAGGCCTTTCCCACCTTATCATGTGTCTGAGGCTGACCTGCTATGGACCTTCCCTTCACACAGCGGCCGCACACACGTGCGCACGCCTGCGCTCGCACGGCGCACGCACACGCACATGCCGACATAAGAACACACATACAGTACGCATGCTTGCATATACCGAGAACCCCCCCACACACACACACACACGCACACACACACAAAACATATAAGGATACAGACGCATACACACAAAAGTACACGTATGCAGACACTCTCTCTCGCTGTTTCTTTCTCACACACACATATATGCGCGTGATCACGCACGCACGCACGCACGCACGCACGCACGCACGCACGCACGCACGCACGCACGCACGCACACACACACACACACACACACACACACACACACACACACACAGGGGCAAGGGAAGGGACTTTAATGAGGAAAGCAGTGAGGAGTGAGGAAGGCTAAATGCTACCAGATGAAGCAGGGCGGAGACCCCACCGGCTCTCTCTCTCTCTTGCTATGTCTTTCTTCCAGTCTTTCCCACACTTAACTGTGTGCTGCTGCCACAGTATTGGTGGTAAGGGCTGGCGTAGAGAGGATTCGGGGCTAGGAGAAGATGATGATGAGGTGACGATGGTCGGGGTGTGGTGAGGTCAGCGATTCAATGCCCCTCTCCTCACCCTTCTCCTGAGGTGAATGACAGATGTTTATATACAAGTATAGGATAGCCCTAATGAAGGCCACATGTCCAAACGCCTCGGTGTTTACAACACAATGCCGCAAGTGTTGCTGGAATTTGTTCGTGTGTGTGTGTGCCTGTGACTGTGTGTGCGTGTGTGTGTGCGTGCGCATTTCAGTCTGTAAGTGTCCTGTGCATCACCGTCTGTGGCCGCCGTGGTCTTGTCTGGTTTCCAGCTCTCCCGGTCGTGGCCTGCTGTCCTGCCAGGGGGGTGCATGCGCTGGCCTGGCCTACTTACTTCATATGCTTAATTTATGCTCCGTGGTACAACGGAGTATAAGTCGGGGGCTAAATAGAGAGATGGATTCTGTGGATTCTGGCACAGCGCTGAAGGCTTACAGTGTGTCATGGCCCGAGCACTGTGGGGACACGGGAGGACAGGGAATGGGCTTTGTCACGGAGAGAGAGGAAAAACACAAGGACCAGAGGTTCCTCGGCGGGCTGTCAGTTGAAATGGGGTTTGTCACAGCGCGAGAAAAGCAGGACCTGCCGCCGCGGGTCATGTGATGGTTGTTTTGTGTTAGCTTTGTTGTGGAGACCGGGCGGGCGGGCGGGCGGGGGGGCAGGTGGTTGAGTCTGTCATGGGCCAAAACACAGGCAATTTGGAAACTGAGAAAAGTGGGTTTTAATTTAGCTGGTTGGGGGTTGAGCATGACGTGTTATCGAGGTTCAAGGGCTTGACGCTTGAGGGGAACCTGTGAACTGATGTGATTTCCTGATGGAAATGTAATTACTAAGTGCATAAGTAATAGCAGTTGAAAGGGAAACAGGATAGTCTGTGAAGTGTGCTTGGAGCACGGGGAGAGTGGCTCTGGGCAGTCTGTGTGTGTGTGTGTGTGTGTGTATGTACGTGCGTGCGAGTGAGCAAGCGAATGTGCGAGCACAGGCGCATGCTCTAATGTGTGTTTGAAAGCATGTGTCAGGCGTGTTCGAGAACGAAGCCATGCTTGTGTGCGTGCGCGAGTGTGTTTTTCACGTAGCTCTTGGTGAAAGGTGAGGTAAGGCAGAACCATCAAGCCTCTGTCAGTGTGTCGCTGGCTAACCCTACGCTGCCCTCAAAACCACTGGTCTCAGGCCAGCGGATCAGAGTTCTAAGAACCCACTCAACCCAGCTACAAACAGCTTTATGATTCTTCACAGACTTCATAGATAACCATAACTGAATAGCAGAACGTGGACCAAAACGGTGGGGAATAAATGTTTTTCTTTTCTTTTCAAATGGTAATTCTTCGTCCAGGTTCTTGACTGCCGCTTCCATATCCTGACCGGCTCTTGCGTCAGGTCTTGCGTATTTTGTGGTTTTTATCGGGCCATAGATTGGAGATGGACACAACCGCAGACGCGAAATAAGCTCTTAAAGATGAGCAGTACACGGACAACTCCTTCAGAATCATTTATTTAAGTGCAGGAAGTAGGGAGGCCTCCATAGAAAGAAATACATACCATCTCTGTGGTGGAAATGATCTCAGAGTTTTGGCTGCGGTCCTGTGGTTCTTGATTGAGACTGATATGTGCTGTAGTGAAACATTTTTGGAGCCGTGCGAGCGCTCCCAAGCTTGACTGAGTGTGTATGTAACTATGTATGCGTATGAGCTGCAATACCGCTGGGTGACCAGTGGTAGGCCTGGGTGACCAAGTGGCGCTGTTGAGCAGCCGACACACACACACGCACGCACGCACGCACGCACGCACGCACGCACGCACACACGCACGCACGCACACACACACACACACACACACACACACACACACACTCCTCTCACACACACACAGGGTATAGCTTAATGAAATAAACTGCTCAAATGCACGCTCAATTCAAGTTCAAACCGGGTTTGATTTTTTCTTGTGTTTCTTTCTAATATCTTTTAGTGGTGACCCATAATGGACAGTACAGTCTGTGGAAGGAGGGGGCGCCGTCCAGCGTAGGGGTGCAGAACTTCGCCGAAGTCGGGGTGACGCTGGAGCTGGTGAAGGAAGCCAAGGAGGCCAGGAAGAGACGCGCGGTCGGCGCCATGTACCGAACGGCGGGCATCCCTAACGGCATCGGCCACAGCTCCACAGAGCTGCTGATGCAGCCTCGCAGTTCACTGGTAGGCATGACTTCACACGCACATGAAACACTATCGCGCATGCATGCGTGCACCCTTAGAAGTAGTCACACAGTCTGTTTGACCAGTGGTCCCCAAACGTTTCAGGTCGAGACCCAAAAGAGAAATTAGACGTTCGCCCATGGCCCAAACTAGTTAAAAACTAGGTAAAACAAGCTCACAATGCGTTGCTTCGCGCCGCGTCGTGAGCTTGTAGATGGTCTATTTTCGCGACTTCTTAAACATTTGTTTTCTAACTTATGGAATGTCTTTGATTTTTCATTTATTTATTAACGAAATGACTTTCACTTTTTTGGGGGATGTTTTTGGAAAATGTTTTGAAATAATAATGATTAAAAACAAAATGTAGGAAACCAAAAGTTAAGGAACCCATAAACATTTGTCCGCGGCCCACAAATGGGTCCCATTCCCAACCCAGTGTTTGGGAACCAGTGTGTTTGACTACCTCTACCCAGTCAACTTGTGACCGGGGCCTTCTGCGGCGCTCCATCCATCCAGACTGACCAAACACATCACCATAACTTTCCACTGTCCAATCAGACTATGTTTAGACCCAGCCCTGAAGCCCCACAGCCACAAACGCCTACAATCCGTCTGCATGGTCTCTGGTCTCTGCACTCTGTCTGCACCCCGTCCCACTCAGCTCCCTGTGCTCATGAAAGGGGCCCGGGACAAGAGCTATAAGCAAGGTACCTCTGCTCTCTGGGACCAGACTGAGGCTTGGATCGAGGTTGTATGTGGGAACTGGGCTATACAACCAAAACACTCAGCCAAAGAGCCAATTAGGAACTGTTGGCTGAGGTATATGAATAAACGTTGGTCTGGGGTTAAGGTTGGAGGCCGACCCAGTCTGGAGTGGGTGCAGATGACTTGTCAACGCTGTATGCCTGAGGCTGGGGCTAATTTTAGGGATAAAGCTTGGGAAGGGCGAGGGGCTAGTGGGCAGGGGCGTCACAAGGGGGGTGGGAAGTGGGACTGAGTTACTAGGGCCCAAGGTGGAGGGGCCTTAATTATTTTTATACTTTAGCTATTGAAAAACAGCAGATATACTGCAAGCTTGTAGATCTGCTATTTAAAAGTCGTGAAAATGTGTTCAAATCTTAGAATATATGTATTTCTTTAAGCCGACATTTGTAAATCAAATTTAGCTTCTGGGGGTTCCCTGGAACAAAATATTTTGAGATGGGGGTCCGTGGCCAAATACATATCATTTCGGGGGTCCTTCACAAGAAAAAGGTTTGAGCACCACTGACATAGAAACATAGGTTTTTCAAAAAACCTTCAAAGACTTGCACAAACTTTCACGATTTTTCAAAAATTGCAGAGCTACATACAAGCTTGCAGTGAGCTTGTATATCTGCTATTTTTCAGTAGTTAAAGCACAAAATAACGCAGTGAATCCTTGTGCCGGGGGCCCAGAATTTGACACCCCTGCTAGTGGGACTTGGGATGACGGCATGCATGGAAGGGAAGGCTGTTACAGGCACCGAAAAACTGGAACTGAAGTTTGCCTCTCTTGGAAGTTTGTTTTTCTTCGTCTTGGCACATAGCTGATGAATGAAGGGGGAGAGGAGGAGTTGGGGTAAAGCGAAGGGAAGGGAGTTAGTGGGCTTTTGGAAGTAAGTAGAACTGTGCCTAGCTGTGGCTCTGAATAGCTCCGGTGACCTACATCTCTCTGTTTATTGGTAGTTCCATTGCGTGCGCTACCTGAGGGGCCCCTCAAAGCATAAACAACCCTCATGGAGGGTGCCTCCTGCAGCACACCGGCTCGTCATCCACATGTGTACACATGATTCGCGGTTGTCACATCTGCTTTTAGATTCTCACGGCAGTAAAAGCCGAAAAAGGTATACGGAACGACGACGTGCGAGCACGGTGTGGAACGTGACAATGACAAATGGAATGATGGTTATCTGTTGACAGATTAATCGCTGTCTGTTTTATGCTGTCTCACTCATTCTCACGCACACTGACACAGATACACGCACACAGACAGACCCGCTGACACACTGACACACAGACACACTGTGACAGATACTGTACATGCGCACATGCACCCACACACACACAGACACACACACAGACACACACACAGACACGGACACACAAATGCACTCTACAGCAAACCACAACATGTATACGCAATGTCCCAAAAATCTCAAACACACATGATTTCCATCTCCTTATTCATAATATTCATAACCTCCTCCGTGATTTACACTAAGCATGTAATTTGAAACAGGCAGATAACAACAAACAGCAATGTATGAAGGGGCCCAACTGACATTCAAAAAGCCACAGTTCTCATCAGATTAGGAGAACAGGACACCGTTGCATATAAACTCCCTCGTGCTGCCAGCTTTAGGCAGCTTTGGGGCTTCACACTCCAGGGAGACTCTTTGGACCTCAAGAGGAGAGCGAGCGTGCTGAGATAGAGTATGAGTTTGATTATGGAGTCTTTAAGTGGGTATCCGTGTGCCAGAGACACTTCCACGCTCTGTCCAAAGAAAACCACCATGGACTGATCAAGCCTGCTGAAAAGAGCCTAAAAACATGGGAGACAGAGGAGTTATACAGGGGTGTCGCACCAAATTCTGGGCCCTGGGTACTTTTAACTATTGAAAAATAGCAGATATACAAGCTCACGCTGCGAGCTTGTTGATCTGCTATTTTTGAAGAATCGTGAAAATTTGTCTTTGAATATTTCAAATCCTTCAAAGGTTTTTTGAAAAACCTATGTTTCTATGTCAGTGGTGTCACACACACCGTAGCCAAAGGGCCAAAGTTTATTGTAGGACACAGAGAATAATTAAACCAACGTTTCTTCAGGGTACAACACACTCACCTCCACACTGGTTTTTCATTCTCTCCTTTTACTGGGACCAGTCCGCTTTCAATGTGGGTGCCAGTCCAACAACCTCATGTGTCACATTGATATTTTGTGAAATACATGTGCAGGGCTTGACATTAACGTTTTGAGGCAATTGTCCTCTGGACGAGTGCATTTTCCATTCACTTGTCCAGGCACAAATGTCACAGTCCGGATATAAATTTGCCATTTCACAGTCATTTATTTTTCCATTTTATTTGACAAATAAATAAGACCCCCCCTTGGCCCCCTCCACTCCACAGTCCATAGTCTGCATACAGCACAAAGCTGCTAGGAGCGTCACAGAAAAAGTGAAACCAAGAGCCACTTGTCCAACAGACATGTACATTTCTAATGAATTTGTCCATAAAGATGTATTAGTTAAAGCCTTAATGTCATGCCCTGATGTGTAAAAGTAAATGTAGGTTATGTACCATTTCAAGTTGCTTGTGTGTGTGAGAGAGTTATAGCTACAGAGAAAAACAGAGCGTGAGAACGAGAGAGGGGAGAGAATGAAATTAAGTTATGAATTGTGTTTTGTAATTTAAGAATTATGTTTTTGACAACAGTGGAGTGGGTTGCACAACTCTCGAATGCTACTTGTCAAAACAGCCTTTTAAATTCTCTCCAGTGATTGAAAAAAGCTTCTTTGACTGCTGTCTGCTACGTACAACTTCATCTGTCCATTTTGTGTCAGTTTGGTCAAATAAATGTGTATGCTAGTTGCAAATGTAGAATCTACTGACAACAGCAGCCGTCATCACCACTTGTATTTCGGCCTGTAACTTTTGATGAAAAATATAAATATTTTCAAAAACAGCAAAAATAGATCTACAACTAACAATGTGGCATCGCAACACGCTGAGAGCCTGCATCCATGACGTCTCTTCTTCACGCCATTAGTGGGATCTCTATATAAAATGTTCTTGTGACTACCCCGCCCACCCTCAACCTTTTTTATTTCTTCTTCTTTGGGGGGAAAGTTTAGCTTATAATGAAATGGACAAAATAGAGACAGCATGTTGAAAGTGGTTAAATGTTTGTGTTAAATGGGGGGTCTTTTGGGGTGTCAGGGGACACCCTAGTGTTCACACCTAACCTCAAATTCTGTTATTTTATGCATATCGTCGTTGTCGGCTGGAAACCTCGTATCTCCAAGTTTCAAATTTGTAGGTTCTTTCGCAATAAAAGCCCTGCTTCATCATACAAGGCCGTCACACAAAAGTAGTGAAAACAGCAGCACACAACGCCTCGCAGTGCGAGGCGTTTTGTGCTTGTAGATCGTCTGTTTTCACTAGTTTAAATCATTTTTAAAATGATGAATACAAAACGAACAGTTTTGGACACACAAGGTTTTCACCCGACAACGACGATATTGTACCATTCATTTATTAACCACTTTCAACGTGGCATCCCTATGTAGGGAATGTCATTATAGAAGGACATTTTCAGTCATTTTCTCTTTTCGCTGCCAAACAAATAGTGAAAATAGTTCATCTACAAGCTCTCAACGTGTTGGCAGCTTGTGGATCCACTATTTTCTCTAAGTGGTAACTTATTTTTTGCCACCCCCTATTACTTTGTGAAATTATGCCTGTGCTCGTACTGTTGGACTCATGCCACCTTGCGTGCGCTGACCCCTGCGCTGCTTCCTGCATGAGGTCACTAGCTCTCAGGAAACATCCATCATGCTGGAGAGGGAGCCCAGTTTAACCCTGCACAGGAACACAGGCATGCATGCACACACGCGCACATGCACGCACACACACACACGCGCGCGCACACGCATGCTCACGCGCATGCTGACATACACGCACACAGAAACAGTTTCATAAAGAAATCTAAGCCATCATTGAGGAGACGTTTGTTTTGTTTGATTGAATGAATGACATTTTTATTGACAGGAATCCACACACATGCACATATGGTGGATTGATGATATCTCTCAGCATCTTGGGGTGGTTAGTTTGTTTGAGTTCCTTGTTTGATGACCTGTGAGTGTGAACCCCTCCCTGGGGGGGTTGGGGGGTGGGGAGAGGGTAGTTTAAGTTGGACTTAAACAGCTTTCTGGCAAAGCCAAGACACACTTGAGTGCATCTCTCTCTGCACAATCCTAGAATGCAGAGAGAGCCTCTGGGTACCCTGAGTACCTCTAGCACTCAGTGCGCATGCACACGTTACACATCTGTGGTACTTGGGTCATTGCTGCAATCGATATTCTTGTATTGTTAATACTGTACCAGTATGTGTGGAGTTTCTATGTTCTCCCCATGTCTCCTTGGGTAGGTACCCTCACAAAAAAACATGCAGTAATCCTGGTCTCTATACTGCCTCCCCCTGGCCAGCCGTGGCACCTGATGGAGGGGAAAGGAACTGGTTGGAATAACGTTTTCCTTCCACGCGCTGAGTGCATCTCTCCACTCCGACATGTCTCCTTTCCGACATGTCTCCATTCCGACACTAACCCTATCTCTAACCCTAACCCTAAACCGAACCCCCATGGGAGTGTCGCCACTCCGACAATAAGAAGTCAATTTCGGAGTGGCGACATGTCGGAATGGAGAGAGCCTCCCATGTCCAAATGGAGAATCTCTCCCCTGGTGAAAAGAAGCAACTTGGACTCCTCATGCATAGAAGGAAGCATGAGGTCAGTCCGTTGCTCTCCCCAGGTTGGCAGAGGGAGTGTAGCGCCCAGGATTACATTAGATAATTGACACCGGGTGAAAAACGGGTTACAAAATCGTGCGATAAAAAATTAAAAAGATACTGTACCAGTATGATGTACACTGATAGATCTCTTCAACTGTTCCTCTCTCTTCTTTTCTTGGTCTTCCTCTTTCTTCTCTGTGGACTCCAGCTCTCCCTGATGGTGAAGGTGATTCCCAGCCCTGATTGGTTTGTGGGCGTGGACAGCATCAACCTCTGTGAAGGTGGCCAGTGGAAGCAGGAGATGACAGTTGACCTCCACCCCATTGACGCGGGGACAGACAGTGGCTTTACCTTCTCCTCTCCCAACTTCCCCACCAGCCCTCCCGAGAACATTACAAGGGTGAGCCAGACCTACTCTTGATTTAGGCAGCCTACTGCAGTGGTTCTCAAATCATCTGGGGGGTCCCCAGATGATTAACTTAATGTGCAACATTGTTTTCTCTCTCACCAGTAAACAAACATAAAGTTTAAGTGTATAGAGGGTATCTGCACATTTCTAAAGTGTAAATTTATGCTCACAACTTATGCCCACAATTTAAGCATGTAGATCGGCTATTTTCACAATAGAACTGTACAAATACAAAATGTAATTACTCAACTATTAGTGCTCGTCAGGGTGAGGGGGTCTCCAGTTAAAATATGATTATTTTGGGGGTCACTGCCTGAAAAGGTTGAGAAACACTGGCCTACTGTATGCTACGCAGTAAAATCCTGAGTGTTAGGGATTTTTTTAACGACGAGAGACACTCTCAGTGCTGAATTTACACTATTTCGTGGTGTGGCTAATAAACACTCGTGCACACATTACTGTGCAAATAAATGTTAACCTTTGTGCCATTGACAAAAAACTATGTTTACATGTATTCACTCATTCGTTCATCTGGTTATTCATGCCTTTATTCAGTCCTTTCTCTTCTATTCAAGTGAAACATGGTGACTGACCCTGATCTTATTATACACTATTGTAGCAGACAGTTCAGCTGAGCCGTCCCCACATAAATAATGGTCTGACCCGAGGTGTTTAAAGTAAAAATGGGCCTCCCTAACATAATCATCTGTACTTGTCCACTCTAGTGTGCTGTTTATTTCAAATGGGCTTTTGTATATTTGAACTTTGTCTAGATTACATTAGTGGTCCTGAAGATATAGATTTTGTCATCTCTCGTAAGTAACAAGCTCCCAGTTAGACTGGTCTTGAGATGATGTAATGAATCGCGCTACCAAACGCCCCATGCTCACCTGCTGCCATCCGGAAACCTTACCACACTGTCTGCTACCACTACCGAATGCCCTGTAGGCCTATACCCAACTGCTGCCATCTGAGACCCTACAACAACCACTAGCGAATGCCCTGTGCTAAGGCTGGGCGATATTAGGAAAACCTTCGATATTTGAGAACATTGTTTAGGGCATTAACGAAAAAGTCGACAAGTCGACTCAGTCGACTTCATTACACAAGTCGACTCCCACCAGAGAAAGTCTGTTGAAGTCGAAGTTGAAAAAATATATACATACTTTCTATTGTGAAAATAGCCGATGGCGTTGTGAGCATGTAGATCGGCTATTTTCACAGTTTCTGCCTCTATATATTTGACAATTTGGACAATGTTTAATTTGCCATTTTAGAGGTATTAAAGAGTCCTTAAATTAGCTCTTTAGAAATGTGCAGATACTGTGGTGGAAATTCACAAAGGACTAGATACTCAACATGTATCAAGGAGAAGACAACCTCAGAACAAGTTGAAAGTCAAGTGTATAAAAGAAGTTTAATCCAAGCTGATCATGATCAGGGTCAGAAGCGAAAATGGCAAATGACAGCTAGCACAAATGAACAATCCTATTTATTATCTCAAGGTAGAACATAGGTGGGAAAGCATTCTGGGTGTAATGATAGATGTGGCATGGGGTCAACAAAGGTCACCAGTAATGACGATCAGCACGGAAGGAGTGAAGACAGGCCCGGGGGAATGACAGGATATCACGGGTTGCCTATCGTTTCATTTGAGATACGGCTAGGGGTTTCACCGAGCTAGGACGACTCCGGGAGTAATAAAAAGACAATGTTTTGTTTTCTTTTGGGGAAGCGCCAGTTGATCTATAGGGGAGATACAGATAAGGCATTTTTCCGGTGACCGCTGCCACCCCTACTCTCAGTGTCTCGATTAACCCTATATTTTGCCAGTACAATACCCTCTATACACTTAAACTTTATGTTGGTTTGTTTACAGTTGAGTGAGAAAACAATGTTTCACATTAAGTCAATCATCTGGGGACCCCCCAAAATAATTGCGGGGTCGTGTGTGATGTGATGACGTCATCAAACAATAAAGTCAACTTCAACTCAACTTTTTACTGAGTCGAGTCGACTTGCAAAAATCACAAGTCGTTAATGCCCTCTGTTGAATACCTTGATATCGATATTACTCACGAATATTAGTATAAACAATTGCATTATATAGTTTTTAATGTTTTTTTTCTGATTTAGGTCCACTGCATAACCCAGATAATGAATAGCATATCCATGCATGCACACTGTACAGTACACAGAATAAAGAAATTAAATGCCTTATTTCCATTTTCCAACAATATTTTTATAGAAACAACCACACCTGGTTACAGATGGACTGCTTTTTTGCATGTGCTACGTGCATGCGTAGTGTGTCTGTTAATTCATTTGACACATACACTAATACCTCATTTCAAGCCGCCTTGGTCAATATGTATACCTTGCATGTTGATACATGCGAGATACATTTTCGATATATTGCCCAGCCTTACGCTGTACCCAACTGCTGCCATCCTACAACACCCGCTACCGAATGCCCTGCACACAACCGCTGCCATCCTGAAACCATTTTTGTTTGAGTGTGATGGATCTATTGTAGTATGTAGAGATGTACTGTATAGGCCAGCATGGAAGCAATTCATTTTGACGTTCAAATGTATATTGTGTATGGCATTTTTACAAAATGTACAAAGAAAAAAGGTTAGGTTAAAACGTTGGAAAACATGATACAAAATGTCACTTGGACAAGTTCTTACAATTCCCTGCACTAATGTTTTGACCAGATATTGACCAGATATTGATCTAAAACTCAGAGGAAGAGGAGCATTATGGCGCCTCCTAGATTTCTGATAGTGTGCATGTGTGCATAGCCTGTGCATGTGTGCACAGTATATGCATGGACTGGACACTCATGCAAGCCATCACACAGACATGCACTTATGGGAGGTGGCCGTAACCAGAGCCGAGAGTTCTGCCAATGCGGGGTCAGAAACAGCGCCGGGGCGGTCACATGGTTCATGTAACTCGAAACGTCACTTTTCCCATCATAGACTCCAATGCATTCTGTAAACCTTTGGTTCGCACATTGTCTAAACCTAACTGTTATATTTATATTTTGTCAGGACACACACACACACACACACACACACACACACACACACACACACACACACACACACACACACACACACACACACACACACACACACACACACACGTGTACTTTAGATGAATAGTTTAACAAAGGAAATCCAGATAAACTGAAGATCCCCTGTTTAACTGGCTGTTTGTTGTCTCGTTCAGATCACATCTCAGATGCCCAACCACCCGGCCAACTCCTTCTTCTATCCACGCCTACAGGAGCTTCCACCCATTGCCAGCATAAAGATCATCCGGCAGAACCGATCGCCAGCTCGTCAAAACCCCATGTCCAATCATATTCTGCCAAATTCTATCAGCCCGCAGCGGTTCTCAGGTAGAGCAGCAGCAAACTAGGGATGGGACGATAAGCGATATTATCGTTTTATCGTGATTCGTATCGTGGAGATTTACTTTATCGTGAAATCGTCCTCCGTCATGCACTGGGATCAGTTCACCTTTTATTTGCTGAGCTGCATATCCAGTACCATTTAAACCCTCTATTGGTAAAATGTACTTATAATATACATACTTTTTTTCACTCTCTACCAAATCTCTTTGCCAAAACATAGCCGATCTACAACACGTTGTGAGCTTGTAGACTGCCCCCAGGATAATGGATGTTGGGGATATTTTGATTATTGCGATAATATCGTAAATCACGATTTCTTTGGTCACAGTAATCGTGATATGACATTTTCATATCGTCCCATCCCTACAGCAAACTATCGTTTTTTTTTCTCTCTCTTTGGTGTTCATGTACATTGACTCACATTCTCCCTCTGCTTTCTCCATCCTAGAGACACCACTGGACTGTGAGGTGTCTCTGTGGTCATCTTGGGGCCTCTGTCTGGGGCCTTGTTCCAGGGGTGGAGTACGCCACCGCACCCGTTACATCCTCCTGCGGCCGGCCAACGCTGGTTCTCCCTGTCCCGAGCTGGAGGAACAGGCAGAGTGCACGCCACACAACTGTCTGAAACGCCAGTAACACTAACCGCCCACATAGCCAGTAGGCAACACTGGGACTCTCCTTTGTATTATTGCTGGACTTGAGAGAATGATGCTCCGTTTGAACATCCCCCTTGATAATGCCAAGGGATCTCCACCACCGTCACAGCCAAATGCTTGATTTTTAAACGTATTACATAGTTTGTAAACATCAGTAGTACTGATGGAACGGTGTGTGAGGATGGGAGTAAAGGAACTCTGAGGAGTATTGTGTTTACTAAAGTATCTCTCTCCAGCTGGATGGTTCTCTAAATGTGTCAAAATTATGTTTTATGTTTGTGTTTTTTAGAAAATGTCTTTGACAGAATTCCTGCTGGAGAACCATTAAAATGTTGAGGGAAAATATCTGAGTGACGCGTGCCCTTGAAGTCCGGAGAAAGTTGTAATAAATCTATGGCTATAGCAGCCACACGCACATTTGAACTGCACAGTCACACTGTTAGACATGCGCGTGTGTGCGAGCGTGCACACACACACACACACACACACACACACACACACACACACACACACACACACACACACACACACACACACACAGTGACAAAAGAAGTCCTAGCACATAACAACAGACACGGGCATTAGCTTACATAGGTAACCTATATGCTCAGTCCATTTCACAAGAACACAGGGTTTTATAGATGAAGATGTTATATTATTTGTATTATCTTTTTGATATTGTAGAACATGTTGAGATTTTGTATATACTGTATCTTGTATAAAACTCGTAAATAAATATGGAGTTGTTTTTTTCCTTTGCTTTAAATAGAAACTGTTTGTGGCTTCTCTCAATTCGTTGGGTGCAATAAACTCTTATGGCATCATGACAATGCACAACTATCAGACCAAATGACACCCTGGATTGTAGGCCTATATCAGAAGTGGTTCCAGTGATCCATGATGACATCATAGGATTTGTGTGGACTTATTGGTGTGTCAGATTCTAATTTTATCATTAGAGGGCTATTAACACTTCTTTATTATTGCGTAAAAAACATTAACACTCTAATTACAGATATACACACACAGCGATAAACATCATGATGTGAAAATAATACTATGTCCAATATCTACAGAAATAGAAGACAAATGGTAATACATGCTGGAAATAACTTGGAGCCTAGAAATTGTGACTCATAGCTCAGAGATAGAAGGCTTTTAAGTTTATCATGGTATATTACACATTTTACCTTATATTTATAATATATGGCACAAATATTGTAGGACATTGTGGTTGAGGGGTATGGGTATTCACGCTTGATAAGTGTGATGTTTTCTGGTAGTCTTGCACCACCTAGTGGTTACTTTCACAAGCTTAAACAGCTTATCCTCAACTGCATAGTAGCATATATATATATATACACACACACACACACACACACACACACACACACACGCACGCACACACACACACACACACACACACACACACACACACACACACACACACACACACACACACACACACACACACACACACACACACACAGTAGGACCACAATGGAAACAAATCCCCACAGGACTTTTTGTGTTATCCTTTTAGCTCAAATGTCTGACTGTATGTTGTTTACAATTCTGTCAAATAAACGAATCAATCAATCAATCAATCAATCAATCAATCAATCAAACAAACAAACAAACAAACAAACAAACAAACAAACAAACATAGATACGTCTACTTTATATAATATTTAGAGGCAGGACTCATGCACAACTAACAAAAGACAACTCACAGTGTGCTATTTATTGTATATTTTGGTTATTTGCTTTTATAACAATTCTTTACTTTTTCATTTGCTACACTTAAAGCAAATTTCAATGTTAATCTCATATAGGCTACCTCTTTGTGGGATGTAATAATACAGATGGAGACATTGAATGTTAGATATTATTTTCATGAAAGTATATTTATAATCAGTGGTGTAAAGTAATAAGTAGATTTACTTTAGTACTCTACTTAAGTACAATATTGAGGTATTTGTACTTTACTCGAGAATTTCCAATTTACAGCACTTTTACTTCTATACTACACAACATCTCAGAGGGAAATATTGTACCTTTTACAATTTACTCCATACTACAATTATTTGAAAACTTCAGTTAGGCTACTAGTAGTTAGTTTGTAGATTTAGGTTATCATTACAAAACAAACATTAAACACTTCAGCCATGTATTTATTTTGGCCACATGGAAATAGCAGATCAGATTGATTCGCATCACGCATTGTGAGCTTGTAGATCTGCCATTTTCAATGGATTTTTACACATGCAATGGGACATTCTGCATGTAAATAATTGTACTTTTGGTATTAAGGGGAATATCACTCAATTTCAACTTTGAACTAAGGTCGCAGTTTACCATGAAAAACGTCACAGCTTGTCTGCGTGTAGACGTGTAGACGTGTACGGCCTATGGGCAAACCAATAGACCGTAAAAATGTGTCATCATGATGTCATCATGCTCTGATGTCACTGTGATGTCAGGGAACCACTCTACCAGAATGGGTTTGCCGCTCTGGCTTCACTGTGATGTCACACAACAGAATCCCTTTTGGAGTTCCCTGATGTCATCAATATTAATGATGCCCAGTTAGAGAGATTCCTGTGATGCCAGGGGAACAAATCCCTTTTATGCCCATATATGGAGATCCCTGATGTCCACATTCCTGATGTCCACATCACTGTGGCTGTGTGGCGCGACCTCGCCCTCAGGGGAACCATTCTACCAGAATGGGTTTGCCACTCTGACATCACACTCTGGCTTCACTGTGATGTCACACTAACAGAATCCCTTTTATGCCTATATATGGAGTTCCCTGTAGAGTTCTCAACGGGCCTGAAAATGAAGGCCCGTTGAGAAACACACTCTCAGGTGGGGTATGAAATTAAGGTATATAGTTTTTTTTATTGGCCTAAAATGTTGTCTATATACATACAGTCATGAATCCACCTGCTGACCGCCTGTCAGCATTGAGCAATTTCTTTTATCGGGGGTACAATTTTGGGGCCCATCACTTACACACTATACCATAAAAGGAAAAAATACTCCCCAAAACATCTGCTTTAAGTAGCATGTGAGGGGTCAAACTAGGGTTTTTTAATTACTCTGAATCCATTGCAAGCTTTTGTTTTGCATGAAAAACATTCCTTGGGCTAAAACAGCCCCATAAACTATGGTTTAGTTTGGTGATGAGTCATCACTTTTCACAGTTTTTTGGGGGGCTGAGGTGGGGGTATGAAATGTGGTATACTTAAAGCAGATTTTTTGGGGGTATTTTTTTTTCCCTTTATAGTATATAGTGTATAGTGTAGTAAAGTGGGGGAAATTCAGTTGCTACAACTGGACAACTGAATTTCCCCCTTGGGATAATAAAGGTATCTATCTATCTAAGTGAATGGGCCCAAACTTTTACCCCCAATAAAAGAAATTGCTCAATGCTGACAGGCGGTCAGCAGGTGGTTTCATGAATGTATATATATATATAGACAAAATTTTAGGCCAATAAAAAAATAGATACCTTAAAGGAGCTATAGTCAACTTTTTCTTGAAAAACAGATGCTAAAATAAAAATAATGTTTCGAAAATATTTTATAAAAAAATAAGCTTCATATAATGTGTTTCTATTCAAAAATGACCACAAAAAGCGTAAAATAATGATAAAATAATCATTTTGGCCATTGTCAGACCAACACTTTGTTTACATCCTAGTCTATAGACTAGGATGTGAACAAATCGTTGGCCCTACAATGAAAAAGTTTACTATAGCTCCTTTAATGTCATACTTAAGCCAGTAAAGGCCTGTTGGAGGCCTGTTGGCAGCCGGCCTGAGGCCCTACCTGGCCTGACTAGTTACCATACATTTTAGGCCCTACCCGGCCCGAAAACTTCGGGTTGCGTCAGGTATGGTCGGGTTTCGAAAGAATTTGAGAACTCTAGTGTTAGAGAGATCCCTGTGATGCCAGGGGGAACAAATCCCTTTTATGCCCATATATGGAGATATGAAGATCCCTGTGATGCCAGGGGAACAATCCCTTTTATGCCCATATATGGAGATCCCTGATGTCCACATCCCTGATGTCCACATCACAGTGGCGCAGTCGCTTGTCGCCCTGAGACGTCTTACTAGTTAGTGTGGTTGCCCGAAGGGCAATACTGTAGTTCTGGGGAAACTTTCTTTTCACTAGATAAACGTTTTATAGTCCCCATCCAGGCCCATGCATTTTGTTTCCAATCCAGAATCAATGGGGGTAGTGGGGTACATTTACTATGATCATTTTTTTTTGCTTAGGAATGTGACAAATACAACAAAAATATTATTGACCTCAAGTCTCCATGGTGTGACTAATCAATAGAAAAAGCAGTCGTTTTGGGGGTGGTAAAAAGTTGGAGTACTTTTTCCACCTCCGATGAGACTGTAATGAAATAAATAGCTGCTAGGCACAGGTCCTATGCGCAGCACGCGGTACTTGCACTGGGGGGCGCTGTTTCCCTTACGTGGCTCTCGGTGTTGTCTGCAGTGTGGCGTCTACGAGGAGTGAGTGCGTTTGATTGTTGCAGGGCTCAATGGCGGACAGAGCGGGATGGTAGTAGTAGTGGCGTTAGCAGCGAGGAGGACAACAATAACACCTTCAACTCAGTGGAATTCCGCCGTGACTAGAGCAACCGGGCCGTGCACGAGAACCCTCGCGTGCCATTTGAGACCGACGTTTGCGACTTCTCATTCCGCGGGCGTTAGGCTTTTTTACATGGTGGCTACTTGAAGGCTAAAAGCAGGCTAACGGGTGCTAGCCAGTAGCAGTAACATGGGGGACTCTCTGGAGCTCATAGGGAAGAGGCTGCTGTTGCTCCTCGACGACGACGCGGCCGGCGGTTCTTCCACTTCCACGGCCGCCGGAGGAGCGGAGCGTGCCGCCGCTCCTCCGCCGCCGGGCGCCTGGCACCGGGGCACGGTGCGGGCGGTCAGTGTCATCGGCCTGCCCGTTTCGGAGGCTCCCGGAGGCGGTGAGACGACGACAACAACAGCCGCCGCAACAGCCTCGGGTCTGACGGTCAGTGTGTTTACATTGGAGCTCCAGAAGCTCCAGTCTCACGCACTGCTAGGTTCCCCCCACATAATGTATTTCTGGTACCATCTTCTCTCTCCATCCATTTAACAGTGGTGTAAAGTAAATAAGTATATTTACTTAATTACGATTGTGAGGTATTTGTACTTCACTTGAGTGTTTCCAATTTCCAGTGGTGTAAGGTAACTAAGTACATTTACTAACTTAAAGGACAACTTTAGTTTTTTACAACAAGGGTTCAGATTTTAGATTGTAATTAAAGAATATGAAAGTGCACTTTAGAGTTATTTGTACTTTACTTCAAGTATTTCCAATACCTTTACTTCTACTTCACTACATCTCAGATCCAAATATTGTACTTTACTCCACTACAATTATTTGAAACATTTATAAACATACCATTTTTACATTTATAAACTTACTAGCTACTTTGTAGATTTGGATTATTATTATAATAAGTACTTTTACTCAAGTACTTCTACATTGCAGTATTGATACTTTTACTCAAGTAAAAGACGTGAGTACTTTTCCCACCACCACATATTTTGGTACATTTTTTCTCTCCTCCATTTAACGTCGACCGCTTTCGGCTAAACAGGGTCAAGAGACGTCACGTCAAGCCATGTCTGGCTTGTCTCGGTAAAAAGAAAATGACGTGTTTTAGACAATTTTTTTCACGTCATGATTGTCTTTGTCCTCGTTTGAGTGCACACGATAAGATGAGGTATAAATGAGTCGTTAACTACAACAGGCCGAGGATTGGGCCCTGCCTGCTCTGACTTGCTTTGTTAGCTCATTACTAACAGCGTCATTAACGTCGGATGGTAGTCGCAGTATCGCTGCAGTAATGTCAATAAGCGGGCAAAACATGATGGCTGCATTGGTGTTTATTAAAAGGGAGTGATTTTATGTTGA
Organism: Nannobrachium achirus; assembly: GCF_963921795.1. NCBI lineage: Eukaryota > Metazoa > Chordata > Actinopteri > Myctophiformes > Myctophidae > Nannobrachium > Nannobrachium achirus. The sequence continues at coordinate 40,833,559 of NC_137824.1, forward strand.
GCTGGTTTGTTATGTTGCCATAAACAACCCCGTGGAGGAGAGGGGCAGAGTGGCTAGCGTTAGCATCTAGGTGATGGTTTGTTTTTAGTCCAAGGCCTTGTGAGTTCAACCAAGGGTGAAATGAGTCAATTACTTACTTGTGAAGAAAGCATGCATGTTGTTTGATAGTACACTGGTATGACCATATGTTTAGACTAAAACCTGCAGATTGTATACATTTATTTAGGATTTATAAACGATGAACACACTGTCAAATGAATGGAACTAGACTCCCACAGACTGCTTTGTAATTGTTATTTATATTGATACATAACGCAAAATAAAACGCACATGACATAATACACGGTACCCTTGCATATGCAAATAAAATAACATTCTGCAGAGTGAGGTAATGCTGATGCAGCACTACATCACCAAGGACAAAATTAAACAACTTTTTTGGTGTGTTTTGCTTTTATTTCCTCTGTCAACCTCTGTCACAGTCACACTATTTAAGTTACCGTAAAATACATTTGTTTGTCCTGGCTTTGGAAATTTGACCTGTTATGTTAAGTGTGTGTGTGTGTGTGTGTGTGTGAGAGAACTTCCATTTAAACCTGTGCATCCATGCATAAACATGGATATACTGTATATTAATTAATTGCCAGTCTAGTATATCAGAAATGCAGTGTGTTAATCAGAATATATAATTAATTTCTGAATATTTGTCAAATGCAGAAGGTCATCGTGACCCAATTCCAGATTTTGTTTAGAGGAGCAGCCATTATTTCACACAGTCTTCAAAAATAATCCTGGAGTGGAAATTGTTCTTGTAGGTGCAAAGTGATTCTAGTGTTACAATTTGTTGCATGGATATTGCCCTACCAACCTAGCCTTCAAGTTCACAAATGGGGCAGTAGCCCAAGGCAAGCCCACTGTCTGCTTGTGGAGAGGAGCAAAATACAGTTGATTTTGACATTCTAATTTAGTTTTAGTCATAGTCTTCTGAATACAATTTCATTTAGTTTATTCATATTTTAGTCATCTGAAAAGTTTTTGTCTAGTTTTAGTCAACTAGATTTTATTCAACTATCTACAGTTGATTAAAATTTTGATGGGCCTTGATGGTGTCGAAATGGCTGATTTTATTTTCAGAGCGCAACCAAACAATAAATTACTTTGTCCTTTAGTTCTACTGAATCTCTTCTCCAGTAGTCCCTCCCTGACATTTTAGTGTAGTTTCTTTTTGACGAAATTGTCAATATATTTAGTCTTAGTTTTAGGTTTTTATTTTGTTTTCGTCAGTGAAAAAAGGTCAACATTTTTCATAATCATTTGTCAACAAAATCAACAATGGAGCACATAATTGAAGTTTGTCCTCTCCAAAGAAAGGAGGATTAGTCACCCTCCATACAGCACACCAGGAGGACACTGCTTGGCTTAAGGACTTTGCATTCGCTTAAATAAATTGCTCTACTTGTTTGGAGGTATGGCAAAGGAAAATGGCAAAGTTTAATATCATAGGAACAAATAGGCTATATTATATACGCGTTATGTCTATTATGCTACTGAACAATGCAGGACACAATTGAATTTCACTATCTGATTTCATGGATCAGAGCTTTATTGATAACTGAGGGGAAATGGGTATAGCATTCTTACATACAGAGATTGCCAATCAGATTTTTCTCACTAGGAACAGTGGTGGGTAAGATGTTTACAAGCAGTGACAAATCGTAATCCACAGTGATGCAGTGTCCAGCGACCGCGAAAATTGGGCAGAAGAAGCACTCATACAGGTATATACAAGTCACCATTATCTATCGGTGGCAAAAAGGTTGCAGACAAGGCATTTCCTCTAATTAAGGAGAAGAAAGATTTATTTCTAAAGTAAAAGCCTGTAGTGGTTCCTGGGAACCACAGGCAGTCATTTAAATGGGTCCCCTTAGAGACTAGATGAGTAAAGTTCGGCTTAAGATAATTGGAGATCAATCACTGAAGATGCTGACTGAGTACTTTACTACTTAATCCATGGGAAGTTAACATTTTGGAAGATTTGATAGTATCACTAGCCTTGAAATTAACTTTTGTCTGAATTTAATACCAACTTTGGCTGCTTAGGTGCAAGCAGGACTGAGAAGATATAAGTTTCAATATAAACTCTGCACAAAAAGAAAGGAAACTTGACTTTTGTCATCATTTCTATCGTTGATTTGCCACCTTTACAATGAGGTACAGCTTGTAAGCATCGGGCATTTGAGGCATGAGCTACACAGCCAAACGTGGGTAGCGCAGACCAACATTTTGCCAAAATGGCTTGTAATACTGTTCTGCTGGCATTTACTGTTTTGTGCTTCCCTGACACTGAGCTTAACACTAACAAAGTGTAAAAATGGCCAATATGTGAATATGTGTTTTTTCTTTTCCTTATTACTGTGGGAGAGTGCAATCATTCATTGCTACAAGCAACAAAGGTGAACACCAAAAGAACAGTATTACAGTTTTACCACAGCTTTGACAGTCACACTGCGTGTACCAAGCTCTCGTCATTAGTAGTTCATTTTTAAAGGCCTTAAAGGTATTTATTGCAAGTACAGTATATGGTGCGAGTTATTATGTCAGACCATCATTGTCATGTTTGTTATTCTTAAGATTGAATGGTTGACCAATTTTATTTTTTGCATTTGTGTAGTTTTTCCTTAAACACTAAACTGGGAGGGGTGCTCTGTAATCTCTACTACAAAATACTTGACTGCATATTTTCTTTACTGGGGATATACATTGGAGTGGGTCAGTGAGAGCCGTTTAATGATTGACAGATAGTTCCTTCAGGGAACTAGCCAGATGGATCACTGCTGAGCCATAAAAAAGCCTAGTCTGTTATTCAGTCAGATCCTTGTCCTCTGCTGAGTCAGATGAGATGTTCAGAATGTGTTTTGCCAGCACAGAGCAGTCTTGTTCATACTTAGTAAGAAAATATACCCTTATCCCCACCTAAAGCAAAGTACCAATTATCCAACCAGGACAAAAACAAAAGTGCAACATGCAAGACAATTATATTTAGCCTATATTTAGTCATGCTTGGTTGGTAGACAATATATGTTTATTTTTTAGTGCAACAGTTGCAGCCAGATCTTAATTTCCAAAACAGTATATTATTCCAATTGAGCAATTAACCTTTACAAAATGTGTTCCATACATACAGTACAGTCATACCAGGATAGTAAACATTGTTAAACTAAGTTAAGCTACCTGTACATATATGTTGAAACTGCTGATTAAAATAGGTTACATAAATGATGAAACTGCTGACAAATATTTATTTACTGTACATGTGTCATTTTCTCCAATATGATAGAGAACACACACACACACACACACACACACACACACACACTCATTATATCTTATTATTATTATAGTCTCCTCCTATGCAAAATGGTGCAATTATGTTCATTTTGTTATCTGACCAGAACTCTTACTACTTCTAGACTAGTGTAGACTAGAGAGAAAAAGATAATAATGTAGGACAGGGTTCATACAAAAGGTTTGACATACGGCCAAATTCTCATAGAGCAATGCACTTTGGGCTTGGTTGGGGTAGATTGAGTTGCATGCACGCTAGGGATGGGACGATATGAACATTTCATATTACAATTATTGTGTCAAAAGAAATCACGATTTACGATATTACCGCAATAATCAAAATCCATTATCCTGGGGCGGAGCATTTGCCAAAAAATAGCTGATTTACAAACTCACACAGTAGATCGGCTTTCTTTTGGCAAAGACATTTGATAGAGTGAAAAAAAGACTGTATCAAGTACATATATTATAAGTGAGTGAATAAATGGTAAATGGTAAATGGTGTATTTATATAGCGCTTTTATCCAAAGCGCTTTACAGAGATTGTGCATTACATTCACCCATTCACGCACACATTCATACACCGGTGGCGGAGGAAACCATGCAAGGCACCAACCTGCTCACCGGGAGCAATGTGGGGTTCAGAGTCTTGCTCAAGGACCCTTCGACATTCACTCAGGGGGAGCCCGGATTCGAACTGAGAACCCTTCGTGCTCTAATAACGGTTTCTCTACCCCTGAGCTATGCCGCCCCAGAGTGCATCTCTCCACTCCGACATGTCTCCTTTCCGACATGTCTCCTTTCCGACACTAACCCTATCTCTAACACTAACCCTAAACCTTAGGCCCATGGGAGTGTCGCCACTCCGACAATAAGAAGTCAATTTCGGAGTGGCGACATGTCGGAATGGAGAGAGCCTCCCATTATAAGTACCTTTTACAAATTTTAGAGGGTTTAAGTAGTACTGGATATGCAGCTCGGCAAATAAACGGTGAATTGATCCCAGTGCATGACGGATGACGATATCACAATAAATGAGATCTCCACAATTACGATTATCGTGAGTGTTTTTTTATCACGATAAACGATAATATCGCTTATCGTCCCATCCCTAACGCACACCTCTTCATTCATCTCCATATCTCTCTCGCTCAGTTAACAGAAATATGTCCCACATTAAACCTGTCTTCCCATTCAAATCTTATCTATACACTACATGTATAAGTTGATAAATGTTTATTTTTGCACAAAACTGTACAGCCCTAAGGCTGGGGAAAACTTGCCTGACAGGGCCATAGGTGTATAAAGGAGGGGTGGGAGGATGAGGATTGTTGTCACTTGTGGCGGACTTGCACATTGGATCTTGGGCGTGGCAACACCCACCCCAACAACCTTGGCCTACTGCCTTGCCATTGAAACATTCTAGGCCATTTAAACATTCTATTTTTCTTTTCTCCCTATTGACTCAAAGTAACAGGCAGCAGACATTAAGATGAAAGGAAAAATAACTTAGTCGGTAGGTGGTAATTCATAGGTAGGGCAGGCAGCCAATCGCTGCAACCAGCTGATCAGTAAGCATTTTGAAAGTGATACAAATTTGACAATTTAGAGACATTTATTTCGTATGGTTGCCCTGACTGAAGCCATCGATATTAAAGGAATCCGCAGGGACAAATAGCGTTTATGACAAACGGTTCCATGTTTTTAATGTTGCCTCCTGCAGTCATAAGCGAAAGCTCTTTTGGAGGTGTGCTCTATAGCAGTGTTTCTCAAACTTTTACATGTTAAGGTCTCCCCTTAACCAGTCTGGCTAGTGGCTTGACATCGTCAAAGAAAAGTTCCTTTTCCTTTTGCGTAGCATCAGACAGCAGAGATTCAGATTAACCCTTAACAGACTTGTATGGGTCAGTTTAGACCCCCATAAAGGAACCCAAAAAGTGACTTGAATCCACTTTGAGAACCACTGCTCTATAGAAACCCCACAACCTGTGACAACAAAGGAGTTTGTTTTCGTCTGAGTTTGTTTTCGTGTGTGCCTTGTCTTCAAATTTCTACTTACGCACTTAACACTTCAGTCATTCTAATTTATTTCATGCTCCCTGTTTTTCCCATTGCAGGTGTATCTGGAAATAGAGAACCGTTCGCAGCGGTCTTGGGTGCAGGTTTACGGGGATGGGGTGCGAGCCGTGCTTGTGGAAGACTCCATTATCTGGGCTACCCGCACTGATGGTGCTGGCACTGGAGGAGGTTCAGCCGCTGCTTGGCCTGCTCTGGTAAGTGCATGCAGCACTTGAGAGTACTTGGAATATATTAAATGTTGCACTGGTTTAACACTAAAATAATAATATAATAATAATAAATCTTCTAATAAATATCATAAATATCTTTGGTATTGTAGTGATCATTGTTAACTTCAGTTTAAATGAGCTATAGTCAACCTTTTCTTGAAAAACGGACGCTAAAATAAAAATGTTTCAAAAATATTTTCTAAAAAAGATTAAAGGAGCTATAGTCAACTTTTTCATTGTAGGGCCGACACTTTGTTTACATCCTAGTCTATAGACTAGAATGTAAACAAAGTGTCGGTCTGACAATGGCCAAAATGATTATTTTATCATTATTTTATGCTTTTTGTGGTCATTTTTGAATAGAAACACATATATGAAGCTTATTGTTTTATAAAATATTTTTGAGACATTTTTATTTTAGCATCCATTTTTCAAGAAAAAGTTGACTATAGCTCCTTTAAGCTTCATATATGTGTTTCTATAAAAGAAATTACCACAAAAAGCGTAAAATAATGATAAAATCATTTTGGCCATTGTCAGGCTGACTTTGTTTACATCCCTTATCAATCCAAATAAAAGAATAGAATGAGGGATGTAAACAAAGTCAGCCTGACAATGGCCAAAATGATTATTTTATCATTATTTTACACTTTTTGTGGAAAGAAAAAGTTGACTATAGCTCCTTTAAGTGAGTGTGTCATCTTAAGTTTGGATCTCGACTCTTGTTGTCCAAACAGTTGGCTTGACGAGGCTACAAATGAGGTATTTTATGAAATCTGCAGATCAATGCCAACAGGCAGATTAAGTTATAGAAAAAATAATGTAGCCTATACCTGCTAAGTTAATGAAAACAACTGTATGACTATGAATTGCTGTGTACAACTTGTATTCAACGTCATATGAATGAAGTACATGACAGTGTCAGTGGCAGGCGGTGCATTTTATACCCAGGTCTTCAATAGGAATCAATCCTCCCACAAATTCAACAGTTAGAATTCACGTTATTATACAGTGTCATTCGACATAACTAGGCAACAACACCGAGTGGAATAACCTGATTCAACACAAAACGTAATACTTTTAAGAGTTAATTAAAATACAGTATATTGCAGACGTGAGTAGCCCACATGATTGCAGAAATCCACCACGATCTGCCAATATTGCACAGTAGCATGACAGAGTGCTGCCTGCTGCACCAGCATAGCCCAAAACAATAACACACTGACGACACCAGTCATATTTACTAATACGAAAGCACCCAACAAATATGTTCAACAGGCTTTGCCACATATCCCAACCAATCTGATGATCGGAGACTGACTGTGTTACACACTGCACGCACACACATATGCAGCTCAGCGCAGTCAGTCACTGAACTTGCGACTGGGTCACACACAGGCAGCAACAACAATATAGCCTATAAAACAATCAATCATAGCGAGTACAAAATAATAGCCTATAAAGATCGATTAAACTCACCATGGCTGCTCATGTGTCCATCAATGCAGTTGTAAAAATGATAAAGATTCTGCAACTCTGTGCGTCCGTGGCATATTTACCGTAAAAAATTGCAAGTATTTTACCAACGAGCCTTCTGAGATGTTATGTGTGGTTTAACTTTCTCCACCCGTGCTCATGTTGACTGTTTACGGCCAAACGTCCTACTGTCTGTCCACTGGGACAACCGCAGAGCTGGTTTTCTCTGTGTCAGTGTGTGTGTTTGTGGTGACACACGATGTTCACATGCACAGAAAATAGCCGATCTACAAGCTCACAACGCGTTGCGGGGGGCGACGCGTTGTGTGAGCTTGTAAATTGTCTGTTTGTCCACCGATCCGTACGACGAAATTAATTAGATATGCCTGCGTCATGCCGAATTAATAGAATGGAGTCAGCAAATATGTAATGAGTGGCGCCAAATACTTATTTTCTACACAGAAACTGGAAGTACACAGAAATGGCTACAGAAAGAGCAGAAAGTTCTGAATCCACAAGCCTATGCGCAAATTGAGCCATATCATTGCTCCCTATCACAAGTGACTCATTGATATATATACAGTATTCATACAAAAAGTGATTTTGGGTTTCATACTTTCATGCACCTTTAACTCATTGCATGCCAGGCCCGATAGTCCCGAGATTATTTCAATGTCTTTCCCTGCCAGGCCCGATAGTCCCGAGAATTTCCGCCATTTTGAAAAAAAAAAAAAAAAAAAATCAAAAAAAGATTTTTTTTTCAAAAAAAAAATTGGACCCCAAAAAATGTAGTAGGCATGATAGAAATCGCGAAATTGCATATTTAACCCCCATAGCAACCCCATCTATCAAACATGGCAGCCATCTTTGTTTACATTTTAGGAAAACATAATGGCTTGTATCTCATGAATGCCTGAACGGATTTCCATTCGGATTTTTTTGTTTGAAAGCTGTGAGCAATGTGGACACACGTGGTGCATTATCTAGGCATGGGTGTGCATGATCCGTGCACTATGAATTACATGGAAGTCTATGGAGACCAGAGGCACCATAGAGTACGAAGGTATTGTTAAATGGCGGGGAATGTGTTAATGACATAGTTCAATGTTGAAAATGAGTGGTATTCCCCTTTAAATGGTTGTGGATTGTGGATTCTTTCCTTTTGTTCCCCAAACCATGCTACAGGCCGGATTGGACCCCATTATGGGCTGCATCTGGTCTGTGGGCCGCCAGCTTGACACCCTTGCTTACCTAGGAGTTGTAGCATGTCATCATGTTATGTCATCATGTTATGTCTTCTTCATCAGGCCTTCCGTTGTCTAGTGGACAGAGTGGGTTTGGGATCTCTGGTTCCAGTTGAGTTCTTCGGAACCAAGTCCTTTGAATTCCTCCCTGACGACAAATCCGTCGAGAGGTTTGAGGTGTGTACACCTAATTAATTAAATCCATCACAACTGCAACGCTCTTCATCTCTGTAGCCTATTTTATTTACACTGTGGTTTGTCTGTGTGTGCAGGTGAATAAGGACATCAATAACAGGTTGCTGTTGGATCATCCCACCGTTCAGGATGCCATCTCGAGGTGGTGGAGTGATTTTGAGCTACAGGAGATCTTCAGGAAGGGTGAGCCAGGGTCTTTGTGTTAGGACAGTATCACAGGAGTTGGAGTAAAGACTATGTCAACTGTTTGCAGTTGACTTGTAATGCCTCAGAGTTTAATCATTGCATTTCCTGCTTCACTTAGGTTCCTACACCATACAGGGGCGCAGGGTTCGGGTGTACCAGCCAGAAGAGAGTGAAGAGTGGGCCCTTGGACTGGTATCCCAGCATGACCTCGTTACACACATTATGGAGATCACCATGGACAAGGTAAACCATAAACAAATTCAGTTTTGGCTTAATTTGCATGTATGGATGGATGTCACATAAAGGGCTTATTTATTGGTTATTTTCTGTTAATAGGGAGATGAGAATCAGATGGTAGATCCTCGTGTGATGCATGTAATGCTGGCAGAGAATGAGGTAAGTCTTAACTCATGGAAATCATAAGTAGGATGTTTTAATTTGGGTCACAGCATTTCCTTTTCTGACTTTTATTACTTTTCTCCTCAGCTCAGCAAGAATGGTCGACGCAGGAAGGAGGGTGAAACGGCCAAGGGCGACAGCGGCCGCCGGCGTAGAACCACCTCCGAGGGTGAGGATGACATGAACATGAAACGATTTAAAGGCGCAGGGGAGGCAGTGGCTGAAGGTTGTGGTGATTCCACCAAAACTTTAGTGGAGAGTGTGGCGACGTGGGGAGGAGATGCAGGTGGAGCAGGAGCAAGAACCAACAGCACCACCAAAAATGGCAGCTCTAGAGAAGCAGTGTCCAGCCCCAGCACCACATCTTCACCCCAAATGGACCAATCAAACGCACCTCCTCGCCACCATGCCTACATCAAAGAAAACGGCCGAACGCTGCCCACGCAAGGGCCGGCGGACTCCACCACCCCCATGACTCATACTCCCACCCCTCCTCCCCTGAAACCGGCCCCCTCTCCCTTCTCCAACGTGTCTTTCCCCTCACTAGGCCAGATGCCATGCCTGGTCCCTGGAGCACCCGGGCCCAAGGCCCCAGCTCCTCAGTCAGACAGAGAGGAGCCATCCCAGTCATCATACCCTAAAACTGCTGCTCTTGTGTCCCCGGGGCCTGTGACCATTTCTTCATCTTCTCATGGTGGGGGTCCCAGTGTGGCGCTTTCAGCCCCACAGGGAATCAGCCCCAAAGCATCAACTTGGGGGAACCCAACTGAGGTAAGCCAGCCGGTCAACCATGGTACAATGGATGTCTTTATAGTAGGAGTTCTCACTTTCCTGTCAAAGTTCACCTCATAGATGTGTATAAAGCCTTGTTATAAGATGCTCTACCAAGAACATCCATAATGTTGTGGACATGATTTAGTATAGATCCGGACCAATGCCTCACATGCCTCCGGACCCATGCCCCAAAGCTTATGTTTAGGAGTACCTCTCATCAGAAAAGAAAATCAATACAAATTAAAATCAATTGACATCGATTTTTGCCCTCGACGCGTCGACTCACAAAATGCACTCAGTCATTAGCCCACTTAACGCAATGTAAGTACTCAGTTATTCACACCTTCTATGTTCTGTTCAGAATCAACGCCGGTTAAGAAGTCATCAACACATCTGTCAACAACTCAGCCCCCACCCCCCCACCCCTAATTTGTATGTTCTTGTATGCTACACCTGGTCACGTTGACATTAGTGCTTTGTGCCTAGTGTATCTCAGTACCTCAGTTTCAGGACTACAATATCAAATATCCTCATTATGCAAATATATATTTTGGGTTAATGATGAATAGCCTGAACGTGTATTCGGTTACTTCGACTTTATGATGCAAGTATAAAGACGGCAAGATTTATGAATACATATTTAATCGGTTACTTAAGAATTACATAGTTGGTTGACGCCGGGTATGCATTGTTGCATAAGTGCAGGTGGGGAGATAACATTAGTTAAAGTCTCTTAAGCGGGATTTTCTAGTGTGTTAAATTACAGTGGTATTAAACTGCTATGCTAGGACCCCCTGTGGAGGCCTCATGTCTAATGTCTATTTTATCAGACATGACCTTGTTATTGTAACTGATTTAATAATATATTGTTCCATTGTTTTGTACTCCAGGGCCCTAAGACCACATCAAGCTTTGGTGCGCCTCAGACGCTGCCTGGAGCTGCACCTGTATTTGGAGAAGTCACCTCCCAGGCCAATGGAGCCTCAGCCGCCACCAAGGACTCCTCCAGGCCCTTCGGCTTTGGCTTTGGAGGGGCCAAGAATGGGTCCCAAACACAGCAAGACCAGAACTTGTTTTTACAGTGCATGACCCAGAGCCCTGGTTCCAACCAGACTCCAGTTTCCGGTCAGTCACAATCCAAGGACACTAATTACTTCACTGCCGTGTCAGAGAGCCTGAGTAAAGCACCTCCGAGTCTAATCAAGCCTGCTGCTCCCGCCGACGGGCTGAAGAAGTCTGCCATGGCCCCGACATCAGCAGGGATCTTTGGGTCGGCGCAAGCCTCCAAAGTGCCTGAGGCCCATCCGACTGGAAATGGAGTGCTCAACAAGCCTTTTGGAGGAGACAAAACATTCGCAGGCATGAGTGGGGCGGGAGCGATGAGAGCTACTGGTCTGAACATGGGTGGCGTGGCTCCCGCAACTACAGCCCAAGGTTCTGCTAAAAGGAGTGACAGTAATTGTTCCAAGACTGCAGACAGCCACCAGAATTTGTTCCTGCAGGGCTCCAAAGAGCCCGCTAACCCCTTCCTGACATATGGAGACAAGACGACACACACCTCCTTTGCTGGCCTTTCTGGGTCCGAGGCAGAGAATCTGGGCCCTGGCTTGGACAGTAAGCCAAACCTCTTTACTATGGCCGAGCCACCTAAAGGTATGCTTCCCTCCCCCTTTGCTGCTCTCTCGGCAGCGACTTCCACTAGTTCCTCCTCTTCTCCAGGCCCTGTTTTCTCTCAGAGGTCACAGAGTGAAGGACCCAAGCCTGAGGAGGAAGAAGAGGACCAGAGGCCGACCTCCACCTCCGCCATCCCTGTGTTTGGAAGTGGAGATGGAATTGAAGAGGCACCTGTGTCCTTTGACCAGAACAACCAGGAAAGGGGCCAGGCATCCAAGCGTGACTCTGACTCCAGCACAAACAGTGACCTCTCAGACCTGAGTGACAATGAGGAGGGCACAGACAGAGGCCAGGGTCCAGGAGGAACATCAGGCCTTCCCAAGGACCCTGCCGCCCTTCAGAAGCCTAAGATCTCTGCGGCTGCAAAGAGCCGTCCACGCAACACGCCCTTCAAAGGTATGTTTTGAACAGTATTGGGAAGTCCATAATCTTATACTGTATGTTCAGAGTGCCACAATATAAATGGTGGAATATGGAGGGTCTTTCATAAAAGCTAAAGTGTTTATCAAGCATGAAATGAGCAGCCAATCATAACGAGCTTAAAACCTTTCCTTATTCTCTTTTTCTTATTTCTTTTCTACTGTTTTCGAAATCGTATTTGCATACTTATTGTGCCTTGTTATGTCAGTATTGTTGATGTTTGATTTTTGGGGACTACAGATGAAAATTAGCATCTTTCTTGCTAAATCCTGTGTATTTACATTGCTTTGTGTAATTAATATGCATTGTCCCGTCTAAATAAACAAATAAATGACATGAAATGATGTACAACATGTATCATACTGATCTTTGGGTAGCTTATATGAAACGCCTCTATTAACTTTAAATAAGACTCTTAGGCAGATACACATACAGTAGCCTATAGCAATCGGCAAATAATGTCAAACAACCCTCTATCCATTGTGATTGTCATTGTTCTGTTGGAGCCTCAAGTAAAATAGTCGGTTTCTAGACAGATTTTAGACAGAAACGTACTGCATTTCCTATAACGGCTGTCTATGTGTTGTGTCCTTCCAGTGGGCCAGTCAGTGTTAAAAGACCAGTCTAAGGTCCGTCGTCTGAAGCAGTCGGGAGAGTCGTTCCTCCAGGACGGCTCCTGCATCAATGTCGCTCCTCACCTGCACAAGTGCCGGGAGTGCCGTCTGGAGCGTTACCGCAAATACCGGGACGACGACACCGATGACGACGACGATCCCAATGTGGCCTGTCGCTTCTTCCACTTCCGCAAGTATGTACCCGAACATGGTTACCACTGTCATGTAGGGATGGATGGGACGATATGAAGATGTCGCATCACGATTATTGTGACCAAAGAAATCGCATGAGCTCGGCAAATAAAAGGTTGATTGATCCCAGTGCATGGCGGAGGAAGATTTCATGATATCATCCCTATTCCCTACTGTCATGTTACATCATGTCTTCCTTGAGTTCTTGTCTTTCCATCACCTTGAGCCAAAAGAACTCGGAAACAACAATTATAATAACGCCGTCCTCCGAACTGTAACTTCGCTAGTAATTTATTCAACCGTTGTCTTCGCTGTCCAGGCTGGCATTCACTCGTAAAGGTGTGCTGCGCGTGGAAGGCTTCCTGAGTCCCCAGCAGAGCGATGCCATGGCCATGGGGCTGTGGCTGCCCGCTCCGGCCATCCAGGAGGGCCTGGACCTGGACACCTCCAAGTACATCCTGGCCAACGTGGGAGATCAGTTCTGCCAGCTAGTCATGTCTGAGAAGGAAGCCATGATGATGGTGGAGCCTCACCGTGAGTAGCGAGTCCAATTCCAATTAACCACATTAACCCTGGCATCCCTATCTGAGCATGTCAATATAGCCAAAAAAAACCTAACCCTTTCAACATTTTTGCTTATAATACTAGGGATACCAGGCTAAAAGTGATTAACCATTGCAAGGTCCATTTATGCCATTGTGTTGCTTAAAATGGAAAAAACTTGAGTTATAATATATCTAGAGATTGGACGGCCCCCACCTACCTTATTTCAATGCTTGGCACATGTAGCACCCAGAAGTACACTCTTCTTCCTGGATTGTCTCCAACGTTGGAGCCAATAGAGCAGGCGCACTAGCATTTCAGACGATAGAAGCATGCACTGTGGCATCCTAAATGCGGAGGTCCTGCACCACAGATTTGACCACCAGGCTTCTGTGGCTTCCACGGTTCTGGGGGCTTGGTTGTGTCCCTACTCTGTACCGTCTAGTTTGTAATGGTGTCTTGTCTTCTGGCCTGTCCTGCAGAGAAAGTAGCATGGAAGCGGGCGGTGCGAGGCATCAGGGAGATGTGTGACGTGTGTGAGACCACCCTGTTCAACATCCACTGGGTGTGTCGCAAGTGTGGCTTTGGAGTTTGTCTGGACTGCTATCGACTCCGCAGGAACAGACCCCGGGAAGGTGAGGCTTACTGGAGACATTTGGCTTAATTTACAATATATTATATGGTCTATAATCTTTTTATCTTGATGTTTGTGTTTGAAACGTCCAGTATGTACTGTAAATATGTTGTTTCCCTCAGATGTAGATGAGGTTCCAGAGGATGAGGTCTTCTCTTGGCTGAAGTGTGCCAAAGGTCAACCTCATGAACCACAGAACCTCATGCCTACACAGATCATACCAGGAGCAGGTAAGACCTCTAGCTTTATACACACGCACACACATCGGACATGTACATCAAAATAATTGGAATGCAAAATCCTTCTTCCTAATGCCTAATTCACACACCTTAGTACAACAGTGCTGCTTGCTGGGAAGAAAGTGATGGATTATAAGTTGAGCTTAATGTTTAGCTTTTGTAGTCTGTGTCCTTCCTGTTGTATTGAATGAAAGTGCCCCCTCCCTCCTGTTTAGCTCTGTACAACATTGGGGACATGGTCCATTCAGCCAGGGGCAAGTGGGGTATTAAGGCCAACTGTCCATGCACCAGTCGACAGACCAAGCCTCTAGTGCGCCCCACCGCCCCCAATGGGATTACACAGGTACTGCAAAGCTGTACTATCATTACCTATATAATGAAATGCATTTGACTGTCATGCTCTACTATCATTACCTGATTAATTAAATGCATTTGACTGTCAGGCTCTAATATCGTCTTGATCAATGCCATGCTATCGTATTACTGTGTCAGCAGTCTACAGTGAGTAACAGTGTTGGAGTCAGCGCTGCGGCCTCGAGCGTTGGCTCTACCAGCAAACCAGAGGGAGAGACGCCAGCGGTTAAAACAGAAGCCACAGCATCAGACGGAGGAGGGGGCGCGGGCGGGGAGACGGTGGGGAGTACCAGTGCCCCAACGTGTAGTACCAGTGCTCCCGCTAACCTCACTCAGACCTCTGCCAAGGAGTCTCGCTCCTCTACGGGAGAGGGCGGCACTGCCCTGCATTGGCTGGCAGACTTGGCCACACAAAAAGCCAAGGATGACACTAAAGGTATTTTAGACGTTCCCAGTCAGCTTAATTACCCTGCCCTCCTAAGATGTTTTTTCCACAATAAAAAATAAACACATTTTCACAAAAAAAGAACAGAAAAAGAAAGTGAGCTTGTAGATCAGCTATTTTATTTTCCAAAGTATAAAATAGGGTTTAAAGCTAAATCAGTTTAACCTGTCATTTCATATTTACTGTGTTGTAATAATATCAGGTTTAGAGTAATTCTTAACCCCTTTTCTACCAGAAACCGGGTCCCTCCGCTCCATGATGGGCAGAGACTCTCGGCCACCCTTTGGCTTGGACTCGCTCAGCGCTCTATCCAAGCCTTCTGCTTCCAGCCCTAAGCTCTTCAACAGCTTGTTACTTGGGTCCAGCACAGCCCAGCCTAAGCCTGAGGGCTCCAGTCTCCGGGACCTGCTCAACTCCGGTCCTGGCCGACTCACGCAGGGCCCTGGAGACAGCGGGGTACCTTTCCCTTCCGTCTTTACCTCAGGAGGGGTAAGCGGCACACCTAAAAAGCATTGTGACTAGGGCTGGGGATCGAAAACCCTGTTCTACATTTCTCAAAGCCTGAAAATCAGTAAGGTCTCAGCTAATCGATACTCTTATCGAAACAAGGGGGTTCTAAGTCGTGATGTCATGTGCTGAGATGAGAGCTATTTGAATTCATTTCCATTGCCTGGCCACCACTGTTAAAAAATGTAAATTTGATTACCTCATGTGTTTGCTTGAATATTTGCTTGAAAATGTTCTGTTAGAAGACTGTTTGGAGGGCCTAGTAATGAGTTGAAAATACGTTTTAACATTTGACATTTGTAATTAAAAATGAGGTGATTAGTGTTCCAGAGTTTCCTCATTGACCCAAATGTTTTCTGTTGTCTTGTCAGGGAGACAAAATGAAGGGCAGCCTGCCCAACTTCCTGGATCACATCATCGCCTCGGTGGTGGAGACCAAGAAGGCGGAGGGTCGGCGTCCCGCTGGCACAGAGGGCGGGGAGCTGGGTGTGTTAGGACCTCGTAGGGATGGGGTGATGGGGCTCAGTGTGCTGGATCCACACACCTCCCACACCTGGCTCTGCGACGGGCGACTCCTTTGCCTTCAGGATCCTGGCAATTCCAACAACTGGAAGATCTTCAGAGAGTGTTGGAAACAGGGGCAGGTGAGAGATCAGATTCAGCATACATAGAACTGCAAGCCAGATATGTCGGAATTGGATGGAGTAGGGCACTGGTTCCCCAACAGTGGGTTGGGACCCATTTTTGTGGGTGTTTTTTTGTTATCTACATTTTTTTTTTTTATTATTATAAAAAATATAAAAAAAAAACATTCCCAAAAAAGCAAGCAAAATCATGAATTAAAAAAATCCATTGATTATTATTATTTAGTTTCAGTAATTTTATGAAGAAATCAAAGAAAAATCTGAGAAATTCCACAAATTGGACACAAATGTTTAAGAAGTAGTGAAAATAGCCGATGTAGAAGCTCACAACTTGTGAGCTTGTAGATCTGCTGTTTTTACTAGTTTGGGTCCTAGGCAAACGTCTAATCTCTCTTTTGGGTCACAAGCTAAAAAGTTTGGGACCACTGGATTAGGGGGTACAATAAAATGAGTATCTATCTTGTATCTACAAGCTCACAAAGTGTCACAAGGAAACACGTGAGCTTGCAGATATCCTATTTTTGACAAATAAGTATAAATCAAGCATTGGGGCCAACAGTAGAATGAGCACATTGATGTCTTAAGTTTAGTTCTTTTACATTTGATATCGAAGTTTAGTTCTCTTGTGTTCGCCTCCAGCCTGTGTTGGTGTCAGGGATACACAAGCGTCTGAAAGGCCACTTGTGGAACCCTGCAGCGTTCAGCCTGGAGTTTGGAGATCAGGATGTAGATCTGGTCAACTGTAGAAACTGTTCCATCATCTCCGATGTCAAGGTCAGAGACTTCTTCGACGGTTTCGAGATCATCGAAAGTGAGTCATGTACTGCCGTTTAATTCACTCAGCTTGTTTCTGTCCAGCCCATGCTGTTTACATTTTGACTGATGGCCGGGTCTGTATTTGTGTCTGCAGAGCGTCTGAAAGGTAGTGATGAACAGCCCATGGTGTTGAAACTGAAGGATTGGCCTCCTGGAGAAGACTTCAGAGATATGATGCTGACACGGTGAGAAATGAGAATGAGTGTTTTATGACTCTCACTGGCTTGGACTGCCCAGCAAGCCACTTAAACTATTCCCACCACTACGATGTTCCACAAAAACAGTGGTTCTCTTCAGCGTCCAGCATGCGCTCAGCCCCTCTCCACTTAGACACACGTTATGCAGTGTTTTTTTTTTCCCTTAAAAAAGGAAAGGCTGTTTTTGTTCCGGTTACGTTAGGTGACGTACCCCGGAATCTGAAAATATTTGGTGACCCATAGGCTAGCAAACAGTGTCATCCAGCGTTGGATTTAAGTAAAACGTATATACAGATCCATCTAAAAAAAAGTAGAATGTAAAAGTAAAATTTCTTGAAACTTTCATATATATATATATATATATATATATATATATATATTGCACATTCAGTGAATTATTACAAAGCTTTTTTGTTAAACTTTTGAATTTTATGGCATACAGCTCATGAATCCATCAAAAGTCCATATTTCAAAATATTACCATATTACACAAGACCACTCAAAACAAGGATTTATAATAGAGAAATGTCAACCTTCTGAAGTCGCGAAGTGGGAAGATTCCGCAGTCAGTTATGATTTGGGGTGCTATGGCATCGGCAATGCTTTTTTACACAATATTCTAATTTTATGAGATGGATCTGTACGTCCTCGGCGGTGAATGTGTTAGGACCATGTCTACTTAGCTCATCTACAAGCTCACAATGTGTCACCTCGCGAGTAATGTTTGAGAACCTAGATGTGGTCCATTCTGTCCGGCTGATGGACTGTTGTTCAGCATTTAATTTATTTGCACCTGCTGTTCTCCTGCCCCAGGTTTGATGATCTGATGGACAACCTCCCCTTGCCCGAGTACACAAAGAGAGATGGTCGTCTCAACCTGGCCGCGCGGCTGCCCAACTTCTTTGTGCGTCCCGACCTGGGACCTAAGATGTACAACGCTTATGGTGAGAGAGAAGACTGACCCTCACAAAGGATATCTTCCTTTTATATTTCTCTGTATAATTGCTCCTCATCTTTTTGTGTGTTTAACTTTCACCCCCAAACACACACAGCCAACGATCTCTTCAGTGTTAATTTCGTTGACTAAAACTATGACGGAAAATGTTTGTCGACTAACTTTTCACTGACGGAAAAAAACTAAACAAAGCTATGATGACTCAAACTAAGACTAAATTGACAATTTTGTCAAATAAAAACTGAAATGGGGACAAGTGGGGAAGAGATCCAATAGAACTAAGACAAGTCATTTTGTGTTTGGTTGCGCTTGGGTGTTGCGCTCTGAAAATAGCTGATCTACGCAAGCTTGTAGATCAGCTATTTTTAGCAACTGTAAAATCGGCATTGCGACGCCATCAAGACCCGCCAAAATAAAAAATAAAATCAATTGGATTTAGTCGACTAAAATCTTATATTTAGTCGACTAAAACTAGACTAAGACTAACATTTTCAGCTGACTAAAATATGACTGCAATGAAAATTTGAAAATGTTATTCAAAAAGCTATTAACTCATACCCTGCCAAAAAATATGTTTCTATAATAAAAACGTCTTTAAAACGTCTTTTTCACTATGGACCTCCCTGCCAGACGTCTTCTGAACGTCTTTTTTAAAAAAATAATAAAAAAAAAAAAAAAAAAAAAATTGAAAAAAAATGTTTTGAAAAAAAAAAATTTGGACCTCCAACAGTGTACTAGGCATGATCGCGATCGCGAAATTGCATGTTTAACCCCCATACCAACCCCATCTTTCAAACATGGCAGCCATGTTTGTTTACATTTGAAGAAAACATAAGGGCTCCTTTCTCCTGAATGCCTGAACGGATTTCCAAGCGGATTTTTTTGTTTGAAAGCTGTGAAAAGCATGCACATGCATAGTGCATGATCTGTGCACGAATGTGTGCACCAGCGTGCACACTATTTTTTTAACCCTTTGTTGGCGAACCGGCAATATAAGAGGTCATTCCACTTTAAATATGGCACCGACTGAGTTAAAAAGACCATGACTAAAACTAAATCCAAATTTTTTGTCAAATGTAACACTTCCGCTCTTCCTTCAGGCCTGGCCTCCACAGAAGACAGGAAGGTTGGCACCACCAACCTCCACCTGGATGTGTCCGACGCCGTCAACGTTATGGTATATGTTGGCATCCCTAAGGGAAACGGAGATGATGATGTGCAGGGTGAGTGTACTGTGCTGTGACGCGCACACAAAGATTTAAAATAATAGCTGTGAATATAGCTGTTCTACAAGCCCGCGTTGCGACACGTTGCGGACACGTTGCAAGCTTGTATGTCAGCTATTTCTGCACACTGTTGTATGCCAAAGTTTGCTTAAGTGACAATGCAAACAGTGCCTTTGTGGTTAATAGATTTGTTGATATATATACTACATTTTTATTTTTTAAATCTGCACATCTCGATTATTTCATTAATCAAAAAAAGTAATCCATAGAATAATATCGACGAGTGCAGCTCTGCTGGACACAGTCCATCCATTCATGTCCCAAGTCCTTCCGGTCGTCAATCAGACCCCTGAAAAGACCTGGCTATGGGTCTCACTTTTTGATTGTGGCCAAATTTCTCATTCTCAGGGCAAGGTGTGGCAGGACGCAAAGGTCTGTAGAGTTTTAAATTACATCACTGTTGTAGCATGCCTCTTCTTTGTCTAACTCCCACTTTCTCCGCCGCGTAGTGAGTAGTAAGGGGTCAGAACACAGCACGGACCAGTGGTGTCAAATTCTTTTCACCTTTTTCTAATACTCGTCTCTTCAATTCTTCTCACCTGTACAGTAAATGTCAATGTTGGCTTAAAAATTGCAATATGCAACTTTTCTTTTTCTTTTTTTAAAAAGAAAGAAAAGATTAGCCAACTTGAATATTTAAATAATGTATCTAAAGATACTAGAATTTAATTTAAAATGTCCTGTTGGTTTAAGAAGAGCAGTTATATTAGGGGAGATGAGCTGTGAATAAAGGGGATATGGTATTAACATTCAGAGTCCCTAAAGCTCTAAATCTGATGGTGATCATTGCTAGAAATTGGACTACATGGAGTCATGGGATTAAGTATGAGTCAGTTTTCATATTCCATTCCAAAAGGCTATGACTGACTTAAAGGACCAGGTCACCTCTGGGACAACCAGATCTTATTTTATTGTTGTGTGGGACACGATCAACACAATCCTGAATTATTTTTTGTGTTCAATCTGTGTTTTTAGATATGTTAGTATTTCAGCATGCTACAACTGGTCATATGATGCATTTTGCATCATATGACCAGTTGTAGCATGCTGAAATCGGCTGAAATACTAAAATATCTAAAAACACAGATTGAACACAAAAAATAACTCAGGATTGTGTTGATCGTGTCCCACACAACAATAAAATAAGATCTGGTTGTCCCAGAGGTGACCTGGTCCTTTAAGGGGTCTTCAACGTTTTCAGGCCGGGGACCCCCAAACTGATGGGGAGATGGAGCAGGGACCCCTTACCACCTCGTAGGGTGGGCCGTACCACTACCATTTCTAAACATACTACTTATTAACTGAGAACCAATTTCAATAATATCAGCAATCTGTCAATTGCATAGTAATCATGTATTAAAGCTATTCAAAATGGATAGAATCATGATTTATTTTTTAACAAATGTAAAAAAATAAATAAAAAATGAATGAAATCTTTTTTTTTTTTTTTTTTTTTTTAGCAATAATTTCACGGACCCCCTGCAGTACCTCCGCGGACCCCCTAGGGGTCGCGGACCCCCTGTTGAAGACCCCTGCTTTAAACATTTGTGGGCCCTGGCTAAGCAACCCTAGCCTGGCATTAGTCAGACTTCACTCACGTTCCTATACCGTGTAGGAACGTGTTTCTACAGAATATGAGCCAATTATATTAACTGTAGTTGTAACAGACTTGGCTTGATGAGAACGATCATCCCAAGAACGCAAGTCAGTTTGTTGCATTCTGGTTTTGTGAAACAGCCCTCAACATATCTAGCAGAGCTTGGCTCTGCTACATATGATGTGGTACAAACTACTGCCATCTTCTGGAATAAAGCTGCAATGGCTCCCCCATGAGATCCATTATAATGTTTTAAGCCATACAAGGCTTACTAGCCAGGGATCCCTTTAAGCGCCTACGTATGCTCAGCCTTTGTATTTGATTAAACGATGGTAGTTGATACAAACCTGGATGTAATGTGTCATCTGTTATTTCTGAATGAATTGGTACTTAGACTAGTGCTGGATCCATATGTAGTGTTGGTCATCTGTGTAGCTGCCATATCCCAGACTGTGAACATCATGACAGCTGTGTTTCAGCGTAGCGTACAGTGCATTGTGTGTTTGTTTATAGATTGTTTATACTGTAATCTAACTTTTTAAGCGGGCAGCCTGAGTAGGGCTGTCACGATATGACATTTTACATGACGATTAATTGTCACTCCAATAATTGGCGATTAACGATTTAATTGTGTTTTTGTCGTTGATAATTACATTTCTTTTTGGCTTTTAGGCTTTGAGTTGTACATGGTAGATATGACACATAACCTAAATATACAAAGAAATTACTGACATATTTGACAACTTACTACTTAAAAAATAACGTTGATAGTGGAAATAGCCGATCTACAAGCTCACAACGCGCTGCGATGCGACGCGTTGTGAGCTTGTAGATCTGCTATTTCCACTACTTTTTTTACTTTAAAAAAATATATGAACATTTTTCAACATGGAAACGATTATGACGATTATGAAAAATAATCACGATTATGTACAAAAATCACGATTAGGCGATTATGTAATGATTGTGACAGCCCTAAGCCTGAGATGACTCCTAAGGATTCAAGAGTCAAGTTACAGGTTGTCAGCGTTTTCAGAATCTAATCGGAAGGCAAAGACACTTGGGTGTTAGTCGTTTGAGTCACAAATGTGGCAGCAGATACAGTAGCCATAGCTCAAAGGCAGTAGCCATAGCTCCAATACAGTAGATATAGCTCAAATGTAGTTGTCTAGAATGTCCATATTAGAACTTAGATAGATACCTTTATTGTCCCAAGGGGGAAATCGGTTGCCCAGTACATGGTGTCAAAAAAGAAATAAAAAACATTCAACGCACAAAGTGTCACATCACACACAAATAGCAATACTTAAAGCACAACTAAACAATGCAGCGCCAAACCAAAGTGTTCAACTTGCGTATAGTGACCCTGCTATACCCTCTGTGTGTGTGTGTGTCTGGTGCTCCAGAGGTCATGACCACCATTGAGGAGGGTGACGTGGACGAGATGACGAAGAGGAGAGTGTATGAAGCGAAGGAGAAACCTGGAGCACTTTGGCACATCTACGCCGCTAAGGACGCCGAGAAGATCCGAGAGCTGCTCCGCAAGGTCAGCTAGCAGTAGTTCTATATCTCAGATCAAACGTTATGGCTCAGGCTGCAGTATGATCGAATTGGGAAATGCACAATTTGGAGCACACGTGCGACTATTTATTGTCTAATTTTGTTTTATAACAGTGGTTCTCAAACATTTTCATGGCAAGATCAAGGACCCCCCATTTTTACAATCTACTTTACAGAAAGAGGTCGCTTATAATAAACAGATCTGGCAACACCGATCATTGCAGCCGCTAGTAGCCACAAATCCTCACTCTTCTCCTAATAATAAATTAAATAGGCCTATACTTGATTCTGCTTCTAGAGAAATGTGCAATTAACTAAGTAAACAAAGTTATAAAGAAAACTGTACAAGGAATTTCTAATGTAAACCAACTTTGCCTTCACCCAAATATTCTCGGTAATCAGGGTGTTTTTACTGTATGTAGTCTCTGTGTGTTTGATGTTGATATTGAAATATAATGTCCTGTACTTTCTCCCCATTTGTGTCAGGTGGGAGAGGAACAGGGTCAAGAGAACCCTGCAGACCATGACCCCATCCACGACCAGAGCTGGTATCTGGACCAAGTCCTCCGCCGTAGACTTTATGAGGAACATGGAGTCCAGGGCTGGGCTATCGTCCAGTTCTTAGGAGATGCTGTCTTTATTCCTGCTGGGGCTCCACATCAGGTGAGACCCTTTGCTTTACTTTTAACATGAATAGAATGACAGGAGTCAGGTAGAAAACTGGTAATTGTCCAATTGTAGTACTACTGTATTGGCCTGAATTTAGGACTATAGTATAAGACAATCTCATCTGATAATGACAGATGTGGAGAGAACCTGAAACCGAAGCAACCCTTAGTTAATGCATTGTTTCTTCTCTATCAAGGAGTTAAAATGTATTG
Organism: Nannobrachium achirus; assembly: GCF_963921795.1. Taxonomy (NCBI): domain Eukaryota; kingdom Metazoa; phylum Chordata; class Actinopteri; order Myctophiformes; family Myctophidae; genus Nannobrachium; species Nannobrachium achirus. The sequence goes on from NC_137824.1 coordinate 40,857,024, forward strand.
TATAGGCAAGGATTACATTTTTATTGTATTTAAATGTCTAGTTGAAAATGGGTCGAGCTTCATTCTTATGTAATCAGTTGTTTATATTCTGGTCAGTGTGATAACATACTGTATGATCTGGATAAAGAAAAACACAACCGGGGACACATTGTGTCACTGGCTGTGGTGGTTTAACAGTGTTGACATAAACCTTAGGTGCTAGGAGACCAACATGATCCAGTCACAACTGTTGTCTTTTCTTTCCCTCATCCACCGTGAACTATTAACTGTAGCAGCATCCAACAGTAGTTGGCCCAAAAACATCCCTAACTATAAGTACAAGTGTAGTGAATGTGGAAAGTTATAGTTGGTTATGCAGACAGGAAGCAGAAGGTGCAATTTTGTAGTATGTGATAAAATTGATTATCTGGATTAAATATTTAGGTTACGATTGCCCGTATAATTTGGTCCCTCTTGAGCAATGGCATCCTAATGAACAACTTGTGATCTTTTATTGGTATCCACCCTTTTTTCCTGCAGCATTCCTCCAGAATCTTGAGTCCGTTAGTCAATCTGTGATTTAGTTTTGTTTTTTGCATTATGCCTATAGGTGCACAACCTGTACAGCTGTATCAAAGCGGCAGAGGACTTTGTATCTCCAGAGCACGTGAGGCACTGTTTCAGACTGACCCAGGAGTTCCGACATCTCTCCACCACTCACTCCAACCACGAGGATAAGCTACAGGTTGGTCTTTCCACTTTCTGTTTACCTTTACTAATAACAATCTTGCATTTAACCTGTCAGAGTAAGAGTGTGCCACATTTCCATGTGTCTCAGAGTCATAATGTACGTTTTGTGCTCTTCAGGTGAAGAACATCATTTATCATGCAGTGAAGGACGCCGTTGGGACTCTGAAATGCCACGAGCCGAAGCGCCCTTAGTTACCTTCGCTTAACCACTGTCCAAGACCTCCAGGCACCCACGACCACTCTGACTATACGTACACACATGTATCAGTTGCATACCTTTACTTATACACTCATACATACACACACACACTGCAGTGATAAAGAATAGGGGTTGCGCAGGGCAGTGAAGGCCTAGGTTTTATGGGGACGAGGGAAATGTGGGAAGATGCTGCTGTTCACACAACTAATTTGAGGTGGGACGCGGTCTTATGGAACGGGGGACGGGGAGGGAGGTAGGGCGGGTTAGGGGTAGTTAGTCAGCGCTTTGATGAAGGACCTTCTTCATCACTGTTACACCATATGCTCAAAAAACACGTCTAGTTGTTTTCCAATTCACTTTTGATTAACCCTGTATTTAAGGTCAGCGTGTTTGTTGCTCTTATTGTTTTTATCGTTGTTATAATAAATTGAGTTGACGAAGGGAGGTGGACTGTGAGGCAGAATGTTGTTGTGCCTTCAGAGCAGAGACGTTCAGCTGCTGCTTGAGCATCTAAAATGTGAGCACTGGGCTAACTTCCTTTGTTGACAACGTCAATATTATTTTTCTTCAGTAGAAGAGCGGTTGGCTTTTTTTTCTTTTTTTTTTTCTTTATGTAGAGATTTAATTTTGTTTTGTTTAAAAGTTTTCACCAGCTGATTCCTTTTGCACTCTGGCTGAAAATGGGTTTGTGATACAGCCAGTGAAGGGAAACAGACCAAAGTTTTCTATTTTCAGTTGTCTTATTTTCACTTTTAGAATTCAAACTTTCAGAAGTATGTTATCTACTTTGTTTTGTATAAAAATCCAGATAATAAAGGTAATAAAGAAGCTTGTTTTGATTGAATGCATCCGTGAGGACCGATCTGGAGATGCGTCTTCATTGGTTGGGTCACCTCACTGTTGGCCCACTGCAGACTCTCAACAACATTGTAAAAGTATCACGACTCCAGCCGAACAGAACTACTGGCCATTAACATTGTATCAATATATATTGATCTTAGCAGTCTGTTTTGATTTTGTTTTCCAAAATAAAGTTTTCAAAAATAAATGTCTGTCGGTTCATTATTCTGTATATGAACGATGGAGGCGTTGTTCACTGAAAGGCTGTTCTGAGTGACTGCTTTTTGCTTGGTTGTTTGATCTGTCATCTTATCTGACTGGTAAGTGCTTTAAATTATGTGTGTTGCTGCTGATGCAGTATGCATGTCTATCTTGTCTATTTTGACCCAGCTTTCACAGAATCACCTGCTTGTGTCTGAATTAGTAAGTGGATCACAAAAATGGGGCAGTCGCACTGGCACTCTAGCACTCTTCCTCTAGACACCAAATGTCCAATCGTTTGGATAGGAAAAATGGAACAAACAATATTACCATTGCATTGTTTTGTGCAAGACACCGCACATCTGTCACTACGAATCTGAAGGTCTACGAGGAGCGGCCTTGTTTTGTGACTTTAATTGCCTTCACTAATTGGAGTTAATTGAGTCATCTGCAGTCATCTCTTACATGGATGGGACTGTGGTTCCCATCCAGCTCATGACCCAAAAGAGAAATCGGATGTTTTCCCGGGACCCAAACTAGTGAAAACGGCAGATCTACAAGCTCACAGCGTGTCGTGAGATTGTAGGACTGCAGTTTTCACGGGGACTGCCCATAAGTCCGTCATTAGTCCTACATTGGTTAGGGTTAGAATTCACCAGGTTAGCGTTCACCAGTGTCAAGACTAATGGGATGTCTTAAACCTTTTTCTAATGTATGGGTGTCTTTGATTTTTCTTTTATTTCTTCATGAAATTGCTGAAAAGATATCTGAATTAGTTTAATTCACCAGTAAGACTCCCTAATCGGGAGATAAGCGACCGTTGGTCGCTTATCTCCACAAATAGGCCAAAAGTTTGTTTTACCAATTATCAAGACATACGGGCAGTTGACAGTTTGCCATGGTTACTCATTGAAGTTGAATCTCCATATATGGAGATAACCTACGCATCACACTAAGTCTGACCTCACCAGCCCATATTTGGGCATGAGCAACTTATGTCTCCATATATGGAGATATGATGACATCACACAGTCCTCAGCCGATGATGTGGCGTGATGTCATACAATACACAAACGAGCCCTACAGTATAAAGGGGCAATTCTTGCCAGGAAAGAAGCATTTCTTTGACTCAGACCTTATCGCCAGGGTTGGCTTATAGCAGCTGTCGGTAGGACCATATATGGATTCTGTTAGTGTGGATCTCCTAACAGGGCATCATCTGGGATACAATCCCTTTTATGCCCATATATGGAGATCCCTAACAGAATCCCTTTCATGCCCATATATGGAGATCCCTAACAGAATCCCTTTTATGCCCATATATGGAGATCCCTAACAGCATCCCTTTTATGCCCATATATGGAGATCACTAACAGCTAACAGAATCCCTTTTATGCCCATATATGGAGATCCCTAACAGAATCCCTTTTATGCCCATATATGGAGATCCCTAACAGAATCCCTTTTATGCCCATATATGGAGATCCCTAACAGAATCCCTTTTATGCCCATATATGGAGATCCCTAACAGAATCCCTTGTATGCCCATATATGGAGATCCCTAACAGAATCCCTTGTATGCCCATATATGGAGATCCCTAACAGAATCCCTTTTATGCCCATATATGGAGATCCCTAACAGAATCCCTTTTATGCCCATATATGGAGATCCCTAACAGAATCCCTTGTATGCCCATATATGGAGATCCCTAACAGAATCCCTTTTATGCCCATATATGGAGATCCCTAACAGAATCCCTTTTATGCCCATATATTATGGAGAAATCCCTGCTCTGAGTATCTGACATCAGTGTGATGTCACCTGTTTATGCCCATATATGGAGATCCCTGCTCTGCATATCTGGTTGCTATGGTAAACAGTTGGTTGCTAGGGTAATAAAACATGGTTGCTATGGTAAACAGTTGGTTGCTAGGGTAAACAGTTGGTTGCTAGGGTAAAACCATGGTTGCTAAGGTGGTTGCTAACGTACACTAACAGACCAGCAACAACAGACTGTTGCCACAGCAACGTACACAAAGGTTTGTGTACACATGTGGTGTGATGTCATACTGATGCGGAGATATGAGCAGGGCAAAGGTGTGACGTGTGACGGACGGACGGACGGACGGACGGCCGGTGGAGGTTTTCATAGTAAACTGCTCCCTGACGGTCGCAATTAAAGATTTTGCTTGTTTGGGATTGTTTTATTTTATTTTTTTAAATCAAAACAAAACTAGTGGTTCTCAAACTTTGAAATTTGAATGTCTCCCTTTAACTTTGACAGTACAGACTTGTAAGGGTCAATTTAGACCCCCAGAACCCAGACAGTCCCTGAATTCCACTTTGAAAACCACTGACCAGAGAAGCTGCACTGTGTCTTTAATGGGAGGAGTCAGTGTAGCAGTTTGCAGCCGGTCCAGAGTCCACTGCAGCAGAATCACAACCCGCGCAGACAGACGGCAACCGCGGCCGCCACACCACACCACACCACAGTACCTGTGACAACATCATCCACATCACAACAAAGTAACTGTCACGGAGGAATGGGGGGGACCTAACGGCCACCTCAACCCACTAGATCCCCAAAGAAGAAGAAGCAGGCAAACGGAACAGTCAAGATGGTGTCCTGGATGATTTCGAGGATGGTTGTGTGAGTAATGTATGGATTGATTTATGCCGCTGTTGCTTGCCGAAAAGAGCCGATCTACAAGACTATAAAGCTAAAAAACGTTAGCTTGCAGAGCATCTCGTTTCGGCAAGCGACACCGTTGTACCGCTGAATATAAATAAGGCTTTATCCAGAAACCATGCATCAACAAATGACAGTCAGTAAGCAGCATGTGTGATATCGAAACCGGTCTGTGGCAAAGTAATTTATTTGATATAACTATTTGGACACATTTCCTATTTGTACAGCCGTATATATTATATAATATAATAATTTACATTTTGTAGCAAGCACTTGCTAGCCCATGTTAGCCTCCTCTCACTAGCCACCTGACATGATGATGATGATGAGATCATATGGCAGGGAAATATGATCATACACTTTAACAAACGAAATGTCTGTTAGCTGAAAGACCTTTAATATGTTAATGATATAGTTGCTGGCTGACAAAATGTAGCTTGATCAGTACCATATGTTACAGGGGAGACAGGGGAGTAATGATGGCTGATGCAAGTCCTCCCATCCACTCACCATCAAACCTCCATCACCATCACTGTTCTTTTAATCGTTCTAGCCTTTAGAAATAACTACATTTTTGTTGTTGGACTCACTACGTTATTCCCATAGAAAAATATGTTTGCTGTGATCATTCATTTACGATATACAGTATCTAGGCCTGAGTGAGCGAGTCCACCTGTACATAGACATGCATCTATGGATGACTCAACTAAAGCCAGCTCCCAGATGCTATCATCCTGTGTTCTCCTGGCTTGTGCAGTTGTCTTGTGTTGTGGATCGATGTGGTTTTCACGTTAGCACCACTTCACTGGGTTATGTTGTCTGGTCTGGATCTGTTCCTCACCACCACTAGATTTACATTTCTAATGATGCTGTGAACTTGGCATTGGTTAAATGGGAGTTAGACCTTGGTGGTGCCTGAAATGTTAAAGAAGGGGCCCTTTAATACACAGGTGCAGAATTGTGTGTTTGTGCCATTCCTCTCAACACAATGTGCATGATTATATAAGCGGAGAGTAACATTTGTTTAGCACTATGTTCAGGTGGCTCTTCGCTGAACCCCAGTGAGTCTCGACATGCACAACGTGATGCTGTAAATGTTGTAGCCTACCAGCTAATTAATTATGTACTACAATATGCAACACAGGCAAATCCCTTATGCAGCTGCACAGCAGACATGTACAGTACACACCAATCCACTCGGCATGTAGTACCTGGCCTAACATTGCTAGGTTTGTATTACACCATGATTGCTTATAAGTGATGCTTGTGATGCTCATATAGCCACTTACAATCTGGTGTCCCGAATTTGGGCTTTTCATTATAGGCAAGAAACTCTCAAACGCAAGGGTATAAAGCTTGTTTTCTCATCGCAGTTCTCAGTGACTAGCTGTGACTGAGCAGTGTGTAACTTGAACCTGCCCAGTCCTCGGCATCATCATGGTGCTTAATGTCGCAGCGGGAGCGTAGGGCGCGCTGTGGTGGTGAGTGAACCTGAGATTGGAACACAAAGGGACACAGGGCGTCTGCTACACTTACCCAGAGGCCTGGCTGGCACTGCCACGCGGCCTCCGCCAGCTTCCGCTTTACAGTGCAGGGCTGAGGGGCTCTGCTCTGCACACTTGACTTGGCAGCTCACACGCATAGTAGGACAGAGGAGCTAAATGCCCAGAAAAATGGAGGGAATAAACAAACACAAGGGGGGGAAAAATGGGAGCGAGTTACTAGGGTCCAAGGTGGATTTTATACTTTAGCTATTGAAAAATAGCAGATATACAAGTACTTGTAGTTGTAGATCTGCTATTTTTGAAAAGTTGTGAATCTTTGAATATATCTATTTTTCAAGCAAACATTTGTAACTCAAATTTTGCTTCTGGTGGTCCCTGGAACTAAATATTTTGAAATGGGGTCCTTCACGAGAAAAAGTTTGAGCACCACTGACATAGAAACAGGTTTTTCTAAAAAACCTTAGAAGGATTTGAAATATTCAAAGACTTGCACACATTTTCACGATTTAAAAAAATAGCAGATCTCCAAGCTCACAGCACGGCTCGGTGCCGCGCTGTGAGCTTGTGTATTTGATATTTTTCAATAGTTAAAGTGCCCAGAATTTGGTGCGACACCCCTGTGTGTAGGCCTGATACATTTTAGGACGGGTGCAGGATCAGTGAGAAAGACACTGGTAACTCGCTGTGATCGTGGCAGAGCTCCCCCCGCTCAGCATTCAGCTTCCTGTCACATCAGCACAAATCACCGTACAGTGACTGCGGACAAGACCAAATACACACAACAAAGCTGTGTGAGAGTCTGTGTGCGCCTGTTGGTGTGTGTGTGGTGGTGTCTCCATGAGCCACATGCACCAGCACATGGTGACCTCTCTGTCGGTCTGTTGTGTTTTTCCAGTTTATCTGAGTGACTGCAGTCAAACTGTGTCCTGTTTCCATTATTTTTCTCTTTCCTGGCGGAGTTATCACATCAGTCCAGGCTAATTGGAAAACCAGGGTACCAAAACGCAAGGTTTTGTGTTTCAGTGAATGATGACGCACCATGCTAGGCATTCCAATGTGTATCAGAAAACAAAACAAAAATTACAAAAAAAGTATTGTGTACAATTTACTTTTTTTTGCTTTTCCTGATCAAATATCGTGATTGATTGCTAAATTGAAAAGATCCCAGTGTAATTATTTTTCTCTCATATCCAAACACACAGTCAAGTTCTTTGTAGTTATATAGGATTTTAATTTTTTAATTTTTAAGTTAAATTGTCTAAATCCACATGCATAGTAGAAATGTATTGATACAGGAACGAGTTTGAAGTGTTTCAGCCCTGAGGTCTATCTCAGAGCCTCCACCTCTGACCCAGCCCTTCTCGTCTTTCCAGCCTCGCCTTCGGGACTCTCTACCCGGCCTACTCATCCTACAAGGCTGTGAAAACGAAGAACGTGAAGGAATATGTGAGTACATATTCATTTCCATATTGCACCGCCTTTGTCACGCTCTTCTATCTACTTGAATCCTTAAATCATTGTCATTGGCCAAACAAAACATTTAAACTTAAAACTGCACTTTTTCATCTGGGCTCTGGCTGTTCACGCAATGCATTGTGGGCACTAACTATTTATTCACCATTGTTTTGTTTTATTTTTTATAGTCTGTGTGAACACTGCCATCCACTTTTAAAACTATACGTTAATAGTTTTTATGATGTGAATGGCCCTTTACAGACCTGTGATGGTCCAATTGGACCTACTGTAGTGGTCTCCAGACCCGATGTTGTAGAACCAGTGTTCTGACGGCTCAGGAGCCACTACCTTATTTGTTCTAGTAGGGGAAATAAAGGCCTGTAAATTATTTCGTCTACAGACGTAACTTTAGATGAACACCCATGAACTCTAGCAGTACCCTGGATCCCAGTGTGATGCCAGCGTCAGTGGAAAAAGCATCGCTAAATTGTTTCCCGGATAGGACATGCACTTTTTCCTGTGGAAACCAGGATACAACTCAGATTTGTTTAACATGTCTGTTTAACCACTTATACCCTCTAGACCAGGGGTCTTCAATGTTTTCAGGCCAAGGACCCCTTATTTGAGAGAGAGAGAGAGAGAGAGAGAGAGAGAGAGAGAGAGAGAGAGAGAGAGAGAGAGAGAGAGAGAGAGAGAGAGAGAGAGAGAGAGAGAGAGAGAGAGAGAGAGAGAGAGAGAGAGAGAGAGAGAGAGAGAGAGAGAGATGAAGCAGGGACCCCCACAACCTTTTCAGAGATTCCTTTAGTTTAATTGTTTGACAGCACGATCATCAGTGTATTTTGGATTCATGTCAGTTTGTATTTTCAAATATTTAACCACTTGAACCGTCAATATTTAAGCTGACCTTTCACTTTGTACTTGGTCTGCTCTTTTCCCCCTCTACACCAAACCTCTTTGCCAAAAATAGTCGATCTACAAGCTCACAACGCCTCGCAGTGCGGGCGGTTGTGAGGTTGTAGATCTGCTATTTTTGGCTAAAGTTCCCAGAATAAGGACACTATAGGGTTCAAGTGGTTAATATAAAAAAAGAAGAGAAAAGTTTCTGTCACACAAAGATTTGGAAGACCCCCTATTGTAGCTCTGAAGACCCCCTAGGGGTCCCGGACTCCCTGTTGAAGACCCTTACTCTAGACTTGGTAAACTGGACCTGAGTTTGCTTTTTCCCCGTCCCATCTCTTTGCCAAAAAATAGCCAATCTACATGTTCACAACGCGTTGCGTTACACGTTGTGAACTTGGAGATCGTCTATTTTCGGCTAATGTTCCCCACAGAATATTAAATGGAGTCCCTGCTTACCTCACTGCTGGGGAGAAAGGGAAGGAACGAGGGGGAGAAAGGGCCACAGGAGGAGTGAGAGTCAGCATTTCTGGCCCTCTGCCTAGCTAACAGTCTCCTCCCAGTGGGTCACCATGGCAACCCCTTCTCAATACCTACTAACTCCAGACCGAGGGGAGGAGAGAGAGATGGGGAGGCAGCATGGTGGACGCCATTTTTAGAAGTGTTGTTTTCATGCCTCTTGAGCCTCTGTTTCCTCCTCGTTTGAAATGAGTCAAGTTATTCAACAGTGAATATTTATGTAACAGTATGTTAATGCCACAGCATGATTCACCCCCTGTCATACGATGTGCACTGCTGTCCTTACGTAAAAGAAGGGATTTAAAATAAAAAATAAAATACATGACAAATAAAGACAAGCGTTACCCAGACAGATACGGTCAAGATGTGACGGTTCTGATACTAAACAATAATGTGTGTGTATATATTAGGTTTCAGATGTCATAAATTGTTTCCTTTGTTTCAGGGAGCTTGATGATTAAAAAGGCTGGAACTGTGTGTGTGTGTGTGTGTGTGTGTGTGTGCGTGTGCGTGTGTGTGCGTGTGTGTGCATACATGCATGCTACTGGCCTCTGGGCTACATGTTCCTAAGCACGTGTGTACACTGTAAGCTGTGGTTTTGCTATAAATGTGATGATTCTCTCTCTCCCCTGTGTTTTGTCACGTGTGTGTGTACTGTACTGTATGTATGTGTGTGTTTTCAGGTGAAGTGGATGATGTACTGGATAGTGTTTGCTTTGTTCACCACAGCTGAGACGGTAACAGACATGGTCCTCTCATGGTGAGTCTTCATCATTGCAGCATAATAAAGTCCATTATGATTGTACCTGCATGGCTTCTTCTTTTTTACTCGTGTCCTTTTCTCATTTATGCCAGGTTTCCTTTTTACTTTGAGCTGAAGATCGCCTTTGTCATCTGGCTGCTGTCTCCGTACACTAAAGGCTCCAGTGTCCTTTACCGCAAGTTTGTCCACCCCACCCTGTCCAACAAGGAGAAGGTAAACGTCCTGCATCCAACCATATTCTCCCTTCACCCGCGTTACAAACCTCTGAACTGGTCGGTACATCCCCACAGTATTGCAGCTAGCAGCGAATGGTTCTAAAGCTTCAGAACCAAGCATAGGTAGAGAAAGCGAGACGTATTTAAAGGAGCCTTCTTACTGAGTGAGCGCTTTGAATGGAGTATGACAGCAGGCATTGACACTAAGGCTTGCCCACCTGCCCCCGGCAGGTAAATAAAACGTCAGGGCAGGTGAAGTTGGCTTTAAGGTTGCCCGACAGGGCAAGTGCTCATTTGAGAGGGGACACAAATGTCTATATAAACACAACACGAGATATCTGTCTAAACAACTGAACGTGGCCAGTGCGCTGTGTCTTCTGGTCTGTGGAATGTAAAATAAGAGCACTATTTACCTATAATGTACTGTTTTTACTGTTGCTACATTTAAAAATAAAAAATAACAAGTGTGAACCCATAGACATATTCAATCATAGCTAAAGTATTTGGCATTTGGATTTGGAGGTATTGAGGTATGACATTTTATCGCACAGCCCCAGAATGTAAAGAAATAAGTGTGAAATTGAGAGGTAATTAAAATCGTACCTATCATTTTATAATGGACGATTTACTTTTCGGGCAAGTAGGCATTACCTTCGGGCAAGTAGAACATGACCTGTACTTGCACGATGGGCAAGTGCCTCTGAGACCTTAGTGTCAACCCCTGGACAGTGTGACATAATGAACAGCAGATATGAGAGAGAGGAATGAAAACAAAGCTGACTGACATTTGACTACAGCTGGGCGGCGACTTGACTCCCATGTCCTGCATAAACTAACGCTGTTCCTTCATTTCTGTTTAGTTTATTTTTTATTTTTACCTGACGACTCAAATTCATGGATGCTCTGTGCAGCTTGAAGCTTTGTTGAACATTGAGCTTAGCTGAGATCAATTGACATCTATGGGATGGGAAGTTGTAGATACTCTGAAAAGTAGGCAAATATACTGTATGTCTCTAAACGTAACAAAAACTGCACTGTAATTTATGTGTTTATACTGAATGATATTGGTAACAAAGTTACATGCTCCACCCGGCTCTTCAATACCATAATATCGCCAATAATAACATGCCCATGTTCTCGCTTTGAATTCCCTGCACAATGACCCATAATTCACATATTGAGCTGATGAGGCTGAATCGGACATTACAGACTAGTACTAGGGAGCTGGCATCGTCAGGTCTGTTACATGTTGTTGGGTCCTACTGAGTCTCTCATACAGACCCATTGGTTAATATCTAGGTTATTTCAAAGTTGCAGTGTGTGTGTGAAGGCAGCATAGCCTGTCCGAAACATGGTGAATTTCCAGTCTGTGTCAACTATTGGCAGTGGCAGCTACGAGTGTGCGGCTATATAGGCCTTTATTCTTTGGAAACAAATTTTACCATCTAACCATTCCTCCTCCCGGCCACAACCAGTTTTTAATCTTGTTCAGGGACCTGTGTAGTGCATGTCACACTTTCCTCCATGTCTCCATGTCCTCGCTCTGTCTGTCTGTCTGTCTGTCTGTCTGTCTGTCTGTCTGTCTGTCTGTCTGTCTGTCTGTCTGTCTGTCTGTCTGTCTGAATAAACAGAAATTCCATGACAATCATTAAACAATTACCACCATTTGTCACAGTACTGTTTTCTACTTCTTGGTTTTGTTTACTTCATTTTGTTGCGTTCTTCCGGCCTGCAGGAGATCGATGAGTACATAACGCAGGCCAAAGACAGGAGTTATGAGACCATGATGACATTTGGGAAGCGAGGTCTCAACCTGGCTGCCACCGCTGCCGTCACTGCAGCCTCCAAGGTATAGAAGACCATGGTTAATAACGTTTTAACATGATTATAAATGTATTAAAATACATGGCAGACTTTGTGATTGTTACTGATCGTTTGTTGGGTAGGGTTGTAAATGTAAAGTTTCTCAAGATCGAGAACAAAAAAAAAGCCTTTTTAACCGTTTTATTTTTTACTTTTCACCTATTATATATAAAAATCATTTTGCAGTATATCAATCAGTTTTCTTCCTGTAACATAGTAGATCTAAAAGCTCACAACGCCTCGCAGCGCAAGGCGTTGTGACCTTGTAGATCGGCTATTTGGTGTAGAGTGGAAAAAGAGCAGACTAAGTACAGAGTGAAAGGTCAAGACGGTTCAAGTGGTTAAATATCTGAAAACACAAATTGACATGAATCCCAAAATACACTGATGATCGTGCTGTCAAACGATGAAACTATATGGAATCTATGATAAGGTTGTGGGAGTCCCTGCTTCATCTCTCTCTCAACTAAGGGGTCCTTGGCCTGAAAACGTTAAGGACCCCTGCTGTAGACAGATAGATGGACCTTTAATGATCCCGCAGGGAAGATTCAGTTACACAGGGCAGATGCAGAAGAGACGAGGAGATACAGTTATGGGTAGCAATAAGATATGCTATGGTAAAAGATGCACAAAGATGCAGTATCGAATCAATAAAGTATCAACAACATACAGTGGTGTAAAATACAATATTGGTTATTATTTCCATTATTGCCATGTAAATGGATGTTAGGACAGCAATGAATGCAGACAACCCCCAAAGACCAAGAGCAAAAACGGTATCAATACAGTATCATTACAGCAGGGGTCTGGGACTCCTAGGGGGTCCTCAGAGTTACTACAGGGGATCCTCCAAATCTTCCAATCCTTTATATTAAGAACTTGTACCCTAGTGTCCATATTCTGAGAACTGTAGCCAAAAATAGTACAGAGTCAAAGGTCAAGTTTATTAGGTAATGACGGCTCAAGTGGATAAATATCTGTGAAAACAAAAATTTACAAATCCAAAATACACTGATTGTGCTGTCAAACGATGAAACTATATGGAATCTATGAAAAGGTTGTGGGGGTCCCTGCTTCATCTCTCTCTCAACTAAGGGGTCCTTGGCCTGAAAACGTAGAAGACCCCTGCATTACAGTATTGTCAGAATGGAGGTTAGGACAACAACAAATGCAGACAACCCCCAAATTAGACCAGGACCAAAAATAAAACCCACCAGAGTCTATGGACCGAGACTAATAACTAGAGACTGTACTGTACTGTGAAGTTCTCTTAAGTTAGGGCGCAAACTCAAAGTATACGTATATTAAACAATACCTTGATACTAGTTCATTTGATACCAGTGCTGCACCTTTGTTTGGTTGCACCACAAGGATGTAAGATTCACCTTGGTTAGCCTGTCGTAAGTGCACTCTAATCAAAATATTATGACATGAACATGAGTTTTCACTCTCCGTGGCCCCTCAGTGAAAATCTGTGCTCATCACCGTGTTGTCAAATGACATGAACAGAACAATGGGGACGGCTGGTTGAAAGTGGCCCGTATGACAGCTGTTGCAGACAGAGTGCCATGGTGGTCTGTCCGCTGGTCCTGATAATTTCAGGTTGACATCCATAATTACGGCTACAGGAGTGAATTGCTCCAGAGAGAGGGAATAGATGGCTCTCCGTTTGTATTGTAAGTCCCTGAGTGAGTTGAGTTGAATGTGTTTTCTGTGATGTCCAGGGGCAAGGCGTTCTGTCGGACAAGCTGCGTAGCTTCAGCATGCAGGACCTGACTCTGATCAATGCTGAGGATGAGCTGCTCCATCGCTCCTCGGACCCTCGCATGAGGCGGGACACCCTGGACGACATGGGCTCGGGGTCCAGCACCCTGCCCCGTGCCAAGACCACCACGCGGCAAAGTAAGACTACACACACGCTAGGGGTGGGCGATATGGAAGAGTACAAGCTGTATCACGATATACTATCTTATCACGATTCTTTATCATGTTGGTTTTTATGGTTATTTTTTCACGTTAACAGTACAACCACCTACAGTACAAGTTATCACAAACTAAAAGAAAAGGAGTAACAGACCATTTAGACCAGTGGTCCTCAAAGTGGGGTCCAGGGACTCCTTTTGGGAGGTCTAAATTGATCCTTACAAGTATGTAACTCTGACAGTATATAAATGACGGGTCCATTTGGTTTCATTTTTCAGAGTTAAGGGGAGACCTTGACATTTTAAAGTTTGAGAACTACTGATTTAGACAAAAATGCAGGTTTAAATGAATTCTGCAATGATTTTTTATAAAGCTCTCCCTCATTGTATCACGATATCTACGATATCTCTGAAAAGGCATATCGTGGAGACATTGTATCGTCTCAACGATATTTCTCACCATATCGCCCACCCCTAACACACGCATGCATGTCTTACACACAGAAGAGCGAAGGAATGCATTCCACAAAATGGGACACTATTTACTTTACAACTCTGCACAGACCACACTCCTCACTGCATATATTACACCTCATTAAAAGTGAATTAAACCATCAGACTAGTGGTCTGGCTGACATGTTTAATGTCACATTTACTGACAACCATTTTCCAAAGAATGCCGTTTGTGTGATTTTCCAAGGATTATGCTTCGTTGGATTACGTTCATTCCGGCACAATATGAACATCACTTGAAACTTGCTTGTAATTCAACATCCTGAACTTCATGACCCCTTCCTTAGTTTAACCCATTAAGACCTGAGGACCCGATTCTATAAATGTCTTCTAAATCTAAACGTTTTTTCTGAAAAACCTATGTTGCTATATTAGTAGTTCTCAAACCTTTTCAAGAACCCCCCAGAATTCTAAATGATGTACTGTGTTTGGCCCCCATCTTAAAATATTTTGTTCCAGGGACGCCCAGAAGCAACGATTTGAGTCACAAATGTTGCTTTAAAAGATGTGTACATTCAAAGATTTCCGAATGTTTTGACAAATGTTGCCTATAATGGTATGTCCAACCAGGTCGAAGGTATGTTTAGGGCTGTCACAATTATGCCATTTTACGTGATGATTAATTGTCACTCAAATAATTGTTAACAATTTAATTCTGTTTTTGTCGCTTTGAAGTTGCACATGGCAGATATGACGCATAACCTAAATATACAAAGAAATTACTGACATATTACATTTATTGTGTAAATTGCCGATCTACAAGCTCACAACATGTCGCGTTGTAAGTTTGTAGATCTGCTATTTCCACAATTTTTTTTTATTTGTTTGAAGATATATGAATATTTTTCAATGTGAAAACGATTGACGATTATAACAATAATTGCGATTTATGTCAAATAGTTGCGATTAGACGATTATGTAATAATTGTGACAGGCCTAGGTGTGTTCTTCCAACCAGAGAGGAGTGTCAGTCGGCACTAGGGATGGGACGATAAGCGATATTATTGTTTATCGTGATAAAAAAAAACACTTATGATAATCGTATCGTATCGTATCGTCATGCACTGGGATCAATTCACCTTTTATTTGCCGAGCTGCATTATCCAGTACCATTTAAACCCTCTATTGGTAAAACGTACTTACAATACAGTATACGTACTTGATAGTCTTTTTTCACTTTTCTACCAAATCTCCGATCTCCGAGCTTGTAGATCTGCTATTTTTTGGCAAATGTTCCGGCCCAGGGTAATGGATGTTTGATTATCGCGATAATATCGTAAATCGCGATTGCTTTGGTCCCAATAATCGTGATGTGACATTTTCATTTCGTCCCATCCCTAGTCAGCGGCCTGTCTATTGTCTGGCCGGGTCTTATCAGACAGCGGCTAGCGCTGGGTGGGGTCATGTGATTTACAGCTCTGCAGGATGCCAGGAAGAAGTGGAGAGGGAGGCAGGGAGGGGAGGGCTGTGGGGCATGGCATGTGATCCCAGTGGAGGAGGAGGATTCTTTGTCTCTTGACACGCAGCTTCTGTCTGACTGTGTGGGCCGACGTGAACTCTGAACTGAATTCAGAAGGAAATGAGACAGAGAGTGTACACACTGACACTACCCCCAGAAATCAGGTTAACAAAATGGTTAATTGTGCATTTATATGGCGCCTATACAATGTGCATTATATTCATTCATTCATTCACACACACACTGACAGCGGAGGAACCCATTCAAGGCACCAACCTGCTCATCGTGAGCAGTTACGGGTTCAGTGTCTTGCTCAAGGACACTGCGAGACAGTGACCCAGGGGGAGCCAGGGATAGAACCAGGACCCTTCAGATTACCTCCTGAGGCTGAGCGCACTGTTGGCATAATGTTCCAGTTTCTCTGACAGAACTCTTGGCGACTGCCCAGTAATATTTTGGTCTAAAATCCACAGCGCGCTCTTTCTCGTCCGCCTCCACACTCCCTGCCGATGACGCTTCATCCCAGCACAGCTCCGACCAATCAGACGCCAGGACTGAGCACTCAGACGAGGACGTCGTGGAGAAGGTGCCCATTAAGCGCACTGCCAGCGTCAAGGCCACCAAGAAACCTGCAGCTGCTAAGACAGAGGTAAACACATACACACAAACCACACACACGTGCAGTGTGCCTGACTACTACGATATCCATCAGGGATGCTCCTGTGGGAGATGATGAAAGCGTTATGTAACACAGAGTTGTGTACTGTTCATCACACCATAGCTAAGAACATCAGTAGCAGCTGTGTGTCAGGGCTCTGCGCGTGTATTCTCTACACATTGCTCAACCTTTGTTGAACTGTGGCTTGTAAAATGGTAAATGGTGCATTTCTATAGTGCGCTTTGCGATGTGCATTCACATCATTAATGCACTGACGGCGCAAGGCACAGTTAGAGGTTTGAGGAGTCTTGTTCAGGGACATAAAACGGCAACATAATGCATGTCGTCACCGTTGGGCAGAAACCTTGGTATCCCCATATTTAAACCTTTAATGTTGAGAAGAAAAAGTGTGCCTTGCTGCGTTGTACAAGAGTGTAATTCAAAAAAAGTGAAAATATAGTTGTTGAAAGAGAATGATATGCTGCATCCTGATTCATTATTTCTTATTTCTCTCTCTCTCTCTCTCTGTCTCTCTCTATCCCTCTGTTCTTCCTCTCTCCTCCTGCAGACTCAAACCAAGACGGTGAAGAAACAGACAAAAAAGAAACCTACAGCTACTGCAGAGACGCCTTAAATCCTCTGGTCTACGCTGTCTTCATCACACACACACACACGCCCGTACACACACACACACACACACACACACACACACACACACACACACACACACACACACACACACACACACACACACACACACACACTCTAACGACAGGTTATCCAAGTTGCCCACAGAAAATAATGTACACACAGACATATGCACACACACCAAGCACATGTCGAGATTGTCACTTGCTGTATTTTTGTGTGCGGAGAGAGCAGCCAGGTGTGGATTTTGAAGCCTTGTGGGGTCAACAGTCATTTTATATTTCTCGTCCTTTTTATTTTACAACGACGTTGATTGAATCAGCTGATTGTTTGTTAGCTCAGCTCTTCAGTCTGACGTGCTTCTGTAGGCCAGTGACGAGGTTCTGCTCACAATCCACTGATGCCAGTGCTATCGTGGTAGGGAATGTTTTGTTTCGTTTTTGTTCTTAAATAGAAAACACGCGTCAGTAATCGTCTGTGGGCTTTATTAAATCTTTCCCACCTTGGCTAACCTTCCCAGTCTTACCTTTTTGCTTTAATCATCTGCAGACTACTTTAACCAAATTTAAACTGAGAAAGGGAAGAGAAGCCCCTTTCTTCTTCGTACTGAGCAGGTTGGCAGCTCCTCGCCTAGGTCCTCTGAAGAGCTGTGGACATGTTCACCTGGAGATCATGTGTAATGTCATTACCGAGGCAATTAGCTAGAAGTATGTTGTGGTGACTTCTCTATTCCTGGACTAGAGGTGGGCTGCAGTCTCAAACATTTAGTCACAAGCTGACAGAGACCTGTTTGTTTCCTCTCCAAGCCCACGCTCTTGCAACAGTACTGCACAGGCATGCAGTGTGTGTGTGTGTGCGCGACACTCAACTCCTACCACTATCAGCAACCACTGGGTCTTACACTGTCGTGCATAACTAACTAGTTAAACAGCACTATTTATATCGGCCTAATGGTTGAATCACTTTTCAGTGCTTTACTTTTAAACTGACTTAAACTGGACATGGACATCGATACTGTTGGTCCACTGTTTCCCTGTAATGCTGGAGGGACGCTAGCATGGAGTCTTGTTTTAAGGGTAATTCAGACTTTTCTCTGCTACGTCCTGATGCTCTGTCATACGACGGTGTCACGCGCTGAAAATAGCAGACCTACAAGCTCACAACGCGTCTGCCATGCGTCATGAGTCTGCCATTTTCAGTATGTTACGCTTAAGAACTTCTGATGACGGATCAAACCTCATCTTTAGGTGAGCTCTCTCTCTGACGGACCTTTTTCCTATCAAGTCACATTACTACGGGAGTTTAGCTATGTGTCCTCTAGAGTCTAGACCACTGTTTCCCAAACAGGGGGTCGGGACCCACTTGTGGGTCACGGACACATTTTCATGGCTCCCTTAATTATTATTTCAAAACATTTTCAAAAAACATTCCCCCAAAAAAGCAAACAATTTCACGATAAAGCAAAGTAATTTCATGAATAAATAAAAGACAAATCTAAGAAATTCCATAAATTAGGAAACACATGTTTAAGAAGTAGTGAAAATAGCTGATCTACAAGCTCACAACGTGGCGCGAAGTACGATGGTACTGTGTACACTACAGTACCATCGTATCCTCGCTGTCAGGTTGAAACCTTTTATGTCCAAAGGCGTTGTTTTTCAGAAAATGGAAAAAGGAGCCTACATTGTTCCAATGTATCCTTTTCATTGATTTAAATATTTTTAGAATGAACAGACAGCGGGCAAAGTGGTGTCCCTTTTTGGGCATATCATTATGGGTTTCAAAATATGTTCAATATCTTTCAAAAATGGTGAGAACACCCAATCTACACCTACAAGCTCACAATCATTTGTGATTTCATTTATGGAAAAATAAAACATAATATGAATTATGGACATGCAAGTTTTCTTCCCGATTGCAAACAATATCCTTGTCTTTTTAGGACTGGAATGTCTGTGATGGCAACAGTCTGGTTTGGCGAATAGTTGTTCCACTACCTTAATGCAGTGTGTAGTTTGTGTCACAGTAGAGGGTATGTTGGACCATGTGATGACTTGGAAAACGCCGTACAGTGGTTCTCAAACCTTTAGTTAAAGACCTGTAAGCGACCATTTAGTTTCTAAATATCAAGAATTTAGTTGTGGTCCCCGGATCCCACTTTGAGAACGACTGCTTTAATACAATGCCTCCTTAACACACAGATATTGGAAGTCGGAATAGGCCTATTCAAGTAAACAATATGGAATTGGCTTGACCAAAGCTTGTGTCAGGATACTTTATAGGCAGATATTTGCTCATACCATTCCGTTGAATTAGGAGGTTGGGATGAGGGCAGTTCAGAACAGATTGCATCTTCTTTTGGTGGTGGTTTGGTTCTCTTGGGCCATGCTATTTTATTAGTTAAAGGTTTCTTTTGAGTGTGGTGTAAAGAGTGTTTGGAAGAATGACACTTCACTGTTGCTGCTGTCAACAGTGCAACTGTAGTTTTAACCAGTAGGGGGAGACATACCCCACAACTGTTTGCAAAGTTACTCACCAAATGTAGACAGTATGTAAATAGTAAACCTGACAGTATAAATGAGCTTGCTTGCCTTAGTCACACACTTGGACATCTAACTTTTGTTTGTATTTGTTTTGACTCTTATCTGAAATTCTTGACAAACCACTTTCATCTCAAATGGGAGGAAGCTCAGCCTTCATCAACTGTGGGGACTTCAGATGTGAGAAGCTGTATTTGCTTTTAATTGAATCACCTCGTGTCTATACTTTAAAATGCCTCTCTGTATGACAAATATTCAAGGTAAAAGCTGGAGAATACTTGCTTGAGGTTAAAACCTGTTTATAAAACAGTCAATGGGTTAAAACTCATGTTCAGCCTGGTTTTCCTGGTTAACCAAGGTTGGTTGTACATTCTATGAAGAATTATAGGAACTTTTTCAGACGTGTTTTATTTTGCCAAATGTTGCACTGAGAGGGGAAATCTTGGTACAACTGGATGTGGAACTTGAATCTGCTATTTTGCTGTTCTGACACTAATTGATTTATATTAATTTCTATTACACTGCATATTTATTGATTCTTTTCTGTGTTTTAAAGTCAGTATTATTGTGTACAGGGGACTTTCATGTGAGAGATTATTCAACATTAATATATTGTTTGTGCCAATTCTCTATACTCCACTGTAATAAACAATACAATGTTTGTGTGCTGGGATAATGACGTCTAACATGGTCATATACCAGTGACAAATACTTAATACTAATAAAGACAAAACTGTAATTTGCCTCCAATTGTCATATTTTTACCAGCTTGCAAAGCTGGTCTACAGCTCATCAGCCACCTAGCCACCACATTATGCCAACATCTCATATATGGCAAAGTTTTTGTAAAACAAGTGTGAATTTATATATTATTAGATTTTGCATCTAATAATAACAGCAGTTTTATTGTTGCCCCTATTATCATCATCATCATCATATTAATGACACTTTAAATGTTGTCAGAGTGATGTTTGATCTCTTAACCTTGAGATCATCAGATGAGGACTTTAACCCAGTTTTGTCATTTCACTAAAGCACCATGTCCACTAGGGGCAGATATGCATCTACTTGGTCAGATATGTGTTGGATCAATCTGAGTTCCCAGAAGTTCTTTTTCTTTTGCCACTAGGGGGGCAGTGTTGATTTATACCAAGATCATGTATTCAGGTGTCAATCAACTCTAGGAAAGACAACCTTGCAGTTACAAGAAGGGATGGAGCTAAAAGAAGCAGGAAGGAAAACAATCTGACAGTGCAGAAGAGAGTGTTTGGGAGACATTCCAACAGGTTTCTGAGTGAGTATGGACGCTATCTGATAATTCATCCCTAGAATGGCTGTGATGATATCACTTACATTTCACAATGTCACCCACACAGGAGGGCATAGGAGTGATCTATGGCTTTATACTGTATATGGAATACATTAAATGAACGCAATGTAATATCTCACAGCCACTCTAGGATTACAGTGGGACCTTTAACAGTGTTGTGGTGTTTTGAATAGTGTGCTTCAGGACCTGCTACAAAGCTGTGCAGTAGAGGTGGCCAGGACCAGGTACAGTCAGTCAGTACCTGGTTCTCCAGCTCAGCCCTCATCTTGTTGGGAAACTGGTTGCAGGTGTCACGGCCCCTTGGCCTGGCCTGTAGGGCCTGTGTAGCCTATGTATGGTGGATCCCTGTATGTGTGCTTCTTCAACAGAGCCTATGGGTGGCGGCCAATGGAGCCTGATCATGATTAGGTGCATTGGAGTGCTCCCTGGCTCCCCATAAAAGACTGGGTGGAAAGCCAGTCTCTCTCTCCCTCTCCAGACGACAGCACCTTTTGTTTGAGTTATCACACTTTACAACACCCCACACTACACTTACCACACATCATTGCTGACACTACTGATTACTGACCTACACACCTCATACCCTTTTGTAAATATTATTTATATCTTTTGTTAATAAATTATTGTTATGTTTTATACCACTACCGTGTGTCCTCCTCGATTTGTCATTGCCTACGGGCCAGGTCGTGACACAGGCAGCAGTCTGTTTTCAGTTCAGAGGAACTCTGAGCACAGACAATACTTTCATTGAGGATAGTTTACACTGGTCTTCAACCACCAACCTTTGATTCTCTAGGCAAAGTTCTTTCCTTTGTGCTATAGAGCGATAGTAAGTCTACAAATGACAACTAAGTTATTAATCTAATAGGATTCAGAAGCCTAAGCTTTCTTTTCATAATTAATTTTTTTTTTTTTCTTTTAGGTGGACAGTGAAAGACAGAAAGTGTTCATAAAGGTGTCAAAGAAAGGGGATTTTTGCCCCTGGAAACTTACTATGTCTCTATAGCACAGAGGAAATAACTTTGCCTTGAAAATCAAAGGTTGGTGGTTCAAGACCAGTGAAAAGCATTTTCTGTCTTTCACTGTCTGTTTTGTATTGTCTTGTATGTCATGACTTTTGAATAAAGATTTATTTAAAAAAAAAATATATATATAAATAAATACAAATTTTGACCAAGTTGAAAAAAATCCACCAAATTTTCCTCCTGTGGAAATGGCACAACGCAGAGGCTTTCCACCTATGTTTTCCACAAAGGAGGAAAGCGGTGGAAAGCATAGGTGGAAAGCCTCTGAAGCCTCTGCGATGTGTCATTTCCACAGGAGGAGGAACATTTGGTGGATTTTTTCAACTTGGTCAAGTTTTTTTTTAATATATTTTCTTTAAATAAATCTTTATTCAAAAGCCATGACATACAAGACAATACAAAACAGACAGTGAAAGACAGAAAATGTTTTCACTAGTCTTTAACCACCAACCTTTGGTTAACTAGGCAAAGTTCTTTCCTCTGTGCTATAGAGCTAATAGTAAGTCCATAAGGGACAACAAAGTTATTAATCTCATAGGATTCCGAAGCCTAAGCTTTCTTTACATAATGTAAACGTTTTATGAGCGGTGCAAACCGCTCCTATAGACCGCTTTTTTACCAAAATTATGATGTCACTAATGATGATGACATGAGTTAGCTAGACCAATGAAACACTTCGATTCTGTTGATTTGTCCATGATGTCATAGGCACAGAGGCACCCGATTGGTTCACCCTGATTTAGAACGCGTTTAGGCCGCAGAAAATACGTCATAAAAAATGATGTCATAGGCACAGAGGTACCTGATTCTGATTGGTTCACCCTTTAGGCCGGAGAAAATAAACATGGTGTCCAATCAAATGCTTACTTGATTATGAATTGACCAAACTGAATAGACCAATGAATTTGAATTTTAAAATTGTATTAAATGAATATCACCCATAAGCAGAGAAAACAACCACACTTTTAGACAGACTGTGGATAATTTCACAGGTTATGAATGATAGGCAACTAATACAAGTTTAAAATACAAATAAAGAGCTTTTGAAAAAAAAAATTATGTCACTAATGATGATGACATGATTTAGCTAGACCAATGAAACACTTCGATTCTGTTGCTTTGTCCATGATGTCATAGTCACAGAGGTACCCGATTGGTTCACCCTGATTTAGAACACGTTTAGGCCGGAGAAAATACGTCATAAAAAACAATGTCATAGACACGGAGGCACCCGATTGGTTCACCCTTTAGGCCATTGAATTTGAATTTCAAAATTGTATTAGATGAATATCACTGATAAGCGATAAAATAACCACACTTTTAGACAGACTGTGGATAATTTCACAGGTTATAAATGACAGGCAGCTAATACAAGTTTAAAATACAAATGAACAGACTTTGAAAAACTAAAATATTCATCTTCTGGCCTCTTCTCGCCTCTCTGGAGATCGACTCTCTGTAGCTCTACTTATTTTGGAAAAGATAAGTATCCACAGACATCCACACGCTTCCCCTCTGCTCCAAGGCTCCACCATGGTCACCTTGTCCTTTGGTTTCCTCTCCCAGTAACTACCACATATATAAAGAGCTAGATGCCTCGTTCGCCTACTATATACCATCTATTGTGATGTAAACATGACATCATGTACATGATTGAATATAATTGGTTTAGATTGATGATGTACATTGTGAATGTTAACCTAGTGATTGTGAATGCTAACTTGTCGCTGCTGATAAATGCTAGCCTGATAAATCAGTCCGCACATCACCACCCCCTGTTGGTGGGCAAAACGAAGTGAAACGTAGTGTGTGAAGAGTCTGACGCTTGCAGTCAGGCTAGATAAATGCTGACTTGGTGATTGTGAATACTAAACTGCTAGTGTTGAATTTGGCAAATTTATTTTTAGAACAGCTAGCTATTGATTGATCATGCATGGCCACGCACGCACGCACGCACGCACGCACGCACGCACACACACACACACACACACACACACACACACACACACACACACACACACACACACGATATTGGTCTGATGCTTAGTTCTTCGGCTCAGAGGTGCCATGTTCAAACCACAGTCTTCCCAGAGTTCAATGATGCACTACTTTGGAATTTTCTATGCAAACTTATACATGGGCGACTCAAAATGTCTTTTTGAATGCATTGGGCCCTAGTGTATTCTGAATCATGGTAGCTCTGTTGGAAAAGATCTTGGCTCATCATCAGAAGGTCAAGGGATCGATCCGCAACACTGGCAACTCTAAATCTGAGCAGTGGACATTGATGGCTTGATTTCTCTCTCCTTTAAAAGGCCATTGTCATTGACAATGCATTGGGCGCTTAAAGTTAAATATTTCAAAAACTACAAATTATTTCAAAGTAAAAATCTCAAGAATACATGTCCACGGTAAGGTGGAATTTTTGAATTGTGAATCATGTTGTTCGTTAAAGTATGTAGGAACAGCGAGGTGCCAAAGTTTTCAGATTTATGTTTTAAAAGTTAAATATCTCCCAAACTACAAAACATTTCATGACAAAGTAAAATCACACATTAAAATTGAACCTTACTGTGGACTTGCATGCCTTGAGACTTTTACTTTGAAATAATTTGTAGTTTTTGAAATATTTAACTTTAAGCACCCAATGCATTGTCAATGGAAAATTACAAACTTTGGCAAGCTACTAGAGCTACAAACAAACAAACAAACAAACCGCTCACACTTTATCGTGTTGAGCTTACTGTGGAAATGTTTGCCTGAAAATGAATATTTGAAATGTTTTATGGTTTTAGAGATATAAGCTTTACAAAATTCAGAAAATTAACATGGGGCTCAATGGCAGATTTGCCCGCCTAAAAAAAACACGTTCGCCTAGGAACTCCATTCATACTTTTTATAATTCTCCTAACTGTGGACACACATACTTGAAAGTTTTACTTTGAAATGTTTTGTACTTTTGGAGATATTTAATTTTAAAATCTTAAATCTGAAAACTCTGGCACCTCGCTGTTCCTACATACTTTAACCGAGCAACTTGATTCACAATTCAAAAATTCCACCTTACTGTGGACATGCATGCTTGAGATTTTTTACTTTGAAATAATGTGTAGTTTTTGAAATATTTAACTTTAAGCGCCCAATGCATTGTCAATGACGATGGAGATTTAAAGGAGGGAAAAAGCAAACCATCAATGTCAAATGCTCTGATACAGTATTGCCAGCATTGGGATTTGATCCCACAACCTTTTGGTGATGAGTCAAGAGCTCTTCCAACTAAGCCACCTAATCACACGTGCTTCAGGTGCCCAGTTCATTTTCAAAGACATTTTGAGTCACCCATGCATATTTTTACAAAGAACATTCCAAAATGCTCCATCATCAAACTACAGGTAGACTGGGGTTTGAGTATGGAACCTCTCTGCTGAAAGTCAGATCATTAGACCACTTTACTACCTGTCAGACACTCAGGGTACAGCTCCCTCTGTGTTTTAAAGTGTTTTTTCTCCTTTTCTATTATTCTAGCCTTGAAAAGAAGAAGAAGAGAAAAAAGTAAATCTTGAATAAGAGACATGTGCCAAGAGAGCCTGAGAGGTGGTATAGTGGTCTAATGATTGGTTCTTTGCCTCAGAGGTGCCATGTTCAAATCCCAGTCTTCCCATAGTTCAATGATGCACTACATTAGAATTTTCTATGCAAACATATACATAGGTAACTCAAAATCTCTTTTTGAATGCATTGGGCCCTTGTGTATTCTGAGTCATGGTAGCTCTGTTGGAAAAGATCTTGACTCATCATCAGAAGGTCATGGAATCAATCCCCAACACTGGCAACTCTACATCTGAGCAGTGGACATTGATGGCTTGATTTCTCTCTCCTTTAAAAGGCCATTGTCATTGACAATGCATTGGGCGCTTAAAGTTAAATATTTCAAAAACTACAAATTATTTCAAAGTAAAAATCTCAAGAATACATGTCCACGGTAAGGTGGAATTTTTGAATTGTGAATCATGTTGTTTGGTTAAAGTATGTAGGAACAGCGAGGTGCCAAAGTTTTCAGATTTAAGTTTTAAAAGTTAAATATCTCCAAAACTACAAAACATTTCTAAGTAAAATCACACATTAAAATTGAACCTTACTGTGGACTTGCATGCCTTGAGACTTTTACTTTGAAATAATTTGTAGTTTTTGAAATATTTAACTTTAAGCACCCAATGCATTGTCAATGGAAAATTACAAACTTTGGCAAGCTACTAGAGCTACAAACGTACACCTAGAAACACTGTTCACACTTTATCGTGTTGAGCTTACTGTGGAAATGTTTGCCTGAAAATGAATATTTGAAATGTTTTATGGTTTTAGAGATATAAGCTTTACAAAATTCGGAAAATTAACATGGGGCTCAATGGCAGATTTGCGTGCCTAAAAAAAACACGTTCGCCTAGGAACTCCATTCATACTTTTTATAATTCTCCTAACTGTGGACACACATACTTGAAAGTTTTACTTTGAAATGTTTTGTACTTTTGGAGATATTTAATTTTAAAATCTTAAATCTGAAAACTCTGGCACCTCGCTGTTCCTACATACTTTAACCGAGCAACTTGATTCACAATTCAAAAATTCCACCCTACTGTGGACATGCATGCTTGAGATTTTTACTTTGAAATAATTTGTAGTTTTTGAAATATTTAACTTTAAGCGCCCAATGCATTGTCAATGACGATGGAGGGAAAAAGGAACCATCAGTGTCAATGCTCTGATACAGTATTGCCAGCATTGGGATTTGATCCCACAACCTTTTGGTGATGAGTCCAGAGCTCTTCCAAGCCACCTAATCACACATGCTGTAAGTACCCAGTTCATTTTCAAACACATTTTGAGTCACCCATGCATATCTTTACAAAGAACATTCCAAAGTGCTCCATCATCAAACTACAGGTACTGGGGTTTGAATATGGAACCTCTCTGCTGAAAGTCAGATCATTAGACCACTTTACTACCTGTCAGACACTCAGG
Organism: Nannobrachium achirus; assembly: GCF_963921795.1. Classification (NCBI taxonomy): domain Eukaryota; kingdom Metazoa; phylum Chordata; class Actinopteri; order Myctophiformes; family Myctophidae; genus Nannobrachium; species Nannobrachium achirus. Next base: position 40,884,014 of record NC_137824.1, read on the forward strand.
GTACAGCTCCCTCTGTGTTTTAAAGTGTTTTTTCTCCTTTTCTATTATTCTAGCCTTGAAAAGAAGAAGAAGAGAAAAAAGTAAATATTGAATAAGAGACATGTGCCAAGAGATTCTGAGAGGTGGTATAGTGGTCTAATGATTGGTTCTTTGCCTCAAAGGTGCCATTTTCAAATCCCAGTCTTCCCATAGTTCAATGATGCACTACATTAGAATTTTCTATGCAAACATATACATGTAATGTGTGTAATAATAAAGATATTATTTAATATCTTCAATTTAAAAGGGAAAAGCATTTATGATTATTTAAAGAAAAGGCTTGAAAATCGAAGTCCACAATATATCATACTCCCTAAATATTTTTGCACCGCTCACTTCGCACGGGTGCGATTTTTTTCCCCCCTTTTAGCGGGACAGTGAAAGACAGAAAATGTTCATAAAGGTGTCAAAGGAAAGGGATTTTTGCCCCAGTAGACTTACTTTGGTTCTATAGCACAGAGGAAAGAACTTTGCTTAGAGAATCAAGTGTTGGTGGTTCAAGACCACCGAAAAGCATTTTCTGTCTTTCACTGTCTGTTTTGTATTGTCTTGTATGTCATAGCTTTTGAATACAGATTTATTACAATTATAAAAAATATAAATAAATAAAAACTTGACCAAGTTGAAAAGATCCACCACATTTTCCTTCTCCTGTGGAAATGGCACAGCGCAGATGCTTTCCACTTATGTTTTCCACAAGCGGTTTAAGTCCAGACACCAAGTTTCAAGACGGTACCATGCTGTGAACTGGAGTTATCGCTGTTTAAAGCCCAGCCAATAGGAATACAGGGAGGGGGGGGGGCTTAATCAATTACAGCTCGTCCCTATTGGCCGAAAAAAGTCCAAAGTCGTGTGAGCGTTTTAAAGTTTAAATCACGTTGCTAGGCAAAAGTATGCCAGAGTAATTTGGCGCCAAAGTTTCTCTTTTTTATTAATATCATTTTTGAGTCCCCCATTCATAGTCAATGGGGTTTTGGGCGGCATTTTTTGCGCGGCATTTTTCGCGAATTACGTCACCATGGTAACGCGGATCGGAAAGAAAAGTAATAGCAACCTATTCCCGGCCGAGCCGCACGTTTTTATGAATATATTGCGGGGGTGGCATAAATTTTGCCGCAGTTTTTACAGAAATTTGCAAGAACATTAATTATGTGCCTGCCATACAATGGCAAAAACACTTATTGTAAAATCCAATACTTCATTAAATGTGCCTGCCATGCAATGGCAAAACACTTATTGTAATCCACCATACTTAAGTAAGTCAGTAATGTTCTTGCAAATTTCGGCACGTAATAACTGCCGCACAATTCATGCAACCCCCGCAATATATACATCAAAACGTGCGGCTCGGCCGGGAATGGTCTGCTATTACTTTTATTTCCGATCCGCGTTACCATGGCGATGTAATTAGCTAAAAAATTACGCCCAAAAACCCCATTGACTTTGAATGGGGGAAAGCAGAACAAAACAGATACTTTGGCACCACTCTGGCATACTTTTGCCTAGCAACGTGATTTCAACTTTAAAACGCTCACACGACTTTGTACTGTTTGGTTGCACACACACTTTGTTGCTGCAGGCACACTTAAAATGTCTTAGAAATTTTCCTTTCTAGTTCTACATAACATTAAGGTTAAGAGCCATTTAATTTGTCAAACACTGAAATGATTCTGCAGGTACATACTATATATTATTGCTCAGGTGATAATAGGCAAAAAAGTGGAAGAGTTCAGTGTCATAAAAGTAAAAGTCTTGTTAAGTGTGTCTTCAACCTGTTCATGTCAAGAAGCAAAAGACGCTGGTGTGGCACTCCTGGTTTTACTAGGACGGGGTTCAATTCCCTGTGGTGTCCTGCTGATTGCACTTGATTTGGGGGTTTGATTGTACTTAAAGGAGTAGTTCACCCCCAAAATGACTTTTTTTCTATTGATTACTCATGCCATGGAGAGTAGAGTTCAATAATATTTTTAGGAATGCGACAAAAAGTCGCATTCCTAGGACAAAAATGTGATAACAATAAATGTACCCCCATTTGTTCCGGATGTGGACCCGTTTTGAAACGGGTCTCCATCCGGAATCAATGGGGGTAAATTTACTCTAATCAAATTTTTGTCTTAGGAATGTGACAAAAAACAAAAAATATTATTGAACTCTACTCTCCATGGCATGAGTAATCAATAGAAAAAAAGTCATTTTGGGGGTAAGTGTAGTTAGTAATTTAGACATGTAGATGTTAAATATGTAATGTGTCTAAATATGTAATGTGTATTAGTTTAGTAGTGTCTTCATCTATGTATCCGATGAAACTATGGTTATTGAATTTCTTAATGAATTTTCCATGTGGGTGACAGACACTCTGAACAAAGATTTAGCTATCAAAGTCGTGACCAAAAGGTTTTAAGTGTGCCTGCAGCTCGCTAAATGTGTGCAACCTTGTGTAGCAGATGGTGTTAGCATTAGCATTTGTTAGCATTAGCATTTGTCGAAAAAAAAGTAGGGTTCAAGAGGTCACACAGCAATGTGTCACACATACACAAGTTCGTCTTGACAAGCTATACAACATAGTAAAAGATAGGCACTATCGGAAAATTAAGACTTAAAATCTATGTTTTGACGACATACTATGGTCTTATGTAATTTTGGGGGTTTTGAAGACAATCTGAAAAAACTGAATTAATTTCATATCCACGCGTTTGTCTCGACGAGCTATACAACATACTAAAAGACGGGCGCTTAAAACCTATTGGTTTCTGAGTTATCACACTTTGAAAAATCTGGGATTAGATTTAGAATTAAGGAGAAAATGGGTAAGACATTTTAAGTGTGCCTGCATCTTGCTAAGTGTGTGCAACCTTACGTAGCGGATGGTATTGGCATTAGCATTTGTTAGCGTTAGCATTTGTTAGCATTAGCATTTGTTAACATTAGCATTTGTCGAAAAAAAGTAGGGTTTCAGGGGTCTCACAACAATGTGTCACACATCCACACGTTCGTCTCGACGAGCTATACAACATACCAAAATATCGGAAATTTAAGACTTAAAATCTATGTTTTGCCGCTTTACTATAGTCTTATGTAATTTTGGGGGTTTTGAAGACAATCTGAAAAAATGAATTAATTTCATATCCACGCGTTAGTTTCGAAGAGCTAAACAACATAGTAAGAGACAGGCGCTTAAAACCTATTGGTTTCCGAGTTATCGCAATTTGAAAAATCTAGGATTGCATTTGTCGAAAAAAAGTAGGGTTCCAGGGGTCGCACAGCAATGTGTCACACATCCACACGTTCGTCCCGACGAGCTATACAACATACCAAAAGATAGGCACTATCGGAAATTTAAGACTTAAAATCTATGTTTTGACGCCTTACTATAGTCCTATGTAATTTTGGGGGTTTTGAAGACAATCTGAAAAAAAAAAAGAATTAATTTCATATCCACGCGTTTGTCTCGAAGAGCTATACAACATACTAAGAGACAGGTGCTTAAAACCTATTGGTTTCCGAGTTATCGCAATTTGAAAAATCTAGGATTGCATTTGTCGAAAAAAAGTAGGGTTCCAGGGGTCGCACAGCAATGTGTCACACATCCACACGTTCGTCCCGACGAGCTATACAACATACCAAAAGATAGGCACTATCGGAAATTTAAGACTTAAAATCTATGTTTTGACGCCTTACTATAGTCTTATGTAATTTTGGGTTTTTTGAAGACAATCTGAAAAAATGAATTAATTTCATATCCACGCGTTAATTTCGAAGAGCTAAACAACATAGTAAGAGACAGGCGCTTAAAACCTATTGGTTTCCGAGTTATCGCACTTTGAAAAATCTGGGATTGCATTTGTCGAAAAAAAGTAGGGTTCCAGGGGTCGCACAGCAATGTGTCACACATCCACAAGTTCCTTCTCGACGAGCTATACAACATACCAAAAGATAGGCACTATCGGAAATGTAATACTTAAAATCTATGTTTTGACGCCTTACTATAGTCCTATGTAATTTTGGGGGTTTTGAAGACAATCTGAAAAAAATGAATTAACTTCATATCCACGCATTCGTCTCGAAGAGCTATACAACATATTAAGAGACAGGCGCTTAAAACCTATTGGTTTCCGAGTTATCCCACTTTGAAAAATCTGGGATTGTATTTGTCGAAAAAAAGTAGGGTTACAGGGGTCGCACAGCAATGTGTCACACATCCACACGTTCGTCTCGACTAGCTATACAACATACCAAAAGATAGTCACTATCGGAAATGTAAGACTTAAAATCTATGTTTTGACGCCTTACTATAGTCTTATGTAATTTTGGGGGTTTTGAAGACAATCTGAAGAAAAAAAAAACCGAATTAATTTCATATCCACGCGTTCGTCTCGAAGAGCTATACAACATACTAAGAGACAGGTGCTTAAAACCTATTGGTTTCCGAGTTATCGCAATTTGAAAAATCTAGGATTGCATTTGTCGAAAAAAAGTAGGGTTCCAGGGGTCGCACAGCAATGTGTCACACATCCACACGTTCGTCTCGACGAGCTATACAACATACCAAAAGATAGGCACTATCGGAAATTTAAGACTTAAAATCTATGTTTTGACGCCTTACTATAGTCTTATGTAATTTTGGGGGTTTTGAAGACAATCTGAAAAAATGAATTAATTTCATATCCACGCGTTCGTCTCGAAGAGCTAAACAACATACTAAGAGACAGGCGCTTAAAACCTATTGGTTTCCGAGTTATCGCACTTTGAAAAATCTGGGATTGCATTTGTCGAAAAAAAGTAGGGTTCCAGGGGCCACACAGCAATGTGTCACACATCTACACGTTCCTTCTCGACGAGCTATACAACATACCAAAAGATAGGCACTATCGGAAATGTAATACTTAAAATCTATGTTTTGACGCCTTACTATAGTCTTATGTAATTTTGGGGGTTTTGAAGACAATCTGAAAAAAATGAATTAACTTCATATCCACGCATTCGTCTCGAAGAGCTATACAACATATTAAGAGACAGGCGCTTAAAACCTATTGGTTTCCGAGTTATCCCACTTTGAAAAATCTGGGATTGCATTTGTCGAAAAAAAGTAGGGTTCCAGGGGTCGCACAGCAATGTGTCACACATCCACACGTTCGTCTTGACGAGCTATACAACATAACAAAAGATAGGCACTATCGGAAATGTAAGACTTAAAATCTATGTTTTGAAGCCTTACTATAGTCTTATGAATTTTGGGGGTTTTGAAGACAATCTTAAAAAAATGAATTAATTTCATATCCACGCGTTCGTCTCGAAGAGCTATAAAACATACTAAGAGACAGGCGCTTAAAACCTATTGGTTTCCGAGTTATCGCACTTTGAAAAATCTAGGATTGCATTTGTCGTAAAAAAGTCGGGTTCCAGGGGTCACACAGCAATGTGTCACACATACACAAGTTCGTCTCGACAAGCTATACAACATAGTAAAAGATAGGCACTATCGGAAAATTAAGACTTAAAATCTATGTTTTGACGACATACTATGGTCTTATGTAATTTTGGGGGTTTTGAAGACAATCTGAAAAGACTGAATTAATTTCATATCCACGCGTTTGTCTCGACGAGCTATACAACATACTAAAAGACGGGCGCTTAAAACCTATTGGTTTCTGAGTTATCACACTTTGAAAAATCTGGGATTAGATTTAGAATTAAGGAGAAAATGGGTAAGACATTTTAAGTGTGCCTGCATCTTGCTAAGTGTGTGCAACCTTATGTAGCGGATGGTGTTGGCATTAGCATTTGTTAGCGTTAGCATTTGTTAGCATTAGCATTTGTTAACATTAGCATTTGTCGAAAAAAGTAGGGTTTCAGGGGTCTCACAACAATGTGTCACACATTCACACGTTCGTCTCGACGAGCTATACAACATACCAAAATATCGGAAATTTAAGACTTAAAATCTATGTTTTGCCGCTTTACTATAGTCTTATGTAATTTTGGGGGTTTTGAATACAATCTTACAATCTGAAAAAATGAATTAATTTCATATCCACGCGTTAGTTTCGAAGACCTAAACAACATACTAAGAGACAGGCGCTTAAAACCTATTGGTTTCCGAGTTATCGCAATTTGAAAAATCTAGGATTGCATTTGTCGAAAAAAAGTAGGGTTCCGGGGGTCGCACAGCAATGTGTCACACATCCACACGTTCGTCCCGACGAGCTATACAACATACCAAAAGATAGGCACTATCGGAAATTTAAGACTTAAAATCTATGTTTTGACGCCTTACTATAGTCCTATGTAATTTTGGGGGTTTTGAAGACAATCTGAAAAAAAAAAAAAGAATTAATTTCATATCCACGCGTTCGTCTGGAAGAGCTATATGTAAGATGGGCCAGTCTTACTGTTACGTTAAAAAATAACGGTATTATAATAATACAATACTATTAACCATTTACCATTAAAGGAATATATATATTTTACTGTTGTATGATTACACTTATATAAACCCAAATGGAAAAGGGGGACCTTTGTTGCCGGACAACGCCAGTTGGACTTTAACCAACTATACTATAGTCCTATGTAATTGTGGGGGTTTTGAAGACAATCTGAAAAAAAAAAAAAAAGAATTAATTTCATATCCACGCGTTCGTCTCGAAGAGCTATATGTAAGATGGGCCAGTCTTACTGTTACGTTCAAAAATAACGGTATTATAATAATACAATACTATTAACCATTTACCATTAAAGGAATATATATATTTTACTGTTGTATGATTACTCTTATATAAACCCAAATGGAAAAGGGGGACCTTTGTTGCCGGACAACGCCAGTTGGACTTTAACCAAAAAACCATTAAAGGTTTCACACCACTAGGCTAGACACAGGTTCGTAATTATACCAGGTTGGGAGAGCAATAAGTGGGTACGAACACCCAGAGAGATTGACACCAGACGTTTGTTTCAGGGGGTTACAAAAGTACAAGAAGTTTATTGTGCCTATACAAGCGGGGTCTCTAAAATGCCCTAAAAACAAATACAAAAGAAAAACCTAAAAGGCGCCACTAGACTAAAACACAATACAAATCATTTATTAAATAGTTAAAATGTTATTAAAAGGTTCTTTGATCCACTAGTATCGTTATTCCGATTGATAGCAAGGGGTTGGCACCAGGGAGCCAGAGTAGCCACACAGCTCAGCAGTACTCAACAGCGTACATCACACGTCATCTCCTGGAACACACAATGGGAGGCCGCCAGATCATATGCTCACAGGTGTAACATAGTTGTCTTAAGGGTACGGTGCTTAATTTCATGTGTCGCTATGGAAAGTTACTTACACACCAGGGAAGCGAATGCTCCCCGGTGAGTGGTGTAGGCGTGCGACACACAGGACCGTCCCTCTCCGCCTCTCTCACCGGCAGTCAGGTAGTCGTCTTTCTCTCACAGCGGGCCAGGCAGTTGGTTCGCCTCTCTCACCGGCGTGCCAGTCTCTCCGTTCGCTGTAACTACAAGGTTCACACAAAGTCTCTCAGTGTAGCTTAGCTACTTCGCTCAACCACGTGAGCCTCGGCTCTTACTCAACCCGTCCGTGCTGCTCCCCCTCTCCGCTTGACTGAGCACAATGTCCCATTTCACAGTCCTGCGTCCCGCCCAGCTGCCAGCTCATTGGTCAGCCGTGACGTCAACCCACACTGCATAGGCTGCGACATAGCCGCTAGTTATCCTATCCAGAACCTTCATTCACTTAAAGTCCCACAGTCCATTCAGAAAAAGGAGGACATGGTTAGGGAGAAAGGAATATTATTACACATAAATACCATAACGAAAATACAATGTGTTTAAATAAAAGAAACAAAAAGAAAACATCATTGTAGTTAAAGAAACAATACAAAAAATGAAAAATAACAACACCCTCCTTTCATCCCGATCACATATACAACATACTAAGAGACAGGTGCTTAAAACCTATTGGTTTCCGAGTTATCGCAATTTGAAAAATCTAGGATTGCATTTGTCGAAAAAAAGTAGGGTTCCAGGGGTCGCACAGCAATGTGTCACACATCCACACGTTCGTCTTGACGAGCTATACAACATAACAAAAGATAGGCACTATCGGAAATGTAAGACTTAAAATCTATGTTTTGAAGCCTTACTATAGTCTTATGAATTTTGGGGGTTTTGAAGACAATCTGAAAAAAATGAATTAATTTCATATCCACGCATTCGTCTCGAAGAGCTATACAACATATTAAGAGACAGGCGCTTAAAACCTATTGGTTTCCGAGTTATCACACTTTGAAAAATCTGGGATTGCATTTGTCGAAAAAAAGTAGGGTTCCAGGGGTCGCACAGCAATGTGTCACACATCCACACGTTCGTCTTGACGAGCTATACAACATAACAAAAGATAGGCACTATCGGAAATGTAAGACTTAAAATCTATGTTTTGAAGCCTTACTATAGTCTTATGAATTTTGGGGGTTTTGAAGACAATCTGAAAAAAATGAATTAATTTCATATCCACGTGTTCGTCTCGAAGAGCTATAAAACATACTAAGAGACAGGCGCTTAAAACCTATTGGTTTCCGAGTTATCGCACTTTGAAAAATCTAGGATTGCATTTGTCGTAAAAAAGTCAGGTTCCAGGGGTCACACAGCAATGTGTCACACATCCACACGTTCATCTCGACGAGCTATACAACATACTAAAAGATAGACACTATCGGAAAATTAAGACTTATAATCTATTTTTTTACAACATACTATAGTCTTATGTAACTTTGGGGGTTTTGAAGACAATCTGATAAAATTGAATTAATTTCGTATCCAAGCGTTCGCCTCGACGAGTTATACAACTTACTAGAAGACAGGCGCTTAAAACCTATTGGTTTCCGAGTTATCGCAATTTGAAAAATCTAGGATTGCATTTGTCGAAAAAAAATTAGGGTTCCAGAGGTCGCAAAGCAATGTGTCACACATCCACACGTTCGTCTCAACCAGCTATACAACATACCAAAAGTTAGGCACTATCGGAAATGTAAGACTTAAAATCTATGTTTTGACGCCTTACTATAGTCTTATGTAATTTTGGGGGTTTTGAAAACAATCTGAAAAAAAAAAGAATTTATTTCATATCCACGCGTTCGTCTCGAAGAGCTATACAACATACTAAGAGACAGGTGCTTAAAACCTATTGGTTTCCGAGTTATCGCACTTTGAAAAATCTAGGATTAGATTTAGAATTAAGGAGAACATTTCTAAGACATTTTAAGTGTGCCTGCAGCTCGCTAAGTGTGTGCAACCTTGTGTAGCGGATGGTGTTAGCATTAGCATTTTTAGCATTATCATTTGTTAACATTAGCATTTGTCGTATAAAAGTCGGGTTCCAGAGGCCACACAGCAATGTGTCACACATCCACACGTTCGTCTCGACGAGCTATACAACATACCAAAAGATAGGCACTATCGAAACCAATCGGTTTTAAGCGCCTGTCTCTTAGCTCTTCGAAACTAACGCGTGGATATGAAATTAATTCATTTTTTCAGATTGTCTTCAAAACCCCCAAAATTACATAAGACTATAGTCTTATGTAATTTTGGGGGTTTTGAAGACAATCTGAAAAAATGAATTAATTTCATATCCACGCGTTAGTTTCGAAGAGCTAAGAGACAGGCGCTTAAAACCGATTGGTTTCCGAGTTATCGCACTTTGAAAAATCTGGGATTGCATTTGTCGAAAAAAAGTAGGGTTCCAGGGGCCACACAGCAATGTGTCACACATCCACACGTTCCTTCTCGACGAGCTATACAACATACCAAAAGATAGGCACTATCGGAAATGTAATACTTAAAATCTATGTTTTGATGCCTTACTATAGTCTTATGTAATTTTGGGGGTTTTGAAGACAATCTGAAAAAAAAAAAAAAGAATAAATTTCATATCCACGCGTTCGTCTCGAAGAGCTATACAACATACTAAGAGACAGGCGCTTAAAACCTATTGGTTTCTGAGTTATCGCACTTTGAAAAATCTAGGATTAGATTTAGAATTAAGGAGAACATTTCTAAGACATTTTAAGTGTGCCTGCAGCTCGCTAAGTGTGTGCAACCTTGTGTAGCGGATGGTGTTAGCATTAGCATTTTTAGCATTAGCATTTGTTAACATTAGCATTAGCATTTGTTAACATTAGCATTTGTATAAAAGTCGGGTTCCAGAGGCCACACAGCAATCTGTCACACATCCACACGTTCCTTCTCGATGAGCTATACAACATACTAAAAGATAGGCACTATCGGAAAATTAAGACTTAAAATCTAATTTTTGACGACATACTATATAGTCTTATGTAATTTTGGGGGTTTTGAAGACAATCTGAAAAAAACGAATTAATTTCCTATCCACGCGTTCGTCTCGAAGAGCTATACAACATACTAAGAGACAGGTGCTTAAAACCTATTGGTTTCCGAGTTATCGCAATTTGAAAAATCTAGGATTGCATTTGTCGAAAAAAAGTAGGGTTCCAGGGGTCGCACAGCAATGTGTCACACATCCACACGTTCGTCTCGACGAGCTATACAACATACCAAAAGATAGGCACTATCGGAAATTTAAGACTTAAAATCTATGTTTTGACGCCTTAGTCTTATGTAATTTTGGGGGTTTTGAAGACAATCTGAAAAAAACAAAACGAATTAATTTCATATCCACGCGTTCGTTTCGAAGAGCTATACAACATACTAAGAGACAGGTGCTTAAAACCTATTGGTTTCCGAGTAATCGCACTTTGAAAAATCTGGGATTGCATTTGTCGAAAAAAAGTAGGGTTCCAGGGGTCGCACAGCAATGTGTCACACATCCACACGTTCGTCTCGACGAGCTATACAACATACCAAAAGATAGGAACTATCGGAAATTTAAGACTTAAAATCTATGTTTTGACGCCTTACCATAGTCCTAAACTTGAAATGGGTCGTTCTGCATAGTACTTGGGATTTGTTGATGTAAATGTTCACATAGAGTGTAATAATTGGTAAAACAAACTTTTGGCCTATTTGTGGAGATAAGCGACCAACGGTCGCTTATCTCCCGATTAGGGAGTCTTACTGGTCCTATGTAATTTTGGGGGTTTTGAAGACAATCTGAAAAAAAAAGAATTAATTCCCTATCCACGCGTTCGTCTCGAAGAGCTATACAACATACTAAGAGACAGGTGCTTAAAACCTATTGGTTTCCGAGTTATCGCAATTTTAAAAATCTAGTATCGCAGTTTAGTATCAAAACCTCCACCGGCCGTCCGTCCGTCGGTCGGTCACACGTCACACGTCACACCTTTGCCCTGCTCATATCTCCGCATCAGTATGACATCACACCACATGTGTACGCAAACCTGTGTACGTTGCTGTGGCAACAGTCTGTTGTTGCTGGTCTGTTAGTGTACGTTAGCAACCACCTTAGCAACCATGGTTTTACCCTAGCAACCAACTGTTTACCCTAGTCTCAATATATTGAATCCACTTTCACGATGTAAAGTCCAGTTCAACATTTCAAACACCAAAAATGGTAAAATACCAAACAATACAGGTTCTCAGGGTTCTTGAAGATCAAGAGTCTTGGTCAAATACTTCTGTTGGTTTCTGCACTGATCATTTATACAATTCAGCTGTGTTTGCTCGTGTCATCATGATGAGGTCATAAATCAGCCATGCCCAAATATAGATTTTACGGGTTTACATGCTTACTCAGTTATTCGTTATGTGAAAGTCCTATGACGTCTATGATATCTGACATCATCATACATACATTCCCTTTTATGCCCATAAATGGAGATCCCCTCTGTAGAACCAGCCACTGACATCACTGTAATGTCAGGGGAACCAAATCCCTTTTATGCCCATAAATGGAGATCCCTGTGATGCCAGGGGAACCAAATCCCTTTTATGCCCATATATGGAGATATGGAGATCCCCGTGTTGCCAGGGTAACCAAATCCATTTTATGCCCATATATGGAGATCCCTGTGATGCCAGGGGAACCAAATCCCTTTTACGCCCATATATGGAGATCCCTTATGTCATCAATATTAAGCCCATATCTGTGAATATCTATGGGTACCAGATGTCTCCATATATGGTTAAATGGTCCGATATACATCACTGGCCAGAAGATCAAGAAATGGTGCAACCTCGCCCTTTGCTTTTCTCCCTTAGGCATCTTACTGGTAGGTAGTTTAATGAGGAATGCAATGCAGTATGGTGGTAGGTAGGTAGTTATGGCCTTTGATGTAAGATTTTCACTTTCTAGGATAACTATATTTGCTATTCCCAGATGATGCCCTTTTAGGGTACCCCTCATGCCCATATATGGAGATCCCCAGGCTTTACTAATTAACATAAGTTTTATGCCCATATATGGAGATCATTGTCCCAATGTCATCAGATATATGGGCATAAATGGACACAGGCAAACTAGATGGGCTGTATGGATATCCAGATGTGTGATGTAAGTGTTTTATTCCAAATGTGGCACCCCACAGACATATTTCCAGAAACAAAATCCCTTTCATGCCCATATATGGAGATTTCTGATGTCATCAATCCCAGGCCCTGTAAAAAACATGGTTGCTATGGTAAACAGTTGGTTGCTAGGGTAAACAGTTGGTTGCTAGGGTAAGAAAACATGGTTGCTATGGTAAACAATTGGTTGCTAGGGTAAACAGTTGGTTGCTAGGGTAAAAAAAACATGGTTGCTGTGGTAAACAGTTGGTTGCTAGGGTAAACAGTTGGTTGCTAAGGTAAAAAACATGGTTGCTATGGTAAACAGTTGGTTAGTAGGGTAAACCTTCAATGATTTTGACATCTTGTTACTAATCTGTCGGTAGATAATGCCGGTCTTATATAAGGGTCATTTGTGTACGGTGTGATGTCATACTGATGTCAGCAGTGTGACAGGAGATAAGCGACCAACGGTCGCTTATCTCCCGATTAGGGAGTCTTACTGGTCTCCCGATTAGGGAGTCTTACTGGTATCAAAACCTCCACCGGCCGTCCGTCGGTCGGTCACACGTCACACCTTTGCCCTGCTCATATCTCCGCATCAGTATGACATCACACCACATGTGTACACAAACCTTTGTGTACGTTGCTGTGGCAACAGTCTGTTGTTGCTGGTCTGTTAGTGTACGTTAGCAACCACCTTAGCAACCATGGTTTTACCCTAGCAACCAACTGTTTACCCTAGCAACCAACTGTTTACCATAGCAACCATGTTTTTTTACCCTAGCAACCAACCGTTTACCATAGCAACCATTTTTTTACCCTAGCAACCAACTGTTTACCATAGCAACCATGTTTTTTTTACCTTAGCAACCAACTGTTTACCATAGCAACCATGTTTTTTACCCTACATCCCTCCATATATGGAGATAACCGACGAATCTCACTAAGTCTGACCTCACAAGCCCCATAGTTGGACACGAACAACATATAACTCCATATATAGAGACATAGCTGCTGACATCAGTATGACATCACACTGCTGACATCAGTATGACATCACACCGTACACAAATGACCCTTATATAAGACCGGCATTATCTACCGACAGATTGTGGAGATAAGCGACCAACGGTCACTTATCTCCCGATTAGGGAGTCTCACTGGTGTAATTTTGAGGGTTTTGAAGACAATCTGAAAAAAATTGATTAATTTAATATCCACGCGTTCGTCTCGAAGAGCTATACAACATATTAAGAGACAGGCGCTTAAAACCTATTGGTTTCCGAGTTATCGCACTTTGAAAAATCTAGTATTGCATTTGTCAAAAAAAAGTAGGGTTCCAGGGGTCGCACAGCAATGTGTCACACATCCACACGTTCGTCTCGACGAGCTATACAACATACCAAAATATAGGCACTATCGGAAATTTAAGACTTAAAATCTATTTTTTTACAACATACTATAGTCTTATGTAACTTTGGGGGTTTTGAAGACAATCTGATAAAATTGAATTAATTTCGTATCCAAGCGTTCGTCTCGACGAGTTATACAACTTACTAGAAGACAGGCGCTTAAAACCTATTGGTTTCCGAGTTATCGCAATTTGAAAAATCTAGGATTGCATTTGTCGTAAAAAAGTCGGGTTCCAGGGGCCACACAGCAATGTGTCACACATCCACACGTTCCTTCTCGGCGAGTTATACAACATACTAAAAGATAGGCACTATCGGAAAATTAAGACTTAAAATCTAATTTTTGACGACATACTATAGTCTTATGTAATTTTGAGGGTTTTGAAGACAATCTGAAAAAATGAATTAATTTCATATCCACGCGTTCGTCTCGAAGAGCTATACAACATACTAAGAGACAGGCGCTTAAAACCTATTGGTTTCCGAGTTATCACACAAAAATCCTAGGATTGCATTTGTCGAAAAAAAGTAGGGTTCCAGGGGTCGCACAGCAATGTGTCACACATCCACACGTTCGTCTCGACGAGCTATACAACATACTAAAAGATAGACACTCTCGGAAAATTAAGACTTATAATCTATGTTTTGACGAAAAAAAGTAGGGTTCCAGGGGTCGCACAGCAATGTGTCACACATCCACGCGTTCGTCTTGACGAGTTATACAACTTACTAAAAGACAGGCGCTTAAAACCTTTTGGTTTCCGCGTTATGGCACTTTGAAAAATCTAGGATTAGATTTAGAGTTAAGGAGAACATTTCTAAGACATTTTAAGTGTGCCTGCAGCTCGCTAAGTGTGTGCAACCTTGTGTAGCGGATGGTGTTAGCATTAGCATTTTTAGCATTAGCATTTGTTAACATTAGCATTTGTCGTAAAAAAGTCGGGTTCCAGGGGTCGCACAGCAATGTGTCCACACGTTGGTCTCAAGGAGCTATACAACATACTAAAAGATAGGCACTATCGGAAAATTAAGACTTAAAATCTATGTTTTGACGACATACATATGCGACCAGGGCACTTAGGCCCGGAAACAGGCAACCAGACAACGCCACTCTGGGAATTTCACCCAAAGAATACCATATAGACCATCAAACATAATTTTCCGAATGTCTGTCCGTCCGTCTGTCCGTCCGTCCGTCCGTCTGTCTGAGTGTCCGTCTGTAACAGTGTTTCTCCTCAGTGGCTGGAGCAATTGATCTGAAATCGCATCACCATTAGCATATGAACACACCTGACATAACTGTGAAGCCCGTTTGTCACTTTCACAAATCGTATGCTGTATATTAGCATTTTTATGGTGTATCTATATCTATTCTGCATCTAGCTTGAGGCATATCTATTCTGCATCTAGCATGAGGCAACATGTTTAACCAGCTCTGTGTGTGTGTGTGTGTGTGTGTGTGTGTGTGTGTGTGTGTGTGTGTGTGGGTGGGCGGGGGGGGTCTGTTGTCTGGCCCTGTTACAGATTTTGTCCAAAAATCATGCAGATCGGTACACAGTATCTCTGTAGCCATTAAACGAAACGGGTATTTCTTACATTGATGCTCCTACATATTATCATGCAAGCACCAGTTAAAGTTACTTTCCATCCCTCATATACTGTGTGCACGAGTGCACACCCCATAACCCACACACTGCACATCATTTCAGAGCTCATATCTTTGAACGGGTAAGGGCTAGTGTATATTGAATACCCAATCACAGGTTTAGTAAAGGAGATGAGCAGAGACGTGTGTTTCCAGTTTATAATAAACAATCGTTTTATTTATAGTTCAAGTCAGAATGGATGTACTCCAGACTTCAAACTGGAAGAGGTCATGAGGTTAGGAATATATTTATTTCATTTACAAAACACTATTTAAAAGAGATTACGAAATGTATCAAAATGCATCAAGGGTTAAAATGACAATAGCCTACTACCAGTAGCCAGGGGTACCAAGGGTGTCCTTGCACACAGGAGGAGGCAGGAAGTGAGGTAGTGAGGGAAAGGGGTTTCAACGCCACCAAGAGCACACACAAACACGCATCACTCACTGTAAGACACAAAAGTATGTTAGAAACACAAAAACTGGTTTTCTTCACACCAAGAATGGAAATAAGCATGCCACACACTGCTACCATGCACTAGCAAACACTAAAACCCCACTACATCCTATACCAGGACCAACCACCTGTGGGGACTACAACTATGGCACACCCGCACTACTGGTATTGACATAGCCAAGTATTCCTCATATCGTGAGTGTATGCCTTAAGAGCTGGTTTGCACAAATAAAATAATCAAATAACCAAAATCATAAGGACAAAAACAGCAGGGGCACAGAGCTCCTCCTATTAACAGAAGAACAGATATTAACAATACAATCTAAAACAATTTGCCATATGAAGCCATGGCATGGAGGGGTCCACGCGGTCAGTGCTCCGGCTGGTCCACAAGGCAACAGAAACATCAGGAGCTAGATATAGCGGCTCCGCATGCGAATCCCCATACAAGGCTAATAGGCCTATTGACAGGTGGGGGGAAATAACAGCCTATCCCACAAGGGGATTCCCACCGTCATGTCTGTAACATTAAAGAACACTCATATTAAGCCCAGAACTTGAATCATATCTACTAAAACATACAGGTGAGGACAGTGCATACCATCAATGAAGCTCTAGCACTTACGACCCAATACACCACCAGGCAAACGCCACAAGCCAGCCAGCTACTCTGGTGGCTGGGTGTGGCTCCCTTTTATTCAGCCAGGTGTCTCAGCTGTCATGAATGTGTAATTAGGGGCCGTCACATGACTGGAGTGAATGCTCAACCCACTACACATACATTGTGTATGTATGTATTTTTTATGTAATTTTGGGGACAATCTGGAAAAAGAAAAGAAAAATAATTTCATATCCACGCGTTCGTCTCAACAAGCTATATAACATACTAAATGACGGGCACTTAAAACCTATACAGTAAATAACCACCAAAAAAGCCAGTCTATATTGTTGTGAGCTTGGCTTGTAGATTTAGACCTATAGGGTTCCAAGAGTGTATGTTATATTCCATTGTGTGTATGAGACCATGTGTTGCGGTGGATGATAAAGTGTTGCGGTGTATGAGACCACATGTTGCGGAAGATGATAAAATATGCGGTGTAATACGACTATATAGCCTTATGTTGAAACCCACAGCCTTATGTCGAAACTCAAGAAGTTACCCCTTTTTTTCAAAGTCTTCGAAAAACCCCAAAAGACGACATACTATATATATCCTTATGTCGAAACGCAAGAAGTTCCATCTTTTTTTCAAAGTATTCGAAAACCCCAAAAGACGACATACTATAGCCTTATGTCGAAACGAAAGATGCTCCACCTTTTTTTCAAAGTCTTCGAAAAACCCCAAGAGACGACATACTATATATAGTGCGACGATTCGTAAGGATCAAAGCGAGTTCAGGGGGCGGTCCCAAGGGAGCGCGCGCGCGGAGGGGGGTGGGTCACTAGGTCCTGCCCCCCCCCCTTACCCATAGTTCTTAGGGAAGTCAGATGGTGGGACTCAGTCTTGTTGCATAGCACTGCTGCTTGCTACCATGCTGCAGTACACACACAAGTGCCACACTTGTTGCTTGCAGGTAGCTGTGCTGCTGCCCACCGCTTGGAGAGGGTGCCTAACTTGGCTGAGTATTTCTGTCTGTTTCTGCTATTTTTCTATCGCTCAATTCATGTATGTTCAATGACCATACATGAAGCTAGTTAACATTTGTTGTTAGGTTTCTTTAGAACTTGATTATATTGTGTTTTTCTCTAGATAGATATCCATTTACATTGTTATATTGCTGTTAATGTACTGACCTATTATCTTGTTTATTATTGCGATGTTGTATCTGCTTATTGTAAGTCGCTTTGGATTAAAAGCGTCTGCTAAATGCCTAAACTGTAAACTGTAAACTGTAAACTTAGCTGCCAAACTAAGAAGCTGTGTTCTTGGCCAGGTTGTATGGGAAGTTTGAGATTGTTATTCTGGTAATCGCTGAATTCTAAACTGCTGTTTCAAGGTTCAGATTTCTTGCTATCGTTGCTGGTGCCTAGCTGATTTCTGTACTTTCAGTTTGTTGCTAAAGCTATTTCAAAGGTGTTACAGGTTTGCTAAAGTTGCTAAAGGTAAACTCAGTATCATAGAAGTTGGCTGTGGCTACGGGCTAAATGCTAACTTATTTCGTGCCCTGGTGGGCCTTTACTGGGCTACCATGAGTTAAAGTAATTTCAGTCGTTGGGTTTGTCGATAATCATGTCAGTACTTTGCAACGGCGCGCCGCGGGCCGTATCGGCTAGCGCGGAACAACAGGTTTAATGTATAGTCAGCTAGGAGCTAGCTGGTGGCTATTGCTAGCCGGCTATTTCGGTAAGGATGCTGTTAGCTGGTAAATCAATGTGCTAGCCATGTCAAGGCATAGAGCGGCGGCCCGCGTGAAAACACAGCCCCGTAGCAGGTAATGAATCACGCTAGGAGGATTCAGTTTGTAGGTTGCAGGTGTCTGTAAACGGCAGAGTTCACCTAGCTCCTGAGCTAGCCGAGTCACGTCAAGCGGTGATTTACGGCATGACGTTCGGCAGCAAATACTAAGCGCTGCGTGTGGGAAATGTAGTTCTCTATCATGCCAAGCCTAGGCGTCGTGCTAGTAGCAAGCTTCGCCCGCAGCGTGCTTAATCTAGTTAGTATGGGGCCTATATTGCTTCTGCCTCGCCTCGGGTTATGTGTATGTTTTCCTCTGGCCGTCTTAACAGCTGCTGCTTATGAGGTGCTAGTTGCTATACCTTAGCAGCTACTAAATGGTTCCTGTCGCTTCTTGGACCATAGTAGGGCTGCTGCCATTTACCGTGGCGTAGAAGCCCTCGCGGGAGGAACTATTAAAAACAGTAATCGCCTCTCTTTGAGAAGCCTATTAAGGATGTTTTCCGTGTGAGCTCCTGGGAGGAGGAAAACCCGCAGGCTATACAGTTTACGTGCGAACTTGTTTTGCTTCCGCTAACACAGTCGTGCCTGTCTGTCCTGACGTCACCAGTTGAACTCGCTAGTGCATGCAGGGAATCGTAGTCTACTCTAAATGCTCGATAGACCACCCTCCCTCCCTCCCATCCAGCTAAACATTCTCTTTTAGTTTCAGCATCCATCAGCTGTAGCTTTTCCTCGCATCGTAGGCTTTTAGTTGATAAGTTCTAAGTTGTCAGCGGTACTGCTATACTAAATGCTATAAAAACCAGCAAGTGATTGTTTCTACTGCATGTCAAGCTGTTACCAGGGTGTTGAGTGTTTTCTGCTAACATGTTGTCATTAATGCTCCAGTATGGCAGCTCCAGGCTAAAGCGGCACAGGTCCAGCTAAATCACTTTCTTAACAGCGTCTCGCTGCGGCGGCTATAAGGGCGCAGCTAACACCAGGTCTACGTTTTAACTTCAGGTTCCTAACCTAACATTGTGTTTATTTTTCAGGTTTCCTAACCCTAACATCAGGTCTATCTTTCAGCTTCGGGCTAAAGCCGACGCATAGCGACAGCTACAGCAGGTCGTCTTTGCAGCGTCGCACGGCAGCTGCGGGGTGTTTCTACTGCATGTTAAGCTGCTACCAGTGTTTCAGAAGTTAAAGGGGTTTAACTCAAATATTTGTTGCAAACTAAGGTTATAGTACTGGGTCACATAGCACACCGTATGTTCTAGTGGTGTTTCCGTAGCCGCTGCACTTGGCTCCAGTACTGTTTTCCTTCAGCTCATGCTAAAGCTAATACTTGCTGGTTGCTATTCATCCTGTCTATTATTCCAGCTTCAGGCCGGCGCGGCTGCAGGCCCACGGCTAGGACAGCAGGTTATCATGGCAGCTTTAGCTGCAGGTTCCACTAATCATGTCATGAAGGTTATGTTTCTAGCTTCGTCTAATGCTGTGTGCGGCTGGGAGTCCAGTCGGGAGTCGGTCGGCACCACGGAGGGTATCGCTGCGACGGCCACAGCTGCTTCCGCTGCTGCCTTGGGACAGCCGGCCCGCCAGCCTCCTGACTTCCCGGCGGCCCGCGAGCCCACGACGGAGGCACGTAGGGCACAGGCTCATCTTCCGGGGGGAGCGGCACACCGACACCGCCGTCACGCCGCAAAGGAACGCCAGTTCTAGCGCCAACGGCGGGAGCCAGTTTTCTCGCCAGCGACGGCTGCCCTGGAAGCACGGCGGAGCCAGACTCTAGCAGGTAAATAGCAGCGCATTTGCTTGTTAAGTTCTGTCAGGGTGCAGTCGCTCTAAGCTGGGGAATTTACGCATATCGGTTGGGCCACGTTTTGGTATGGTTTGACTTTAAAAGTCAAGAGATGGGTTGTAGAGTTTCTTATGTGTGCATCAGCAAACTCTGCAGCAGAACTAACTCACTTTTCCGTCCTGTATTTCCATGCTGAAACACCTGGCTGTCCGCCCGATGTCTGCCCCAACGACCCTCTGTTCCATGACGCATGCTGGTTCGCCGCGAGACTGAGGGAGCAGGGCCAGAGTGAAGGCGTCGCGCCATCTCTCTACACGCCGCATTCCCTGCGGAGCGGAGCAGTTTCGGCAGCGGTGCCCCGGGCGCGGAGCAGCTTCAGCGGCGGCGCTCCGGGCGCCCTCGGGCTCAGCCAGATGCCCTGAGGAGCCACACTCTAGCAGGTAAATAGCAACGCATTCGCTTGTTCGATTCTGTGAGCGTTCAGCCGCTCTCTAAGCTTGCTAATAATAGGCAACCATAGTTACATGGCAGCGTCTTACTTGTACTGAATGTTGGGCTTTAGCCGCTCTCTAGGCTTGCATAGCTTGCCTTTAAAGGTCAAGACGGTCAAGAATCTCCACGTATCTCGTGGAGATTCTCATATGTGCAGCAGCAGACTCTGCAGAGCGCTCCGTGGGCTGCGAAAAATTTCTCTGTGATCCTAAAAGTCAGCGTCCTTAGGCGCGGTTTCATTGTTATGGTCAGCTAAAGCTAAGATTGTAATTTCTGCGGCAAGCACATGCGGTCACCAAGGCCAGGCTTAAGATGCGACTAGCACATGGCCTCTGAAGATTGCAGCTCGCAGTTTAAGCAGGGAAGGTACACCAGTGTCAGTCGCAGAACTAACTCTCCCTTCTGTCCTTTCATGTCCATGCTGAACACCGGGCCGTCTGCCCGACGTCCTCGTCACACGACCCCCGGAGAGAGCTGCCAGATTTGCGGCCCGCCCCTCTTCACTCTGCATTCTCTCCGGATCGGAGCAGCCACACCACCAGCACTTCTGGTGCCCTCAGCTAACTTAAGATCCTGCACGCCAAGCTATCAAGCACACACAACACAGGACTGACCGAAGCGTAATGGTTCCAGTTAACGCTTCTGCTGCTGATGTTAATAGTGCTGCAGGCACTATTAGCAGGGTTGTTCCATAGGGTTTTATTTGCTGCTTCTGTTGCGTTACTCGGGGCTCGCGCCCCTGATAGGTTGCGGGCCACGATAAATATTACGCTTTAATATTTCAATCTTGCAAAAGCTAGGTGGTTGCTGGGGTGTTAGTTAGGTAGGATGTGAAGCTGTATGACGCTGTAGTTATATGAATTAAAGGTTTCATCGCTGCTTTGGTTCTGCTGTCTATATATATATACGTCCATGTTGCTGCTCCCGCTTTTCTCTAGGGTGTTTTAGTATGGCTTCAGTCAGATTGCAGTATATCGTTATAGTCAGCAGTACCACCTTCCTCACCGTTGGTTCGGTCTGCAGCTGCTAACATTCTTAATTATTAAATTGCTTTAGCAGTACTTATAGCGTTTTGGCAAGCTGCCAATATCATTGCTTAGTATTTTGCCTTAGAATATTCGCTCTGCCAGATGCTAATATGCTTAATTAGTATTTTTGCGTTAGCAGGAAAGGCAGTTCATAGTTTGCCCCGCAGTAATGATAACTTAATCGCTAGAGTCACAGCAGAGCTGCCTTCCTCGCAGTTGGCTAGCACTGGCATGGGATTCTGAGATTTTGGCGTGCTTTGGGGGTTTGTAGTTTTGGGGGTATCGGGCCAGGGCTCGCTGTAATTAGATTATGCCCTCGATGCTCATGGTAACATGAGGATCGTGGGTTCAGCGAGCCATGGCCCGAGGCAGAACCCCATGCCAAACCATGCTAACTTAGGCTATAGATTCTATGCTGTCTTATAGTAGAGCTAAGGTAGGCTGCCAATACTATGCGCTTAGATATAGGCTTAGATTCTATGCTGTCTCTATAGTAGGGTGCTCAATATGCCATGTTGTGTGATGCTTGCTTTCTGCTTCATTCTGGTCAATAAAGTATATCTTAACCCAAGTGATCGTCTCCTGAAATAGTGCGACGATTCGTAAGGATCAAAGCGAGTTCAGGGGGCGGTCCCAAGGGAGCGCGCGCGCGGAGGGGGGTGGGTCACTAGGTCCTGCCCCCCCCCCTTACCCATAGTTCTTAGGGAAGTCAGATGGTGGGACTCAGTCTTGTTGCATAGCACTGCCCCGCCACCACCCCAGCGCCACCTTCAGGTTCTGCCTTAGATCCCCCTCGGGGGGTATCGGGCCAGGGCTCGCTGTAATTAGATTATGCCCTCGATGCTCATGGTAACATGAGGATCGTGGGTTCAGCGAGCCATGGCCCGAGGCAGAACCCCATGCCAAACCATGCTAACTTAGGCTATAGATTCTATGCTGTCTTATAGTAGAGCTAAGGTAGGCTGCCAATACTATGCGCTTAGATATAGGCTTAGATTCTATGCTGTCTCTATAGTAGGGTGCTCAATATGCCATGTTGTGTGATGCTTGCTTTCTGCTTCATTCTGGTCAATAAAGTATATCTTAACCCAAGTGATCGTCTCCTGAAATAGCCTTATGTCAAAATAAAGGGTGCGCATCTTGTAGAAATGACTGACAGACAATCTGAACAAAGATCTGGCTATCAAAGTCATGTGACCAAAAGGTTATTACACTCACTCTGCCTGACAACACAAAGATGATAGTTTTCATAACCTATAATAGATGATACAGTTTGATAGACAACATGACAGATAGATCACTATCTGACAGATAGATCACTATCTGACAGATAGATCACTATCTGACAACAGGACACCGCAGGGAATTGAACCCCGTCCCAGTGAACCAGGAGTTCCATACCAGTGTCTTTTTAAGGTTGTCTTAACGTTGTGTTTGTGTTCTCTTTCTATTAGAGCATACTACATGTGTTAAATACAGTAGCTCTATGTTGTGATAGTAATCATTGCTATAGAGTGTTTGTTCAGCTCTATATTGTGTCGAAACCTCCAAAATGCGACATACTATAGCCTTATGTCAAAACCCCAAAAGACGACATACTATACATAGCCTCATGTGGAAACGAAAGACATTCCACCTTTTTTTTCAAAGTCTTCGAAAACCCCCAAATGACGACATGTGGAAACGAAAGATGTTCCACCTTTTTCTCAAAGTCTTTTGTCTTTTTTGGGGTTTTGAAGATGATCGAAAACTTTTTTTAACTTGAGCTATACAACATATTTAAAGATGGGCGCTTAAATCCTATTCGTTGCCGTGTTATCGCACTTTGAACAATCTAGGGTTAGATTTATAATTAAGGAGTGTAGCCAAAAATTGCAAAAAAGTAGCTAGAATATAGCTCAAAAGTGGCTGGAATGTTACAATTAGCGCTAGGGTTCCAGGGGTAGCACGGCAGGGGTCTTTTCAGGGGTTTTGAAGACATTCGGGAAAAGATTAGATTTAGAATTAAGGAGAAAGTAGCAAAACATTTCTAAAAAGTAGCTAAACATACTGTAGCTAGAAATTAGCTCAAAAGTAGCTGGAATGTTACAATTGGGCACTATCGGAAAATTAAGACTTAAAATCTATGTTTTGACGACATTTGTCTTTTTTGGGGTTTTGAAGACAATCGCAAAAAAATGATTAAACTCATATATACAACATACTAAAAGATGGGCGCTTAAAACGTATTGGTTTCCAAGTTATCGCACAATCTATGGTTAGATTTAGAACTAGAAAAGAACAGTTCTGCCTTCCTATTGGCTGGGCTTTAAACAGCCATGTCTCCTCTTCCCAACATGTTACTGGCCTCAAACTCGGTGGGTTGTCCCACAGTCCCAACGGCTAACCGCTAATGCTAATGCTAACAAATGCTAATGATAACAAATGCTAAACATGCTAATGATAATGTTAAAAATGCTAATGCTAACAAATGCTAGCAAATGCCAATGTTAACAAATGCCAATGCTAACACATGCTAATGCTAACACATGCTAATGCTAACACATGCTAATGCAAAAAATGCTAATGCTAACAAATGCTAATGCTTACAAATGCTAATACTAACAAATGCCAATGTTAAAATTGCTAATGCTAAAATGCTTATGCTAGCTAATGCTAAAATGCTAATGCTAGCTAATGTTTAAAATGCTAAAGCAAAAAATTCAATGATAATGCTAAAAATGCTAAAGCTAAAAATGCTAATGTTAAAGCTAATGTTAAAAATGCTTTAACATTTTTAATAATGTTAATGTTAATGCAAAAATGCTAATGCTTTCACCAACTGCTATACAAGGTTGCACACACTTAGCGAGCTGCAGGCACACTTAAAATTTCGTAGAAATTTTCTTTTCTTGTTACTTACTTAAATCTAGCGCAGCGTAGTTCATTTGGACGCGGAAGTTAGAGTCTAGATATACCCCGAACCCCCCCTCTTCATTCGCTAACAGCTAATGAATTCATACGCCCACGTTCATTCTTACTTCATTCTCATTTGCTACAAGCTACTTCATACATTTCAAAACACTAAGAGAGCTGTGCCCTGAGTTTCTGACAGGTAGTAAAGTGGTCTAATGATCTGACTTTCAGCAGAGAGGTTCCATATTCAAACCCCAGTCTACCTGTAGTTTGATGATGTAGTACTTTGGAATGTTCTTTGTAAAGATATGCATGAGTGACTCAAAATGTCTTTGAAAATGCACTGGGCACCCAAAGTATATTTGGGTGCATGGATTATTTGCAAGAGCTCTTGACTCATCATCAAATGGTCCTGGAATCAAATACCATCACTGGCGTCTCTGCATATGAGCAATTGACACTTATGGCTTGATATTTCCCTTCCTTTGAATGTCCATTGTTATTGACAATGCATTGGGCGCTTAAAGTTAAATATTTCAAAAACTAAAAATTATTTCAAAGTAAAGATCTCAAACATGCATTTCCACAGTAAGGTGGAACTTTTGAATTGTGAATCAAGGTTGCTTGGTTAAAGTATGTAGGAACAGCAAGGTGCCAAAGTTTTCAGATTTAAGTTTTAAAAGTTAAATATCTCCAAAACTACAAAACATTTCTAAGTAAAACGTTCAAGCATGTGTGTCCACAGTTAGGTGAATTATAAAAAGTATGAATGGAGTTTCTAGGTGAACGTGTTTTTTCGAGGTGCACAAATCTGCCATTGAGCCCCATGTTAATTTTCCGAATTTTGTAAAGACTATATCTCTAAAACCATGAAACATTTCAGATATTAATTTTCAGGCAAATATTTCCACAGTAAGCTGAACATGATAAAGTTTGAACGGTATTTCTAGGTGTACATTTGTAGCTTTAATAGCCTGCCAAAGTTTTTACTTTTTCCATTGACAATGCATTGGGCACTTAAAGTTAAATATTTCAAAAACTACAAATTATTTCAAAGTAAAAGTTTCAAGCATTCATGTCCACACACACACAGTAAGGTTCAATTTTAATGTCGCAGGGAATCAAGCACTGCGCTGCAAGGAATCAAATTGATTGGTCGGGATGTAGAGAACCCAGGATCACGCTACCGCGATTGGCATTTTTGGCAGAGCCGCGAGAGATTTGACTGGTCTGTTTTCCTGCGTAGTGCAGGTGTAACATGGCAGTATAAATTAAAGGTTGCCAACAACACCACCTAGGGTATTGCGCCCTAGGAAATAGTTTTTAGAGCTATATTGAACCACCTGAATACATGAAATACCCACACAAGGTTCGTTGTACAGAGAGAAGGCAGAAACAGGTTTTACAAAAGTACAAAATTAGTTTTATTTAAACATCATGTTAGGTCATTAAGATCATATGTCATCATATCAATAAAATAGGATGCATTCAATGAACAGGAGAGTTAGACGCCAAGTCCATAAAACATACTAAGTCTTAGGCCAGTGCTGGGGACTGGGAGGAGGGGCAGGCTAACCGGCCCCATGGCAGTAGCATCCCCGATGAGCACAGCAAAGCAAACATAATATAACAAAGCTAAACACAACAAAACTGGGGATTACCACCACAGGCAGCCGTTACCTGTCCCAGGCGTAAGCCCCAGCACCGAGCCTGTAGATAGAAATAGCAATTAGTAATATGGAAATCAATACAGCCCATTCAGATACATCAGTTCGCAGGATATTTATTAGAGGCCTATGTGTCCAGGCCGTCTCTAACATAGCAAACCCATGCAGTTAAAACAGTCCCAAGTTGTAGATGGAAAGTGTGCAAGTAGGGTTGAAGTTCTCTATGGGGAATTTGTACATCCGGCAAAGCAGCAGTTAGTGTCTCTGGCCCTGCAATGATACAAGCGGCCATGTTAGCCTACTATTCAGCAATAATGATATCCAAAGAGCAGAGAAACTGACAAACCTACCCATTTGCCAGGGCAACCAGGCAAGTTAGCGAACTGAAAGAATAAATATGTACATTTACTATAGGCTAGTGCCACCAAACAATTTAAAGGCTGACTGCTGAAGAACCAAAACAGCCTACCTTCTTTGTGTGGTGACATGGTGCCACACGCCAGGAGCAAAGAGTTCAGGAGGACCATTTGTAGCACAGAGCTATAAAGGACAACATAACCTTCAAGTTCAAGACCACACAATATAGACTATGTGCGATTGTTTAACAGTTAGAAAGCACATACCTGCACAATGTGACGCTAAGCCCAACAGGCCAGCCGAATTTAAGAGGGCACGGTGGGACGCATGGCCAGCTGAAGCCCAAAAGGCCAGCTTCTGGGAGAAACTGACGAGCGGACAGAGTGTGCTGCTTAAATAGTGTCAGCAATCAGCCCACTGATGTGTGGGAGGAGGATGGGCCATGCATGGGCAGATTGGTAGCCAACGCCCATCCTGCTACACAGGGAAACAGGGACTGCTGTTGGCGGTTTAGCGTGTGTGTGTGTGTGTGTGTTTGTTTGTATTTAAGCCCGTAGCCCAATCAGGGACCATCATTCCTGGAAACGTCATCATTAACAGCCAATGAGGCTGTGATGCCATTGGTGATGCCAGTGGTGAGCGCACCTCATGGCGCGCTCTGCTGGCTCTAGTAGGCCATACATGGTATACTTGTGCACAAGGCACAAGTTAGCACCTCGACAGAGTGCAGTTCTAGTTGTTGGTTATTTCTGGGGCCTTTCTTCCTTTATTCATAGTTTATAGTTGAGATGCACAGGAAACAGGGAGAGATGGGACAGACATGCATGGGAGGAAAGCATGTGTGCACAACACATTTGCCACAGATTGCCAGTAGGGGCGAGCTCCCTCCAGATTGCTCCAACAGTTTGCGAGATTCACACAGACAGACAGGCTCCCCCTCCCACAGAAAGAAATCACACCTAGTGTGAAGTGAGAGTTGCTATTTATATGAGTTAATTGCGACCGTAGGTCACAGCTTGTCTGTATGTATCACTGTCTATAACGCCTGACACTGTGGTTCTATGGGTTTGTCGCTCTGACATCATGCTCTGACATCACTGTGATGTCAGGGGAACCACTCTTAACAGAATGGGTTTGCCGCTCTGGCTTCACTGTGATGTCACACTAACAGAATCCCTTTTATTCCCATATATGGAGTTCCCTGATGTCATCAATATTAAGCCACTCTCTAACAGGACTTCATATGGGAATACCCATATATGGAGGCCACATCGCCACATACCACACTAATGGCTGGTTCTACAGACAGGGATCTCCATGTATGGGCATAAGGGTATGATGTCATTCACATAACAAATAACTGAGTAAGCATGTTTGGGCTCTCACAGCATATCTCCATATACAGTAAATGGATCTCCATATATGGGTACCAGGGGTCTCCATATATGGGTAACTGGTCTGATATACATCACTGGCCAGATGGCCAAGAATTGGCGTGACCTCGCCCTAAAGGGTGAGGTCGCATGTCTCCCTGAGGCGTCTAACTAGTATTTATAAGCGCCCCGCACAATCACAGTGCGTTCTGCGAAGCTTGGCCAATGGGACCTTGGGTTTACAACAAACTTTGAGACGTTTGTGCCAAGATGTAGGCCATATGTAGGTAAGCCACGCAGAGCCAGGACATAACTTTGGGACCGGACATTTGTTGTGAACACGACAAAGCCAGACTGCTCAAAAGTCTACATCATAAAGTTAATATAGGACATGGAATTTCTAGGCTATTACAAGCAACACCATTTTTGAGCGGTGCTAACCGCTCCTACATCTGGCTTTGTGTGTAGGAGCACGGAACTCCATGAATGGAGATAACTAACGTCACAAACAGAACGGCCCATACAAGGAGATATGCACGTGTGTCTTTTTTGATGACATGCAAAGTGAGCGCCACTCCTTTCGCACAGATGCAATTTTTTTTATCACTGTAAAATGATAAGAATTGAGGAAAAAAAACTCAGGTCTCTTATCCTAGAGAATCTGTTTGGAAGCAGGTAGGAAAACATTTGCTTATTGAGCGGTGCCAACCACTCCTATACGTACGTCTGGCTTTGTGTATAGGACACGGAATGAGCACAGAATTCCATGTTTGGAGATAGCTAACGTCACGGTCTCACGGACAGAACAGTCCATACAAGGAGCTATGCATGTGTTTCGTGTTTGATACCACACGTGTGATTTTTTATGTTTTCATCTTTGACACTATTCTGACAACTGTATACTATATAGCCTAATATTATCCGTAGGAATAACGACTGTGTAGGCTGGCTGTCACTGTAGCTTACATACAGTAGCCTACTGTATATCAGTCTCATATATGTTGATAGTCTGTACATATCCATTCTCCGTTCATATTAATGGTGATAGTTTTTTGTACATTGTATTTAACTTAACTTAACTTAAGATGTTACCGATCAATCGGCAATGGATCGGATCGGGCCGATCAAAGCGTGATCGGCGTTAATCGGTGGTTTAGATCAAAAGGTAAATTCACCGATCCGATCGGTGCATCCGATCAACCAGCCGTTGGAAGAACCTCTCTCCAAACGAGAAGAACAAGGCTCGAGGCCCGAGCCTCTCTACTCCGCCTAAGTTGCACTAAAACTTCAGAAGGTGAGGTTATGCGTAGAACAAGAATGAGTATGGATGTGCCAGTGAAATCAATACTAAAAACAGGAGACTTCTATTTAAAATAATAGCAGTTAACTTTATTATATCAATACCGTTTGCACAAATGGGCTATTCTAAGTTCTAAGTAAAATCTATGTAAGGAGACAAAAGAGAAAATAATCCAAGTACCGGTACCAAGAGGTTCGTTCAGTAAAGCACACAACAGCAAGCTGTGGTGTTCTCGTAGAGACGGACGCAAAATGAAAGTAACAAGAGTCTTTATAGTATTTCGCAGGTCTTCAGCAGGGGAGGTGAGACTTTTCTGATTGGTTCGTGGGAGGAGTCCCGGGCTGGACTCTATTGGCTGTTTCTTCAGCTGAGCAGGCATGATTGGGCCATACACTCAGAGGGGCAAGGCTGTCTGCCTCCGCCCCATCACCACGTGATCTTCACTCCTCCTTCCCCCGCCCCTGGGCTGTGCCAGGAATCGTTGGGTTTCTCTTTACAGATAACAGAGAAATGTAGCTTTTCCAAGGCGGCTGAGACCCCGCAAGTGCGTGGGTGCGGGTATCTGCACGTACAGGCTGACTTGTGCAAAACAGGTGCAAAACATCATTCACAGAAGATAACAGAGAAATGTAGCTTTTTCAAGGCGGCTGAGGAGTATCGGTGCGCACAAGCTAACTCATGCAAAACAACATTCACAGAGCATGCACTACTATATCATTGGTGACATGAGGTGAGCATGAGCTGATCACGCTCTAGGTGCATGCTGGCGTGCGTGTGAGACAGGACTGTGCGTGAGTGGATGAACCTTAAAATGAACTCTAGTAACCTGACTGTGGGACAATACTGTAAAACATTGGCTTTTGGTACTTAGATATAATATAAAAATATAGACTTACTTAAATCAGCTTAGATCAGATATTTAGCAAACGTTTTGGTACAAAAAGTATTTACAATGTCATCACATCATATCATCAAATCCCCCTTTGATCTGCCTCCAGGGCAGATCACTAACTAGTGATGTGATACTTGGCACATTTTTCAGAAAAGTTTAAACTCCCCCTTTGGACTTCTTTTAAGAAGTCCACCTAAACTGGGTAACGTTTCTGAAAAATATGGTGAGCGGGGGTCAACAGAATCAACACTTGTTTTTTAATAACTTAGAAACAATAAATGGCACCCCCTTTGGGATGCAACTAACACATAAACAATGGCACAGGATTCTATGTTTCTGATGACATCTATTTCATACTTGTCAGTTTCTATCTTTTGACCATAAGGTCAACTTGGTCCCTGAATCCAGAGTTTTCACTTGGTTGGACAGACCACAGTTTTTAGCCACTGACATGTCAGTCTATAGTGGGGTATTGTTGATCAGATTCCCTAACTTTTTCTGTTACAATTGTGATCAACATACCCCTGTCATTCCTGTGTGACTGTCCAACTTTACTTTTTTGGTTGTAAGACAACATCCATAAGATGACATCAGAAAACATGAATTGATGTGAGACCCCCTTTGGGGTAAAACCGAAATCAGTGCAGAAAATACCTAAAACTATATCACCTAGTCCTTTGGGGATGCTAGGGATTCACACAAGCAGGGAAAAACAATTTCTTATAGAAAACAACGTGTTCAATGTGTAAGTAGACTGGAGGCTGGTCTATGCGTGGGTGGATTAAACCATCAGTATGTATAAAAACAAAAGCTCACTCAAATGCCTCCTCGTAAACAGGAGGTGGACGGACCTGGTCCGTAACAAGATCCAGGAGAGGTTGGTGGACCTCTCCTTCGGTCAGTTGGGCTAGTTGGAAGTCAGTAGAAGGGTAAACAGTGCGGACAGCTTTGTTAATCATGCATTTCAACATTGGTATGGCTACGAAAATGATGAGCCCTACGATCAACAGGACTGGGAGAATGGTGGTGACAAACCAGTTGCTAAAGCCCCCTAGTAAGCTAAAGTCAAACCAAGTGTTTGGAATCTGGGGCTGTGGGATGGTAGCTATGGCATCACGAGAATGGGAGATGAGGGAAGAAATGTTAGCATGATTTTTAGGGATTAAGAAACAACATTTTCCACCTAGCATTTTGCACACACCACCTTCCTTAGCCGTCATCCAGTCCAGGGCAGCACGATTTCTGAGGACTACTGTCCTGATTTGGGACTGTTCGTTGGTTAGGAGCTGACCTGCCAGCTGGAGGTCAGAGAGGGAGTCATGTAACATTAGCAGCTCGGCAGCTAGAGTGTTAATCTTTTTCAGGGTGAACTCTTCAGTCACACCAGAGGTGATAAAGGTGGTGGCACCTAGGCCATAGGCCATTTGGGAGTCTGAGTCAGTCCATGGGTCCTTGAATGTGTAACCTGGATATTTGGCCCTAATGTATTCTAAGTTAGTCTGAGTCTGGTCTGGAGTGGCCCAGGCAGTGGTGGGTGTTAGGCTCCTCTTAACTCTATTGTGGGCATTGTCATCTTCTGGGGGAACAACAGGGTAAATTATAACACTGGTAAAAATATAACCCGGGTGGCAGCAGCCGTTCCATTTGGGTGGGAGAAAATGTCTTGCGGCTCTGCCGCAAGTCCACACAGCTGCATAGCTGAGGTGAGAAACGGATACATTAAACCATGGACATGAGACATTTAGCAGGGTGCCATCTAGAGCCACAGAGGTGCAATAACCGTCATTAAGATGGATATTGCGTTCGCACAGAGATATACCTAACGCTACAGTGCCTGGGGAGGTGTCGTGGGAACACAAACATACGGGGGCCTTGATGGGTTTGACAGGTAGAACGTGAGTACGTTGGGTCATTGATTGGGCTGGTTCAATACACTTCAGGGTACCATCTAGGGAGGAGTTGGTGATGGTTATGTTCCTGTCTATTAAATGGGACATTGCTAGTAACTGGAGCATGTCACGGGGAGAGGTGCAGTTATTAGTGGAGTTATCCTGGTCAATGAGAAAAATGGGGGTTACCCTAAGATCAGGACGGTGATGGACACAGACCCAACAGTCAGCGTCCTGCATTGCATGGTGGGCGGCAATCGCTGCCTTAACACATGCAGTATTACCTTCGCACCTCTCCAGGTATCCGTGGACACGATGTTTGGTGATGTCTGGCAGTTCAGAGTTGACGTCTCTAGTAAGCCATTCATCGAGCTCCTCCTCATCATTGATTTCTTCTTCATAAATGATGCGTTCAGGAAGTTTAGCTGTGGCGTTAGGTTTGGGAGAAACGTCAATAAATAGTTTGGCATATGAGTTTGGTCCTGACAGAGACACACTTAACCATATTTGACCTGTGTCGCTGAGTTGAGGGTTTTTTATTTTTACGATCACGTAAGGACCAGCTGTGGCCAGAGTTAACCTTCCGTTAGCTCTCCCAGTTGAGTCACCATCAAAGGATCCCCAAGGTTCCCTTTGGGCTCTGCAGTCTCCGTCCCACTGAATGAGGAGTCTGCCGGCTGAGTTTGCAATATTCTGGCAATTCCACTGGCAGCGCTCTACGCATGCGTTTACAAGGTAACTAGCACCGTAGTAAGTATACCAATCCCCTCTCACGTGGGTGAAACAATCCACCCCTTCAGTACAGAACATGTGATGATGATAATAATCTGATGCTTGATAACCTCTGGATATGCGGTTTGCACTTTGGACAGGAGTTAGCAAGTGTACAAACACCCATATTTTAAGGAGTGTAAGTACAGTCAAGAGCATGGCATACTTCCTACGGCTGGGCATAGTGTTCCTATATATCCTAATATCACTCTCTGACTTACTATGTGTTTTCAGATCTTTCTTTTAAATCTGGGCGTAGTCAATTTCTAAATTATGTGTAAGTGTAGATACTTATCTAAACGCCCAGATCTTTCAGTTATCCTTTCTGGTGTCAGAGGTGGTGTTCATGTAGTTATCAATAGATGATTTCTGTGGAGACATAGAACAACAGACATCAGTACATGACATTACAACAATTAACAGACTTACTATCATTCGAGAGCTACATAGAGCAATATGGTACTCTAGAGAAGGACTGGTGTACTAAGTCTAATCCTAATCCTCAAGACCTCGGTCTTGCTCTTCTGCCACATACATGTGTTGGCACATGAGTTATCTCCATCTGGCATGACTTAGACATATCTGGTGCATGGCAGTTGGGCTTTCTCATCGGCTGGCAAAGTTTTTTAGTAGTAAGCTATTACACTATTACACTACATTACACTACGTTCCCCGCTATTACACTATTACACTACATTACGCTACGTTCCCCGCTATTACACTATTACACTACATTACGCTACGTTCCCCACACTATGTTCCCCACCCCACACTATGTTCCCCACCATCCCCCTTATGTTTCTGAGAAGGACGGCAAAATGCAGTCCTATATCAGAAACATCCAAGATCTAAGGTTGATGATAGTGGTCTTCCATTCACTAAGAAACTGCATCAGTGATTCGGTAACCCCCTCCCCTGTTACCTCTATATCCTCCCCCTTGGTTCTGCCCATATCCCTGTTGCTGGTAATGCTGGGTCTGGTTTTTTTCTGTTTGGACACTCTCTGGCAAAATGATCTGGGGCCCCGCACTCGAAACAACAGCCGTCATGTTGTTGATAGTTGGACTGGTACCCATTACCTCTACCCCTATAACCTCCCCGGTTATATCCACCCCCTCTGTTATATCCTCCCCTAGATTGCTGTGTAGAATTTTCTCCAGCCAACATCAGATGGCTTTGGGAGCTTGGCAAGAATCTCTCCTGTTGAGAGTGGATTGTACATGGGCAGGGGTGCACCGCTATTAGGCTGGGGTTTGTACAGAAGTGGGGCCTGTAAAACAGGGGCTTGGGTGGAGACCTTCTCTTTACATTCAGCAGTGTGGCGTCTATCTGGGGCTGGTTTACCACAGTAGGGACAGCTCCCCATGGAGCGGTGGTGGGATTCGTTGTTGGTAGGAAGGTGGGTGTGTACCCCGTGGCTCCAGTTTGCTGCTGGCCTAGTGGGACGGACATGGAGGTGGAGAATGTGAGGGTTTGCATGGTTTGCGAGAGGCCATTTAGGCCTGGGGTAGTGAGACCTGGATAGGGAGGAAGACCATTTGGATTTGGACGGGGCGGAGGTGGCCCCTGCTCGTGTGGCTGAGATGGGGGAAAACCATAACCAAATTCTTGTCTTCTTCTTTCCCCAACTCTTTCTGCTTGCTCCCGCCATTCTAACAGTTTTTCCCTTTCTGACTCCAACTTATCAATTCCTTCCTGCACTTGACTGTTTGTCCTGCGTGTACTGTCCCCTGCTGGGTACGTGTCTCTGGCCTTTGCTCTAGCCTCATCTATCCGATCCCGCTCCGAGTCCTCAGATGAGTGAGCATTGTCACTCATCCTTGGCCTCGTGTCAAAGCTTCTCTTTGGCTTACTTCTCCTGTCTCTGCTCCCATCCTCACTGGAGGATGTACTACTATCCATACTTACAGTTCTCCTTCTTCTCGCATGCTTTTCCCTTTTCTTACTTCTACCTTGCCTCCTAGGTTCTCCAGTCTCAGTATCGTGAGCAGGGGATCCCCCTGCTGGAGGAGCGGGCTGAGTAGGATGCTGTAATGGTGGCGGTAGGCCCCTACTCTGTCCCCCACCGTATCCCTGGGGACTGCTCAGAGCATGGGGAGGGCCTGGATACTTACCACCTGAACGGTATCCCGCCCCTCTCCCTCGTCCACCCCCTTTGCCTTGGCCTATGAATTGGCCATCCCGATAGTTTGCAGGATTTCTGAAACATTCATTTCTATAATGTCCAAGCTTGTGGCAATGATGGCATCTAATAGTTTGTTTGTCTTGAGTGGGACGAAAATTAGAAGATCTATTGGCTTGTTGATCTGTTTTGTCCACTGCCTGGGCGTTCATATCTTTTACTCTTTTGTTAGCGTTAGTGTTGTCTTACAAAATAATCTATTCTAACATTTATGAGTTCAGGAATTTTATGAGTTTTGAGGGATTGGATATACGGGGTATAGGCCAACCTCTTGTAGCATGCTCCAGAGTAACAGGCTTCCGGTTTTATTGTCCGAATGCGAACAAGGGGTTAATGGATGTTCTTGGAAAGGTGTGGACTTCCAGAATTTCTCTCTGTATTGATCTAAAGGTTGCCACTCACCGATGTCTGTTAGACAAATGGGACAATCCAGCTGGAACAGCTCTTGAATACGGCGATGGAGCTGATCGTAGTGGGTTAGTTTTTCAGTGAACAGAACTTTGGGACCTATTTTTATTTTAAAATACCACTCTGGGCTTAGGTGGGCACCCCAGCTCTGCAGTATACCTTCTAATGAGAAGCAGGCATAGTAGACTAATGGATGTACGCTTGAGGCCTGCATGAATTTAGACTATTAAATGTTGAAAATCCCCAAATTATATAGCCTGTAAGGTTCCCTGCCTCCACTCAAAAACGTAGGGTCAAACACGTTCGTTAGCACAGGTTCATACATATACAGTTCGCAGGGATGGTGTGTGCAGACAGGCTCTTCAATTGGACGAAAAGGATCAGTTCTGTAATGTATGAATACAGTACGCCCTAAAAATGGCCCTGTTGTCATCCAGTGCCCTCTTTTAATGAAACAAAGGCAACATTGGCGTGTCTCTGTCTCAATTATTCTTGTTTCTAATTGTGTCCTGTTCTCCAGAATTTCTATGAACCAATGTTTATGATAATTGACGGCAATTTTAAAACACCAATCGAGACTGGGAGATGAACTATAACTTGTTAGTACACCAGCTTCAGTAAAATAGGCTGTTACTGTAGTACACATTGACAAAGATATTCTTACTTTAGCTGTTCGTCTTACAACAGTACACAGGCAGGAATTGTCAGACTTATACTAGGTTTAATTAATGATTTAACACTGTTTAAGTATTTTTATCCAAACCATCTAATGGTCGGAAGCTTCTTAAGACTTTCTAATTTCTGGACTCTTTGAGACAGTCAAGATTGGTTTTTATTCTAAAATGTTCAAAAATGGTTTTAATTCAAAAATGTTATGCTCAGAAGGAACGCTGGGATGTATTCTATCTACTAAAATTATTTAGAGAGCTTACAAAATTGTTTAACTATTTTTAAAACAGTCCGTTATACATTGAGTTCATTCAAATCATCAATCATTCACTTTATTCCATTCGCTCTCACAATCTCTCACAGTCCCTCTTGTCCTCCAGAGACACTGTTTAAACATTCACAACACGGCGGAGACACCGTAACAGCCCCCCTTGTACTCCAGAGACACTGTTATTATTTACAATACGGCGGATACACCGTTGTGTTATTGGGAAATGCACTCCCCTCACACTTTTACACATAGGCAACTTCTTTATACTGCGCTCCTTACAGTAGGCAACTTCTTTATACTGCGCTCCTTACAGTAGGCAACTTCTTTATACTGCGCTCCTTACAGTAGGCAACTTCTTTATACTGCGCTCCTTACAGTAGGCAACTACTTTATACTGCGTTCCTTACAGTAGGATGCAGTTATACTACGCTCCCAAGCAGTGTTTGTCCCACAGATTTTACTGTAATATTCCTATCGAACTAGAATGTTTGACAGTTCATACAACAGCACAACTAAATTTAGAACCTATGCCAATGTGCACAATTTCAGTTTAAGAGGTTTGTGCTTACCTTTTTTAGAAGATGTAGTAGGCGGCCGCCCGTTGTACTGGATGGAACTGGAACACTCGGGGAAAGCAACAACGCGTTTTTTCCGAAAATTTTGAATCTCGAAAATTGTTAAAAAGGCACAAAACTCATCACGTCGGGGTCACCAGGTTTTGGAAGAACCTCTCTCCAAACGAGAAGAACAAGGCTCGAGGCCCGAGCCTCTCTACTCCGCCTAAGTTGCACTAAAACTTCAGAAGGTGAGGTTATGCGTAGAACAAGAATGAGTATGGATGTGCCAGTGAAATCAATACTAAAAACAGGAGACTTCTATTTAAAATAATAGCAGTTAACTTTATTATATCAATACCGTTTGCACAAATGGGCTATTCTAAGTTCTAAGTAAAATCTATGTAAGGAGACAAAAGAGAAAATAATCCAAGTACCGGTACCAAGAGGTTCGTTCAGTAAAGCACACAACAGCAAGCTGTGGTGTTCTCGTAGAGACGGACGCAAAATGAAAGTAACAAGAGTCTTTATAGTATTTCGCAGGTCTTCAGCAGGGGAGGTGAGACTTTTCTGATTGGTTCGTGGGAGGAGTCCCGGGCTGGACTCTATTGGCTGTTTCTTCAGCTGAGCAGGCATGATTGGGCCATACACTCAGAGGGGCAAGGCTGTCTGCCTCCGCCCCATCACCACGTGATCTTCACTCCTCCTTCCCCCGCCCCTGGGCTGTGCCAGGAATCGTTGGGTTTCTCTTTACAGATAACAGAGAAATGTAGCTTTTCCAAGGCGGCTGAGACCCCGCAAGTGCGTGGGTGCGGGTATCTGCACGTACAGGCTGACTTGTGCAAAACAGGTGCAAAACATCATTCACAGAAGATAACAGAGAAATGTAGCTTTTTCAAGGCGGCTGAGGAGTATCGGTGCGCACAAGCTAACTCATGCAAAACAACATTCACAGAGCATGCACTACTATATCATTGGTGACATGAGGTGAGCATGAGCTGATCACGCTCTAGGTGCATGCTGGCGTGCGTGTGAGACAGGACTGTGCGTGAGTGGATGAACCTTAAAATGAACTCTAGTAACCTGACTGTGGGACAATACTGTAAAACATTGGCTTTTGGTACTTAGATATAATATAAAAATATAGACTTACTTAAATCAGCTTAGATCAGATATTTAGCAAACGTTTTGGTACAAAAAGTATTTACAATGTCATCACATCATATCATCACCGTTCAGTATGCCCACTTGAGGCCATTTTGGGGTATTGATTTCCACAGTGCTGAAGGAATAATTAGTTACTGCTATGATAATAAATATATAGTAATGCTGGTAAATAACTATAAGGCAAATATACCAGTAAGACTCCCTAATCGGGAGATAAGCGACCATCTCCACAAATATAACCGACGAATCTCACTAAGTCTGACCTCACAAGCCCCATATTTGGACACGAACAACATATAACTCCATATATAGAGACATAGCTGCTGACATCAGTATGACATCACACTGCTGACATCAGTATGACATCACACCGTACACAAATGACCCTTATATAAGACCGGCATTATCTACCGACAGATTAGATGCAAGCAGGATCTCGACTCTGACACAACTCATCGGCTCATAAGCTGGTTCTCCCTCCATATATGGAGATAACCGACAAATCTCACTAAGTCTGACCTCACAAGCCCCATATTTGGACACGAACAACATATAACTCCATATATAGAGACATAGCTGCTGACATCAGTATGACATCACACTGCTGACATCAGTATGACATCACACCGTACACAAACAAAGGTGTGACGTGTGACCGACCGACGGACGGACGGCCGGTGGAGGTTTTGATACTAAACTGCGACCTAACGGTCGCAATAAATGAATTCATGAGTGAATTCATTAATTAAAGTTAAAACATTAACATTTAGAAAATATAAATAATATATAAATAATAACTTGATCGGATCGGTGATTGATCGGTATCGGGTGATCAAACTTTTGTGATCGGTGCTCGGTGATCGGTTCCAAAAAACCTGATCGGACCATCCCTAATATATATATATATATATATATATATATCGTTTCTTTTTAATAGTGATAGCTTATTAGGCTAATTCAGTCGGTATAAGCGTAGATTGATAAAGTCTGCCATTTAAAAAAAATCTTTACATCTTAACCTTTTTTTAAGCTTAGAGTAAACTTAGTATTACTCTACTATATCCTGTATCCGTTTACCTTTTTGTTATGCCTACCAAGGTGCTAATATGCCACCTTAAGTTCTCTCTGGGGCTGCAGTGGCTCCGGAGGTGGAGGCTGGGTTCTTATTCGGTGTCAATTATCATCACACTCTTTACTTCAGTCAGACCTCTTCAGCACTAACTTGGCTGCTGGAGATTTCCATGGCCTCTATCATTGTTTGGCCAGGTCTCCTCCATATGAACATTGCTTCTGTCCGGTTAATGGGAAATGTAGCACTGGTCATGAAAACACACAGTATGTGGTAGTACCATTTCCTTTATACAGTAGGTTCAACTTTGTCTGGCCAAACTTGCATTGGAATATTCTTTCCAGAGGTGCTCTGGATAGGAAACAATCGCAGTGGGGAAATGGAGGAGGAATTCTTTGATGATCTGGAGGAACAAAGATATACAAAGTAAAACTGAATGAATCAGGGGCCTCTTTGTGGTCAGGATCTTATGTTTCTCTTTTCATCATCTCGTCAACACAGACAGCTGTCAGGTCTGTTAGGAATGTGGAACCCTTGACCACATCTTCTGTATCTTCTTTGGGCACCACACAAATTCTCCTCTATAGTTGTGATAGGCAAATTTGACCAGCTCCCTGCGTCTTCTCTTATCAAGCACAGCAAACATGCAGTAATTAAGCACACTCTCCTTGAGAGATGGAAGTTCTCCATGGACAAGAGTCTCCTGCAGGAAGAATTGTACCAGGGGGGCTTGGTAGTGGCTGAACCCCAGGGTTCCCAGGCACTTCAGGATGCGGGTGATGCGCTGGTTGTTGTGAGAGTTTCGGTTAAGGTTAGCAAATCTTCTCTCCCAGTTGGATGATCTCCGGACCTCTCCTGTTTCTGCATTGGCCAGCTCAATACCATAGAAGTCCAACATGAGCTTATAGGACTTCAACAGGTTAGCCTTTGCAACATCATTTACAAGGAAAGCCTCGATTTCTTTTTTCGTCAGCTCCTTGGCTTCATAGTTGAGTCCTGGCTCTTGGAGTGGGAACAACCACTGAATAAATGTATGCACACTCTCCAATTTGTAATAGTCCTGAAACCACTCACTGTGATACTCGTCAATGTAGACGCCATCGGGAGAAGAAGATCTCTTTCCAAGGTAGAAATTCAAATTAGGCGTGAGG
The DNA here is from genome assembly GCF_963921795.1 of Nannobrachium achirus. Classification (NCBI taxonomy): domain Eukaryota; kingdom Metazoa; phylum Chordata; class Actinopteri; order Myctophiformes; family Myctophidae; genus Nannobrachium; species Nannobrachium achirus. The sequence goes on from NC_137824.1 coordinate 40,924,366, forward strand.
TCCATGCCTAGTTTACGGTGCTTATACCTTGTTCTTTCAGGGTAATCATGTCGGTATTCCTGCATGTCTCTTGCTGCATCCCTAAATCTAGCAAATTTGTGATTAGATAACCTCAAATGATCAGACCGTTGGGAATGGCTTCTTGACATCTCCCAGGTTGAGTCATACTCGCAGTAAAACTCGTCAGCGTTTTCAACAAGACATTCGTTGCTTTCAACATCTTCCTTGGGTCCTGGGCGCTTCATGGATCCCATATCTTGACAAGAATCAGCTGCTCTTTTATCAATCGGGGTGTTATCACGAGTGATTACACAAGAATCATCTGCCGAGGGCCCAAGTTTTGGCTCGGGAGAGCAGTTCACTGACCACCTTGCTCTTTCATCAACTGGGGTGTTATCACGAGTGATAACACTGGTTTCTCCCTCAGTAGTCAGTTCAGAAGAGACTGTATCAAGGTCATTGTCATTGTAGCTTTGTCTTTCATCTTCATCCGTTGTGGCTGGGGTGGCATCACCTGAGGTGGCATCACAATGAATCACACTGGTTTCTTCCTCCATCACTTTGGATAAGACTTTAACAATGTTGTTATCATTGCTTTCTCCTGACAGCTCCTGCGGGTTAAACCCAAACCGACCCATGAGGTTGGATACAAGTGCAACTAACTGTGTGCGAGGAGAACGGAGAAAATTAACCAATATGGCGATCGTATCCTCAAACATCGTAAATGGCAGAGAACCGGGAAAGAGCAAGGGGCACTGTCACTGATCTGGAGGCATGGATCTGATTATATATCACTTCATGTTGTTGTGGTGACATCATGATGATATGGGGAATACACCGATGTGCCCATAGACGGAGGTATCAGAGGCATCCAGGGGATACATGCGCAAATCGGTGTTGTTCATCATCAGAATCTTTTGGACGAACAAAAACAACACATTTAACATCTAACTGTCCTTGCCGATGTGTAGCCAAGTTTGAAGTTGGCTGGTCCCATAACTGAACATAATACATAATAAATGTTCAGTTTATGGGGCACATTCAAATTAAAGTCATGTCATGACCTGACTGTACATTAAAGATTTTACATAAAGCATAGGGAAATAGTATAGGTGAATGCCTGGTCCACCAGCTACTTCCAATCCACAATAATATCAACCCCTCCCCCAAATAAATAAATAAATTAAGAAAACGAACACATTAATTAATTAATAATGAATTAACAATAATAAACAAACAAGCAATATCGAAGCTAAAATGTCAAATTCTACTAGCTTCACTAGGGGGAAAAAATGTTTCAACCCTAACAACCTCAGCATTCATTTCCCTCTAAATAAGTGCAGCATCCAAATGAAATTGGAAGTTTCCCAAAAGTAAGTAAACAGTGAGCACTTGTTGTGGCCTAGTCTAGGCTACAGAAAACAACAGACATCAGCCATTATCCAGTCTCAATTGAAAAATAAAAAATAAAACCATCGGTTCGAATTGGAGCGGTGAATTTGAGCAGCTACGTGTATATCCTGTGTGTGCGTGTGTGTCTAGGCTACAGTGGCCTTCTCAATCTATTCCTGTTTTTATAATCTGGCCACGCACCATTGTACCAATGAAACATAAATTCGGCCACGCACCGCTGTACTAAAGAAACATAACTCATGGCACTGTGTCTAGGCTGCGCAACAGTGCCCTTCTGGTCACCTATTTATGAGACACACGGAGACAGACAAAGATAAAGGTTGGGAGCTCACCCTTCCAAAAATATAATAATAACAAAGCAAAGCCGATAATCTACACAAGTTCTATAAAAAAATCCCAGGTTTAAGACCTCATTGTGGCCATTCAAATCGACAAGTCCAAACCACAATATAACAGAAAGGGGCAACTGACACCAGCCATTACTCTTTAATAAAGAATTAATAGTTATATGGCAGTAAGGCTGGATTCAAGGGAGAGGGAGAAAATAAATCCTAAAACTAAACAGCTTACAAATGTATATAAGTTGAAGCCACAATATGGGTTTGTTCGGAAATACAGCACTGAGCGCACTGGCCAATACAAACTAATACGAGTGCGCTCAGGGTGCGCATTTCCCAACGCACCCATTGATAACAAAAAAATCAACTGCCATCAGTCATACAATCTAGATCAAATGAAAACAGCAACAAGGAAGACTCAATACAATGGATAACCTAAGCATAAAATAAAAGCCACTATTGCTGCATCATTAGGAAATATCTTCTGCAAAAAAGGGATGAACAACTAGCTCACTATCAGATACCATATGTTATATGCCAGTTAAACTCACAGACCAGATACATATCTGATATCCTAATGATAATAGGGAGGGAGGCTACCACAGTCTACATAAACAATTTGAATGAAATAGAAAATATACACAGCACAGCACATGAAGTATAATAGGCCTATAGTATTTATAGATTATAATAAAATCTATAACGAAATAGTCAACTCAACAGTAGGAAAAAACTAGTGGTTGCCGTTGACTCTAATGGGGAGCCAATCAGAGAGGGGGAAAAGCGTGACATCACGATATCAAGGTATCGTGATCTCTGATTGGCTGAAGGGTTACATCAGATGATGAGAAAAAAACGACAAGAACAATAGTGTGGTTGCTCTGCAGGGCAACCACACTAATAAAAAGAGAACAAAGAATACTGTACACCTAGGAAGAAATCGGCAGTTGGTTAAACTAAAATAAATCAACAGTGCCCATTGTACTATTAAAAGACAGTGCCATTCTGAAGGCTTGAATCTCTCCTTATAGAAGCTCAACACATCCTTCTGGGAGTTAATGGTGGCAGTCTTACTCCCCTCAATCCGGAATTCAACAGGATGTCTGAAAGCCATATTTCACTCCTTTTCAAAAAAGAATAAAAGAAAAAGAAATGTGCTGCACTTTCCTATGATCATGAGTTATACCTGTGTTTCATTTTGAAACTTCAGGTACTGAAAGTCATGAACTTACCAGCTCATGTTTCATTGTCTGGTACTAACCTGTATCTTCAAAAGGGTTCTCGCTGTTCGTTGATATGGCACTGTAAATAGGTCATGCTGCACACTTTGTTTGCTCAAATTAAACTACTACTAGTGTGCACTGATTAATGTTAGTATGGCTATGCGGGTATGCGTTTTGTCAACAGATGTGTTGGCAATTTCCTTAAAAAGAAAGGAGATGTAACATTTAGATGGGAGATTCTACCTTGGTATGAAGTTCCGCCAGAGTGGGTAGGAGAGAGTGCGACGTGACCATATCTAAGATAAACAACCCAGTGTCGAGACAGAGGTTTGACTGTATAATACGTTTTAGTTAACCATTGTTCCATAGGGTCATGGACACATTCCATGCATTCTGTATTTTCCTTGGGCACCACACGAACAGTCCTCTGGGCTGATAGTTATGATAGGCATATTTGAGGAGATTCCTGCGTCTTCGCTTATCAAGCACCGTGAATATGAAGTAGTTGAGCACACTCTCCTTGATAGTTTTAAGTTGTTCATGGACAAGAATCTCCTTCAGGAAGAAGCGCACCAGGGGGGCTTGGTAGAGGCTGAACCCCAGGGTTCCCAGGCACTTCAGGATGCGGGTGATGTTCTGGTCGCTTTGACCGTTTCTATTGATGTAAGCAAATCTTTCCTTATAGTTGGACGCTCTCTCGACCTCTCCTGTTTGCTCATTGATCATCTCAATACCAAATAAATCCAACATGAGCTTATAAGACTTAAGTAGGTTGGCCTTTGCGACATTATCTTCAAGGAAGGCCTCGATTTCTTCTTTTGTCAGTTCCCTGTTTTCATAGCTTTCCCTGACTCCCGGCTCTTGGATTGGGAACAACCATCGTATAAAGGAATCGCCTCTCTCCAGTTTGCGATAGTCCTGAAACCATTTACTGTGATACTCTTGTATGTAGATGCCATCGGGAGAAGGCTTCTTTCCGAGGTAGAAATCCAAACTAGGCATCTGTATTTCCCACTGCCTCACCCTGATCTTTCCGGGATAATTGCGCCGGTACTTCTGCATGTCTCTTGATGCATTCTTAAATGCATTGAGAGCATTTATCTTGTGAGGATTAAATGTCCTTGGACGAATAGCCCACTGGGGATGGCGTCTCGACATCTCCCAAGTTGAGTCATAGTCGCAGTAAAACTCGTCCGTGTATTCACAGAGATATTCGCTCCTCTTATAATCAATCTCATCATTATCATCCTCAGTCTTTGGCTGATGCACATACACCATTTTGTGTCAGTTATCTGATAGCCTATTACCCACGGGGACAGCAAATATAGAGATAACTACGTCACACTGATGATGTCACCTGGGGTAAGCCCATAGAGTTATAATAAGCTGTCCCAAATATGGAGTTTCACATGGCTCCAGACTGCAGGCTGCCTAGTACTCTGATAACGGATACAGCAGGGGTAATTCCCATTGAGCTATACTGGAGAGGGCATAGAAAATCTGCACCCATTCATTTTAATTAAACCTTTCCCCAGCACATTATGCCGATATGGGGCCACCCCATATAGAAGTATAATAGAGGGCGGACTGCCCCGCCCCCAGCTATTAATTTCAATGCAAGTTGCTCTGTGGCATTTGAAGCACCCGGAAGACTGCTGGAAGTAGCAGAAACCGGCTCACAAAAGTGAGCCAATTTTCGCCATTTTGCGAAGTGTTAAGTACTGAGCAGGCACACTAGGGTACGTAGTAGCATTAGTATACGCACGCACAGTAGTGTTTAACTGCTTTCTCAGGTTTGACCACCAGGCTTAGGGCTGCTTCAATGTTCTACCGTGGTTCTGGGGGCTTGGGCCACCCTCCTTCCAGGTCTGGGCCCATAACGCATGCGCATCATGCATCCTATGCGCCCTTGAAGAATTTTAACGTTAAACAGTACACACTAAAATGTGAGTCTGAAAACATGTGATGTGAGAAATAGGCAGAAACCTGATTTGGTGGACGACGCAGCATGCAGGACTTCAGATCCCTCAGCCCAGGGGGATCAGGACAGTCCCATAGCCCAGGGGGAGAGGACGTTCGGCTAAACCTTTTTGCAACCACAGCCCCCGTCGCTGTGATTGCTTGAGATGCACCCAGTCTCTGTTTCACTGGGAAATGTGTAAAAATAAGATCAAGAAAAGCAGTTGTGCCAAAATTAATGTCTATGAAATTCCTCCAATGGGTTCCAGAGATATTGCGTTCAGGAAAGGTTGGGACGGACCCATAGACAGACAAGCCAGGTGAAAAGATATTGCCTCCGACCACAGCTGTTCGCCAGTGGAGTCCTCAAAATACAAATCTACAAAATGGTTCCCAAACAGGGGGTCGGGAGAATAGTGAGTAGAATGATTTTGGGGTGGGGTGATTAGCTCAATGTGCAACATTGCTTTCTCACCCAATAGTAAACAAACCAACATACAGTATAAATGCATACAAAAACTAATAAGACCATTACTACCTCAAAAGTAACAAACTATACTGTAAAAAAGGTCAAACATTTCTCACACCATTTCTTCAAGAACAGTATTTTCTAGTGTGAGCACCGCTCTCTTCACACAGGTGTGATTTTTAGCATTTAACTGTTAGGATATGAAGAAATGTTTCAATTTCATGCAAATTCAATAAAAAAGTACAATAAAGTACTCTTACAATATAATGACTTCACAGTCATTCGGTGCTTTGATTGAGGACACCGCTCCTTATCTATAAAAGTGAGGTTCATGACTACTGCCAAACCCCAAAGAAGACTGTAGTGGTCGGAAACGTTGTGAATAGATTTACACTGCATCGTGGCTACGAGTAGTGCACCCATGATAAGGAATGCAACCATCTGTTTGATGGTTGCTTTCCTTATCCTGTTTGCTATGTAAATCTCTCATCATATAGAACACTTTAATTACAGATGTGATGTGACAACATATTTTATTCACATGGAGCCGATAATTTCACATACAAAAGGGCTTCTGCAGTATGTAGTCTCCAGCTCCCAGACCGCTTTCCACCAACCTAGATCACATCTGATGTTCTGCTGACAGGGCCTTGATTAAGAGACCAAGTTATACGAGTTAGCATAAACAACTCTGCCTCTATGCTGTTCATGGAACAGTAGAGTTGATGTATTGCTAATTCTCTCATGATCTAAATTCTAAATGATCATGCCAATGTGTTGGAAATACTTAAAAATCTCTACATATAAAACTGTTGGCAATTACAGTAGATCGCTTATAACATCAAACCTTTTGCATATAAATGTAATCATCACTGCTTGTGAACAGCCAGTTTCCACAGTACTACACACTCAAGTGTAATTTGTGCTCCTATAATGCTACTTTCTGTGCATTCGTGAATGTTCGATGACGCTCCAGGGTGTGAATTTGGGGAAGAGTGTTGCTGTGAATAGGCTTACTGTATATGACCTTTCAGATTAATTTGAGTTTGTTTACAAATACCATGAGCACTACTGCTGCCACAAAAGCCTCTTTATTTTATATTAAAACATACAAAAGTATTTACAACATGGCAAATGAGCAACACAATTCAAAACACATCGGCGACCACAAAACACTAAGAACTTAAAGTATACTACGTTAGTTCCATTGATCCAAGCTGTAACACAATCGACCGATTGCACGTAGCCCACCCATCTGACAACTCAAGTGGTCTGGTGGATGGGTTGTGAACGCTTTTGTGTTTTTGGCCCTGAAAAGGCAGAGAACCATCAATACTGTATTTCCACCCGGCTCTCATTGACTTGAACGCATTGTTTGCCTCAGTGACTATGGTGCATACTATGGCATACACTGTATGCCAGGGGTGCCCACACTTTTTGGACTTGAGAGCTACTTTGACAAGCACAACATGATCTACCCACCCCCCAAAGAATTACCTGAGGGGGCTTTGGAATAGCGGCCCTGTCTTTACATACAGTATATGACACTCAAATGGGAAATAGTGTGTGTTTTCATCCCATTCTGTATGGAAGTGGTGGGTTTTCAGGTTCCTTGCAAAGCTACTGACTCTTGAAAAAAAAAGCATTGCATTGGGAGGTTTGCCTAGAAGCCATGAAGGGAACCGACAGGCCCTTCTTGATGTCAATCAATCAAGTCACCTTAACTGATAGGAGTCAAAAAGAGGGGGTTTGTGTTTTTAATTATACATATAATATACTGTATTTTAGGGGCATGTCATGTGGTCTACCTGCACAGCCTTTGTGATCTACTGGTAGATCACAATTTACCTTTTGGGCACCCCTGCTGTATGCCACAGGATCTTTTCTTTTCTTTTCAAACCAAACCTTGAAGCATTTCCTAATCATGACCATGGCTGGTGGCAGTTCATGGTGCAGAGCTCTTGCCCCATACAGGCATGGCGGCCGTCTTTCTGAGAGCCTGTAGTCTATCCTGATGGCTGCTCTCGTCTGCCGCGTCCTGGTCCAGGGAGAGTCTGATGAGGGTTTTGAGCTGTTCCATCCCCAGGCCGCTGTGGGCCGACACGGGAACCACGTGTCCAAACGTCACCTGTTTGGTCGGGACCGTGTCAGGAGGCAACAGGTGGAGGAACTCTGGAGGAGAGAGGAGATGATATACTTGAACCCTTTTAAGACCTGGAACGCATCAGTGTCACGTTAAGACTTAACCACAGTTATAGGGGTCACTTAATATTCCCCATTCATTTTCGCCATAGACTTTTACAAAAATATTTATAACAATTATGTTAAGCCTCGAACCAAGCCATCCAGGGTGGAGGTGAATCATGACCATATAACCTTTTTTTCTATGAAAAGAACATTTTGAAAATCGCTAAACAAAGGGTAGTTACCAGTAAGACTCCCTAATCGGGAGATAAGCGACCGTTGGTCGCTTATCTCCATAAATAGAGCAAAAATGTGTTTTTCCAAAATCTTCCTGATCCATGTTGTTGACATGAGTGTAGACATACTGTGTAGTGATTTTCGTGATTTTAGGGCAAAATCTGAATCGGCCTCATGGTGGCGCTAGAGGGCCATGTGAGAAATGAGGGGTGGGGTCTCCTCGCTGGCAAGGCGGACGAATAGGTACCGGCCCCGGCTCTCCCGGTCGCTCCTAGCCCGAGTTACGGCATTTTATGTGAGCTGCAGTGGCAGGGGGTCCTCCACTGGGGGCGCCACCACTTTTGCATCCGTTCTGGAGCACCAGGAGTGGGTGGTCCCCGGGAATGCCCCGTGAGCAGCCCCGTTGGGGTGGTCATTTGGTCATTTTTGCACATTTGGTAATTTTTTACACCTGGGGGTCCCCCAGGGACCTGGGGGTCCCCGAAACTCCGGGGGTCCTTGGAGGTTGTAGTTTGGCAGGCAAGGAGTGTGTGTGCAAAATCTGGCATGGATCGGGGCAACGGTTGCAGAGATATGAGCAGGGCAAAAGTGTGACGTGTGACGTGTGACAGAGGGAGTGACGGAGGGAGTGACGGAGGGAGTGACGGAGGGACAGCCGGTGGAGGTTTGGATAGTGTGCAAGTAACTGCGACCTACGGTCGCAATTAAATGTAGTATATCAAATAATGTAATATTAAAATATGTTTTCACATAGGATCAAAGGTTATATGATCATGATTCACCTCCATCCTGGATGGCTTGGTTCGAGGCTTAACATAATTGTTATAAATATTTTTGTAAAAGTCTATGGCGAAAATGAATGGGGAATATTAAGTGACCCCAGGAATCAACTTCCGCTGCGATGCTCTATTACCCGGCTTGTTTGGATGCTTGATTCTGATTGGTCGAGCGCTGAAATCAGCTGTGAATTATAGGCGTATAATGACCGCTCCGCTCTATAATTCACCACTGCCTAATCAATGGCTCAGAGCAGCTGCTGCATTCAGGCTGCACTGCATGGATTTAGTGCCGTAACCAACATGTCTACCATGTAAACAAACACACAGCGACATTTACAACTAAACATTGCTCTGAAGAATGTATTTAAAAACATTTGAGGCGAGAAATAGACGACGCAGTAACAGAAAATAGATTCTATTTGACTAGCACTTCCTTTTTTTCTAAGGCGACCGTGTTACGCTGGGGGGGACGCACTTTCAGCCGTCTGTGAACAAGGAAATACTTTGTTTTGTTTTTAGTTTTGAGTCAAATTATTAATTTTATTTAGTAGCCGTAATATATGTTATCCCGTAATAAGCGGGATAACATCTCGCTCAGCAGTCATTATAGAGTGACAGGAGCCCTTCAGGTTGATATGCCACCTCCGGGCATATCAACCTGTTGGGCTCCTATCACTCTATAATGACTGCTGAGCGAGATGCTAAAGCTAGATACCTCATTCGCTGCTGCAGTTCATTGGCGTGACTGGTACAACAGGACTGGGCGGAAGTGTGGAAGGCACTCTGCCACTCAAAGTGACTACTGACCAATCAAAGTGTGTCTTTTCCAGGACTTACATTCAATTAAAAGGAGCTTTATTGGCATGAGGAGACAAACGTTTACATTGCCAAAGCAAGTGCCTCTGGGAAAGAGGGAGTCCTGCATCTGATTGGCGTACTGAACGTCCCCTTCTGTGACACACAAGGAAGCGTCCTTCAGAATTCAGGAAGCTTGCTGGTCCTCTTTTATCAACACCTCAGAGCCGGAGGAAGCGTCTACCTTTCTATGTCTATGGCTTTAACCATTATTTAATGCTTTAACTATTACAAAATAGCAGATATACAAGCTCACAGCGCGGTACAAATTCCGCGCTGCGCTGCAAGCTTTGAATGCAAGTCTTCTATGAAATTTTTCTGTCAGTGGTTCTCAAACTTTTTCATGTAAAGAAGCCCTAGAATTATTTGTATTTGGCCGCCGACCCCCATGATCTCATATCTGCTATTTTGTAATAGTTAAAGCATAAAAGAATGGTTAATAGTGAAAATCTAGAGTGACACGGATGCGTTGCAGGTCTAAATGGGTTAACAGGCCAACCATTTGACTGGAGGAATGACTTCACGGTCCGTCAGACTCACCGTGTGGGTTTGCTAACTGCTCCTGGAGCTCTGCCAGTCTGTCCTCCGCATCAGGGAGGTCCATCTTGTTGACGGCGAGCAACGCCGGCTTGCACAACAGCTCCTCCTTATAGAGCTCCAACTCCTGCAGGAGGAGACCCATTAACATCTAACTCAGGGGTCTTCAACAGGGGGTCCGGGACCCCTAGGGGGTCCTCAGAGTTACTACAGGGGGTCCTTCAAATCTTTGTGTGATAGAAACCTTTTTTTTCTCCTTTTTTATATTAACCACTTGAACCCTAGCGTCCATATAGAACTGTAGCCAAAAATAGCAGATCGGCTATTTTCGGCAAAGAGCTTTTAGTCGGGGATCCACATGCCCAAAAGCTCAAGGAATAGGGTTGAACCTGTGATGTTCTGCCGCACTTTTTATTTCTGTTTTATCAATTACCGTCTGCGCATGCGTCCCCGCCATGGTAACAGCCGCAAGCCGCATGCTGAAACAGTGCCCAAATTTGGAGAAGACTGACATCACTGATATGTCTGGGTTCTCAAACATTACTTCAGAAACTCCTACATTCAATCCCTCATATATACTGTGCACACAACATAACCCAAACCCAGACATAATTATTCAGCAATTCACCTGATTGTGATATTACGTAGCACAGAAAGTGAGATATTTCCATTACCGACCGAACGATAAGGGTTTAACGATTCACAACATTCAGTTTGGTCTGTTTACCACGGTTCGCTACCGTTTTGGTACAGTGTATCATTACTTCTATGTTTTATTTGTTTGTTAATAACATCTCTCTTTTTGTGATCTAATCTCCGCTTTGTCAGCAGGACTGGTAAATTAGAAGAGGAGTCCTTTAGAAAATGAATGCATGGATTTATCAATGGCACCTGCTGGATGAACTGTGGGGTTTTCCTGCTCAACTTTACTCCTCCATTGGTGCAATTACCAAGCAAGCTTTACTTACGCTCCCTTTTGCATTAGAGCGATGTGAAAAAGCATCGTAAAACCAGCCTAGAGGTTCGGGTCACGAATCTTGTGCCGTGAGCTTGTAGATCTGCTATTTACACTATATATATATGTTTAAATAATCGTTTGTTAATCGTAATCAAGGCAAAGGTTTGAAATAATCGTGATATTGATTTGAAGTCATATCAACCCAACCCTAGTATCTCTGAGCCATTCTGACTGGTTCTCACCCTAGTCAGGAGCTGCACAGCCTCAAATGCCGACCTGAAGGGTGTTTTGCTGGCCAACTGGAACCCACAGACATCCACCTACAAACGAGGGAGAGACGAGCATCACTACAACTTGACAAACCATAACAAGATTGTACTGTAGTTTGTTACTACAGTACTACTACTGTTGTTAGATCATACTTTATTTGTTCCCGTTTTCACAGCCTGTTCAACACAACAGCAGCAGCATACAACACAGCAACATACAGGTAAGACAACACACCAAATCCCCATGAATGCATCCTCAGTCAGCGAGGCTGTTTGTTTAATCTTGCAAAACAGAGTGGACAAAACTCCTGTACTACAGTACTACCTGCTACTAGGGCTGTCACGATGATGACATTTTACATGACGAATAATTGTCATTCAAATAATTGCGATTAATGATTTAATTGTTTTTGTCGTTGACAATTACATTTCTGTTTGGCTTGTCGGCTTTGAAGTTGCGCATGGCAGATATGACACATAAACTAAATATGCAAAGAAATTACTGCCATATTTTTTTTACAACATTATATTTAAAAAAGAACATTGATAGTGGAAATAGCCGATCTACAAGCTCACAACGATGCGTCGCGTTGTGAGCTTGTAGATCTGCTATTTCCACTATTTTTGAAAATAATTGGAAATATATGAACATCTTTTCACATGTAAAACATGACGATTATGACAAAAATCATTGTGATTATGTCAAATAATTGCGATTAGACTATTATGTAATAATTGTAACAGGACTACTGTACCTGCTAATATTACTCACCACAAACAGCAGTTGTTTGGTTCTCTCCACGTGTTTGAGGAACTTGTGTCCCATGCCCTTGTTGCGGTGAGCGCCTTCTATCAGGCCAGGAAGATCAGCTAGTGAAATCTAAGGACATACAAACAACGTCTATAATATATACTGTATAAGGACATAGAAGGACATGAAATCTAAGGACATACAGACTACTTATACAGTATAGTACAGGGTTGTAGTAGGCCTTCACTCACCTGTTTGTGATCCGGGTACATCAGTTTACCAATCTCTGGTCTTATGGTGGTAACTGTAAGTGAGACGATGACATAAGAAAGATGCTGGTATTACCGTGTGTGTGTGTGTGTGTGTGTGTGTGTGTGTGTGTGTGTGTGTGTGTGTGTGTGTGTGTGTGTGTGCGTGTGGTATACTCACAGGCGTAGCTAGCAATCTGCGGTGTTGCATGGGACAGGGCAGACAGTAGGGAAGATTTCCCTGCATTTGGGAACCTGTTGGCGTTCCAGAAGTTCAGAACGTCAAATGAAGCAGTGTTAACATGTGTGTGTGCTGTTGTAAAAGCAGGGGTTCCCAAACCTTTTCATGTCAAGGACCCCCAAAGTAGTATGTAATAGTGACACCAAATCAAAATGTAATATTTCCAACTGATTTTGATTTGATACATAACCATAACCTTTTTAAATACATATATTTTCTTCCACATCAGGATGTAATGATCATTAACAATAACACACCTATCTCCCAGACACCCTCCCCTGTCAGTTTGAATGAATATAGAATTATGTGCAGGATGTAATTTAAATATATAGATGTGAGGGGACTTAATTTAACTGACTAAACCTTTTTTTGAATATTTCGTTTGAAAATAAAAAACTTCTCTCCCTCATCATCACCCTCCCCTGTGCCTAAGGTTGCCTACCCCTGGTATAGCGTATGAATCAACGTGTGTGTCTGTGTGTGTGTGTGTGTGTGTGTGTGTGTGTGTGTGTGTGTGTGTGTGTGTGTGTGTATACTGTGTACACTATGAACCAATGAGTTTTAACATGAGTGTGTACAGGATTGATAATGGCTGACACGAGGTAAACTAAAAAACTTGTTTCACAATCACTTTGATTCCACACATTTGCTTAAAGTTCTGTCAAGGAATTATTTTCTTTTTATTATTCCTTTTCATGTTTTATTTACTGTATATGCCCAATAAGGCAACATTGTGAGATGGAGATAATTACAGCAAGGCCTGAAAACAATATTAGTTATGTTTTATTGAGTCATAACGCTGCAACTAACCAATACTTGCACACACCAGCCAATGCCACTCCATCTTGTGTTTCTAAAGTATATTTCTTTCATTTGACATTCCCAGTGTTAGGTGTGTGTGTGTGTGTGTGTGTGTGTGTGTGTGTGTGTGTGTGTGTGTGTGTGTGTGTGTGTGTGTGTGTGTGTCTCACCCCACCATGCCCAGGTCGGCAATAAGTTTGAGGTCCAGTCGGATGTGTTTGACATGTCCTTTACTGGGGTGGAACGCTGAGTGTAAAGAGCCACCCCGCCCGCCCCGGGCCACCAACACTCGCTCCCCCTCGGCATTCAGCTCCCCTACAGCCGACAGAAGGACACAAGACAGACACAGAAACAACAGTGACAACATTAAATCACTATGCAAGTAGATGATTTTGCATGGCATATTGTACAGTATATTTTATATATTTTGTCTGATGGATCTGGGTATTTCATTACGATTAGTGGTGTAATGGTTCACTAACTTCACAGTGCGTTTCAGTTCGATGCAGAGTTGTCACTGTTTGGTACATTGTCGATACAGCAAAATGATTGGCAAGGACAGAAAAAACCTTCAATTTGTTTTATTGAACTTGGGAAAGTCTCAGCATCTTACGTATTTTTTTTATGTTCTATATCAGTATGTGTGTCGGATTTACATTTTTTAAAATGTTAAACCTTGTGTTCATATTAGAATCCTTTGCATATGTATACAGTATGTACTTACTACTGCTGTAGCACTACCACTTACATACTCTTAGCAAGCTGACAGGGTGGCATGGTGCATGTACAGTAGGTGCTTTGTTACGTACCAAGCACTTGGCCATCATCGCTGGTAACGGTGATACCGACAGGAGCGTAGATCTCCTTGTCCTGTCCCTTCTCCCCTCTCAATGCACGGATACTGAAACACCACCACAAGCACACAAAATGATACGTTTAGTTTTCGAGGGCTGGGTAAACAAATTAAAGCTAAAATCCCTTTTTTTAAATGTCTCCCTGTCCCGACAGAGGGAATTGCAATGATCCGAATTAACAACTTGTTTTGAGCATACCATCATTTAGTAATTATGTTACTTTAACAGCATTTAGGTCTAAAACAATCAACAGACCAATCGGATAGGCAAATCAAAGCACATTCTTATGTTTCTGTGTCATTATGCTGTTGGTGTATTTGTGAACACAAATTACCATGACTGATCCCTTCAGTATTGTGCAAACCAACCAACTACCTACCTACCAAATTAGGCGAAAACAATCTGCACTTTTACTATGCTTTATAGCAGTGGTTCCTAACCTTTTCAGGCCGCGACCCCCAAAATAATCATATTTTAATTGGGGACCCCCCCCCCCCCCCCGACGAGCATCAAGAGTTGAGGCATTACATTTTGTATAACAGTTCTATAGTGAAAATAGCCGATCTACATGCTCGTTGCGAGGCGTTGTGAGTATGTAATCAAATATGTGGTTAAATGTGTACACTCTCAGGGTTGATTACCAATATATATTTTATGATTTTCATTTGTGCCTGACTCAGACCAACCTGCTGTTGACTCCCACTCCTCCAGCGAAGCGCTTCTGGGGGTATTTGTCCTTGATTTTCTTCAAGGTCAAGTCCTTTTTGGCTGTGACCCACACATCTCCTCCTTTGCCCCCCTGACCCCCCAGCCGGGGCAGCCCCATGCCGCCACAACCTCCACGGACGTAGAGGCGAAGGTTGTCCACAAAGTTTCCATACTGGGGGAGAGAAAACAGATGAGTTTCGATTGTTAGACCACCAGCCGGTCGGTCACCAGTTTGATGGTGGAAACCACAATTGTGAGCATGAAGTCAGGACATGTGTCTGGTGTGTGTGTGTGTGTGTGTGTGTGTCATTTTGTACATGATCCTACAGACATGTGATATATGTTTGTAGATAGTAGGATGATGAGTGTGCTATATCTTGTTTATACATTGTTTATTACATAATCTAGGTATCCTTATCCTATATAGAGCATCGCAGCGGAAGTGGATTCCTGGGGTCACTTAATATTCCCCATTCATTTTCGCCATAGACTTTTACAAAAATATTTATAACAATTGTGTTAAGCCTCGAACCAAGCCATCCAGGAAGGAGGTGAATCATGACCATATAACCTTTTTTTCTATGAAAAGAACATTTTGAAAATCGCTAAACAAAGGGTAGCTATCTAGGATAATGTTTGTATACATTACATCTATCATCCTATAGAATGATATGTAGTACATCAGTGACAGTAGTTCTAGATGATCCTATCAGACTAGCCTTGGATCAAGACTATCATAGATGTATATTTGATCGTTTCTGACATTGATATGAAAGAAAAAGTCAGACTAGATCAAATATACCCATGCTTGATTAAGGCTACTAGACATGTGGTATCTGACAGACTGTTAGTTCTATAAAGCACTTTGTAACTTTGTTTGGGAATGCGCTATATTGATTGATTGATTGAAGACTTTATTAGAAGTTTGCATAGGAAAAGGTAGTTTCATGACGGTACAGTTCACTGGTACAAGGTCTACTAAAAGGAGATCCATGAAAAGACTAAGCTTATTTCCACAGGAAACCATTAAAGTATCTCATATAACATTGAATGACAGACAAATAGAACACAGTACTATGCAGTAGATATGTAAAGAAAAAGAAAAAAGAAAACAGTAAGTCTAAACAAACAGTAAGTATATACACACACAAGTATATACACATAGGCTACATACAACAATCATCATCATGTATTAAACGTTTATATGAGATCTCCAAAGACAGACCATAGCATACAGTAGGTGTTTGCCTGTCATTAGAGCTATTTGTAAACACAAGTACACGGCGGCCATGCACGCGTGTTTGTAACGTAACCATACATTTTAACTGAACGCAACTGACGATTGGTTAGCAATATTGGTTCTAAACAAATACAATAAATCTATAACTAAACAACCTCTTTTCTACTAACCTTCCGCCAGCAAATCCTACTAATATGGACCATCTTGCGGCGCTGCTAACGTGGAGCTGCTGGGCTGGGATCTCTTTGACGCGTGATATTTTGACCGCTGTGGTTCCTGTTTGGACGGTCCAGCCCCGCCCACATTCACTACGTCACCCAAATGGTCACACAAGAGTGCAATGATTCTATTCAACCTGTAGGTATCACTGTTTAACCATATAAATATCACTAACACACAATACAGGTCATCCAAAACAAAATTGAATATTGTGTAATATTTTTCTTAAACTTTCAGATATTCTAGATTCATTGTGCATGCAGTGAAGTATTCAAAACCTTTGTTAAATTTAGATTTTTATGGCATACAGCTCATGAAAATCTAAAATCCATATAGTCAAAAGGAGGATTTATAATACAGAAATGTCAAACTTCTGAAAGGTTATGTTAATGTATGCAGTGTGGAGCAAAACACAGCTGGGGATTTTAGAGCACTGATTTCCTTTAGCCAGAAGCACTTGGCACCACCTGCCCAGAGACAAAACTACTAGTAAGTGGTGTACTGGGCTTAACTGACCAGCCAACTGGCCTGACCTGAACCCCACAGAGAATCTGTGTTGTGTTGTCAAGAGGAAGATGAGACAAGACTCAACCACACAGATAACTTAAAGGGATATTCCACTTTCAAAAAAACGTTTGTCATTTTATAGTCTACTCAGGCTTTTGTGAACACCCTGGACAGATTTTAATTTGCTTGATTCAATATTTAGATAATTCATATTAATTTTATTAGACACTCCCCATCCAGGGCCCATTCCTATACAAACTGTAACTTCAAACTCCATTTTAACCATGAATAGCTTAATCAAAAACTGGTGACTCATACTACCCTCCTAATATGTGAGCTGGCCATGTTTTTGGAGTGGTGAAAGCACTCCCAATAGACAGGTATGTCCGTGGGTATGTCCGTGGGTGGCTGGGTGGGTGGGTGGCTGGCTGGCCGTGTCCGTAGCCTGGCAATACCTTGAGTGGCCACACACAACACACTAGTTAAAGGAGGGGCGCTGTTTTGTGCAGGCCAGGCACACTCAACACACACACACACGCACGCACGCACGCACGCAGCTCAGATTCACCACTCCACTTCGAACCGAGGTTTGATTTTTCTATAACTTTTCATTTATTTTTAATAGTTTTTTTTGGAAAATGGAAAAAAAAAGTACAATAAGAATGTATTAAAAAATAAAAAAAACATGGCGACACGACACCCACAACCACGAATACTAGAGGAAGCATAAACGACAATCTGGTAACACCCACCCATGAAACAAACATGGCTAAATACTCCTTCTACAGCACTGCCACTCAAGTGGGGAATGCCCTGATCTCTTCCCTTTATCACTCCCACCCTTTTATCACTACTCTGTACAGTGTTTTATACTTGTTGTGATGATATTGAATGTTTTTGATGTTACTTTATGTTAATGAATTGAATACCAAGGACCTTCAACAGAAACAAGACCGCAAGGACTTTTTTGGTCTAAGGACTATGTGTTTTGACTGTACTTGTGCTATACTAGATTGTGGTCTAATAAAGCATTCAATCAATTCAATCAGTTTGTAACTCAGGATTGTACAAATGAGGTACAAATTACAGGTCCATTTGGTTGAACACTGATACCTGAATGAACACTGACAGTGTAGATTGGGGTCCCCAGAGATCACAATGGTATCAAATGGGGGTCCGTGGCCTGATGATGCACATCAAACTGGGGGCCTACTATAAATGAAAATGTTTGAGAATCGCCGTTATGGCCGTAAAAACCTTCCCTTATGGGAGTCCCTGGCACATCTTCTCAAATGGGGGTCTGTGGAATAATGTAATTATGATGTGTTAATCTGGGGGGCCCTTGACCGAAGATTGAGAGCCACGGCAGTAGGCCTAACAGGCAAACAATCCATAAGGTGTTGTATTAATCTCACATAAGTCAATCTATAAATTGTTTTGTATTATTAATTTCACAGAATACCATAAACAGTGCAATGTTCACTCTTCTTTTTTGTGGTATTTATTAATCCTTCAGTACACGCAATTTAGGCAACAAAACAAGCATTTTAATAGTAGACATAATGTAGACATCAAATACAAAAGTGCTTTCTTTTATTTTAACACTAGGCCCAATTAGGCAAACAAACCACTGTTTTATTATCAATCTTACAGAAACCTTTTTATTGTATTTTATCGTAATGAGACAATACACCACCCAACAGACTATACAAATATACAAATGCAAATAAAAAGAATTAAAATAAAAAACGTTTAAAGCACTTCAATACAAGGCTGGCTCATCATAAGACGAGTTAAAATAGACTATACAAACAACCATGAAACAAAGAAATCCCCCTTGGTGATCTGTGAATAAAAACATCATGGTGTACCCATGATGGTGTACCCATGATGTTTTTATTATCTAACACAAAACAGAAGCTTAACCACTTGAGGGCATTTGCCAGAAATAGACAATCTACAAGCTCACAATGCAGCATCTTGCGAGTTTGTAGATCGGCCATTTCTAGCAAAGAGATTGACAAGCCGCATGCAACTTTAGATGCTATCTGCATCCAAGTTGCAAAAAAACTCCATTGACAGCCCATTCATGAAACGGAAGTCAGTTAGACAATGATAAACTTTTCAATATTCCACCTGCACGGAGAGCTTGGTTATCTTTGTCTCTGTCAAGACTTTGTTTAAAAAAAGACATGTTATGAGTGATTTACGAGCGTTTACAGACAATGAACACACACACACACACACTGCATCTCAAGAGTTTGACAGGAAGCTGCTCATTAAATGACAACGGTGGATTTATCTTTCATACAAAGTCTTAAAAGAGACCAAAGGGATAATCTTTCTTTTAATATTACATTACAAGGTGTAATATTATGTTTATCATCGTTTATACAAAAGGATATGAAACATTTCACTAACCCAGAGACAGAAAAGGTATTAGTGAACAAATAAAGCAATATTACTGCAGATTGAAGTGTGCATAAGTTGACACACACACACACACACACACACACACACACACACACACACACACACACACACACACACACACACACACACACACACACACACACACACACACACACACACACACACACACATCCTAAAAAAAAAAAAAACATTGACCAAAGTGAATAGTGACCACAGAACAATATAACAAGACAGTAATAAAACACAACTAATCCAGTTCTTGCCCTGAAGAAGACCGCAGGGTCGAAACATGTCGGTTTTAATTAAATAAACTTTGTTTTAACTTTAAGCTCCTCTCTGATTATCCTGAGTGCTCGGATTCCCTCGTCCTTTTTAACAACTAAACAAGTATTTAAAAACAGTACCATTCAACCATATCAGAGGGATTCAATGCTTGAGATTGAGAATTAAAAAAAGAAAAACTTTCAACAGAGGAAGCCCATCTGACAGGGAGGGGACTGTTGCACAGACTACTTTTACAAGGCTATTGTTTGTCTTTCAGGCGTATTAGTGGAAAGGAGATCGAGATAATGATCAATATATTGTGAAATGTATGATTAGCTGTTACAGGCCAGGAGGAACCTTGAGGGGAATAAGATGAGAAGTCTGAGGGTCCATGTATTGTGTGTGTGTCATTTTGTACATGATCCTACAGACATGTGATATATGTTTGTAGATAGTAGGATGATGAGTGTGCTATATCTTGTTTATACATTGTTTATTACATAATCTAGGTATCCTTATCCTATATAGAGCATCGCAGCGGAAGTGGATTCCTGGGGTCACTTAATATTCCCCATTCATTTTCGCCATAGACTTTTACAAAAATATTTATAACAATTGTGTTAAGCCTCGAACCAAGCCATCCAGGAAGGAGGTGAATCATGACCATATAACCTTTTTTTCTATGAAAAGAACATTTTGAAAATCGCTAAACAAAGGGTAGCTATCTAGGATAATGTTTGTATACATTACATCTATCATCCTATAGAATGATATGTAGTACATCAGTGACAGTAGTTCTAGATGATCCTATCAGACTAGCCTTGGATCAAGACTATCATAGATGTATATTTGATCGTTTCTGACATTGATATGAAAGAAAAAGTCAGACTAGATCAAATATACCCATGCTTGATTAAGGCTACTAGACATGTGGTATCTGACAGACTGTTAGTTCTATAAAGCACTTTGTAACTTTGTTTGGGAATGCGCTATATTGATTGATTGATTGAAGACTTTATTAGAAGTTTGCATAGGAAAAGGTAGTTTCATGACGGTACAGTTCACTGGTACAAGGTCTACTAAAAGGAGATCCATGAAAAGACTAAGCTTATTTCCACAGGAAACCATTAAAGTATCTCATATAACATTGAATGACAGACAAATAGAACACAGTACTATGCAGTAGATATGTAAAGAAAAAGAAAAAAGAAAACAGTAAGTCTAAACAAACAGTAAGTATATACACACACAAGTATATACACATAGGCTACATACAACAATCATCATCATGTATTAAACGTTTATATGAGATCTCCAAAGACAGACCATAGCATACAGTAGGTGTTTGCCTGTCATTAGAGCTATTTGTAAACACAAGTACACGGCGGCCATGCACGCGTGTTTGTAACGTAACCATACATTTTAACTGAACGCAACTGACGATTGGTTAGCAATATTGGTTCTAAACAAATACAATAAATCTATAACTAAACAACCTCTTTTCTACTAACCTTCCGCCAGCAAATCCTACTAATATGGACCATCTTGCGGCGCTGCTAACGTGGAGCTGCTGGGCTGGGATCTCTTTGACGCGTGATATTTTGACCGCTGTGGTTCCTGTTTGGACGGTCCAGCCCCGCCCACATTCACTACGTCACCCAAATGGTCACACAAGAGTGCAATGATTCTATTCAACCTGTAGGTATCACTGTTTAACCATATAAATATCACTAACACACAATACAGGTCATCCAAAACAAAATTGAATATTGTGTAATATTTTTCTTAAACTTTCAGATATTCTAGATTCATTGTGCATGCAGTGAAGTATTCAAAACCTTTGTTAAATTTAGATTTTTATGGCATACAGCTCATGAAAATCTAAAATCCATATAGTCAAAAGGAGGATTTATAATACAGAAATGTCAAACTTCTGAAAGGTTATGTTAATGTATGCAGTGTGGAGCAAAACACAGCTGGGGATTTTAGAGCACTGATTTCCTTTAGCCAGAAGCACTTGGCACCACCTGCCCAGAGACAAAACTACTAGTAAGTGGTGTACTGGGCTTAACTGACCAGCCAACTGGCCTGACCTGAACCCCACAGAGAATCTGTGTTGTGTTGTCAAGAGGAAGATGAGACAAGACTCAACCACACAGATAACTTAAAGGGATATTCCACTTTCAAAAAAACGTTTGTCATTTTATAGTCTACTCAGGCTTTTGTGAACACCCTGGACAGATTTTAATTTGCTTGATTCAATATTTAGATAATTCATATTAATTTTATTAGACACTCCCCATCCAGGGCCCATTCCTATACAAACTGTAACTTCAAACTCCATTTTAACCATGAATAGCTTAATCAAAAACTGGTGACTCATACTACCCTCCTAATATGTGAGCTGGCCATGTTTTTCTATAACTTTTCATTTATTTTTAATAGTTTTTTTTGGAAAATGGAAAAAAAAAGTACAATAAGAATGTATTAAAAAATAAATGAAGTTATCGAAAAAACATGGCGACACGACACCCACAACCACGAATACTAGAGGAAGCATAAACGACAATCTGGTAACACCCACCCATGAAACAAACATGGCTAAATACTCCTTCTACAGCACTGCCACTCACGTGGGGAATGCCCTGATCTCTTCCCTTTATCACTCCCACCCTTTTATCACTACTCTGTACAGTGTTTTATACTTGTTGTGATGATATTGAATGTTTTTGATGTTACTTTATGTTAATGAATTGAATACCAAGGACCTTCAACAGAAACAAGACCGCAAGGACTTTTTTGGTCTAAGGACTATGTGTTTTGACTGTACTTGTGCTATACTAGATTGTGGTCTAATAAAGCATTCAATCAATTCAATCAGTTTGTAACTCAGGATTGTACAAATGAGGTACAAATTACAGGTCCATTTGGTTGAACACTGATACCTGAATGAACACTGACAGTGTAGATTGGGGTCCCCAGAGATCACAATGGTATCAAATGGGGGTCCGTGGCCTGATGATGCACATCAAACTGGGGGCCTACTATAAATGAAAATGTTTGAGAATCGCCGTTATGGCCGTAAAAACCTTCCCTTATGGGAGTCCCTGGCACATCTTCTCAAATGGGGGTCTGTGGAATAATGTAATTATGATGTGTTAATCTGGGGGGCCCTTGACCTAAGATTGAGAGCCACGGCAGTAGGCCTAACAGGCAAACAATCCATAAGGTGTTGTATTAATCTCACAGAAGTCAATCTATAAATTGTTTTGTATTATTAATTTCACAGAATACCATAAACAGTGCAATGTTCACTCTTCTTTTTTGTGGTATTTATTAATCCTTCAGTACACGCAATTTAGGCAACAAAACAAGCATTTTAATAGTAGACATAATGTAGACATCAAATACAAAAGTGCTTTCTTTTATTTTAACACTAGGCCCAATTAGGCAAACAAACCACTGTTTTATTATCAATCTTACAGAAACCTTTTTATTGTATTTTATCGTAATGAGACAATACACCACCCAACAGACTATACAAATGCAAATAAAAAGAATTAAAATAAAAAACGTTTAAAGCACTTCAATACAAGGCTGGCTCATCATAAGACGAGTTAAAATAGACTATACAAACAACCATGAAACAAAGAAATCCCCCTTGGTGATCTGTGAATAAAAACATCATGGTGTACCCATGATGGTGTACCCATGATGTTTTTATTATCTAACACAAAACAGAAGCTTAACCACTTGAGGGCATTTGCCAGAAATAGACAATCTACAAGCTCACAATGCAGCATCTTGCGAGTTTCTAGATCGGCCATTTCTAGCAAAGAGATTGACAAGCCGCATGCAACTTTAGATGCTATCTGCATCCAAGTTGCAAAAAAACTCCATTGACAGCCCATTCATGAAACGGAAGTCAGTTAGACAATGATAAACTTTTCAATATTCCACCTGCACGGAGAGCTTGGTTATCTTTGTCTCTGTCAAGACTTTGTTTAAAAAAAGACATGTTATGAGTGATTTACGAGCGTTTACAGACAATGAACACACACACACACACTGCATCTCAAGAGTTTGACAGGAAGCTGCTCATTAAATGACAACGGTGGATTTATCTTTCATACAAAGTCTTAAAAGAGACCAAAGGGATAATCTTTCTTTTAATATTACATTACAAGGTGTAATATTATGTTTATCATCGTTTATACAAAAGGATATGAAACATTTCACTAACCCAGAGACAGAAAAGGTATTAGTGAACAAATAAAGCAATATTACTGCAGATTGAAGTGTGCATAAGTTGTCACACACACACACACACACACACACACACACACACACACACACACACACACACACACACACACACACACACACACACACACACACACACACACACACACACACACACACACACACACACACACACACACACACACACACACACACACACACACACACACACACACACACACACACACACATCCTAGAAAAAAAAAAACATTGACCAAAGTGAATAGTGACCACAGAACAATATAACAAGACAGTAATAAAACACAACTAATCCAGTTCTTGCCCTGAAGAAGACCGCAGGGTCGAAACATGTCGGTTTTAATTAAATAAACTTTGTTTTAACTTTAAGCTCCTCTCTGATTATCCTGAGTGCTCGGATTCCCTCGTCCTTTTTAACAACTAAACAAGTATTTAAAAACAGTACCATTCAACCATATCAGAGGGATTCAATGCTTGAGATTGAGAATTAAAAAAAGAAAAACTTTCAACAGAGGAAGCCCATCTGACAGGGAGGGGACTGTTGCACAGACTACTTTTACAAGGCTATTGTTTGTCTATCAGGCGTATTAGTGGAAAGGAGATCGAGATAATGATCAATATATTGTGAAATGTATGATTAGCTGTTACAGGCCAGGAGGAACCTTGAGGGGAATAAGATGAGAAGTCTGAGGGTCCATGTATTTTGGGTAGAAGATCAAATATCCTTTGTCTGGGGTTGACAGGTCCAAAAAGAAAGTCTTGTTGTTTTGACATTGGTCATAGTAAAGTGTTGCGATTATGTCCGAGTGTGTCTGTATGCTGTTTGTTATGCGTGTAATAACGGTCTATTGGTCTTATGTGTAATGGAATCTATGCCACTGTTGCCAGATTGAGTGAGAAATAAGCAACCAGCTCCATGAAAACAAACCCAAAAGAAGCAACTCAAGCAACCCAAAAAATAGGCCATATGAGCACTTTAAACCATTGGCCATTTGAAAATAGACGATCTACAAGCTCACGACCTGTCGCATGTGTGTCGCGTTGTAAGCTTGTAGATCTTCTATTTTCAAACAGATCTTGGAAAATAAGTGAAATAACAGAATATATTTGAAAAATAATTCTGATGGGGGTATGCAAAGAATTCATTAATTTGGGCATTCTTGACATGCAACTGTTTGAGACTGGAATGAATAATACAAAAAACGGCCAATATTTACAAGCAATTTCACAGAAAAATAAGCCCACAGTCACCTATATTAGATAGTATAGATCAGTGTTGCCATGCTTATTGCGACCGTAGGTCGCAGTTTAGTATGTGAACGGTCACAGCTTGACCGTATCTCTGTCACGCCTGACACTGTGGTTCCCCTGACACATCACACTGACATCACAGGTGACATCATTGAGTGTCAGGGGAACCACTCTAAAAGCATGGGTCTGCTGCTCTGACATCACACTCTGACTTCATTGTTATGTCAGGGGAACCACACTAACATAATCCCTTTTATGCCCATACATGGAGATCCCTGATGTCATCAATATTAAGCCCATATCTAACAGGACTTCATATGGGAATGCCCATATAAGGAGGCCACATGGGCCACATACCACACTAACAGAATCCATATATGGCCAAGACAGCCCATATCTGTGTGGCTGGTTCTCCATGTATGGGCATTATGGCCCCATAAAGGGATTGTATGTATGATGGCAGATGTCATAGACGTCATAGGACTTTCACATAACGAATAACTGAGTAAGCATGTTTGGGCTATCACAGCATATCTCCATATATACAGTACATGGATCTCCATATATGGGTACCAGGGGTCTCCATATATGGGTAACTGGTCCGATATACATCACTGGCCAGATGGCCAAGACATGGCGCAACCTCGCCCTAAACATGTCGCCCTGAGGCGTCTTACTAGTAATAACAATTTTTTATTATTTAGTATTTTCAAATTTCCAGTACTTTATCTCAGACGCAAATATTGTACTTTTACTCCACTACAATTATTCAGGAAAAGCGGGCATGAATGAGTTGGAGAGTAAGCTGGAGAACGACTTGTCGATGATCGACAATTTCTTCGACATTGAGCTGATGAAGATGCTTTCAGCGAGCCCACAATAATCAACATAACATATGTGCAATTACATTTCTTTGATGTTGCACAGAACAGAGATGACTAATAAACCACAATTAACATAATATAATTTCCCAAACTTTTGAAAATCTATGAATCTTTCAACATGGAAACTATTATGACGATTATGCAAAACAGAAATTATCCATTTGTTGGTTTCATTGCGACCGAAGGTCTCAGTTTACCATGGACCTTGTCCTCGTGTAGATCGTGAAAATGTGTCATCATGCTCAAGTGTCACTGTGATGTCAGGGGAACCACTCTACCAGAATGGGTTTGCCTCTCTGACATCACGCTCTGGCTTCACCCTGATGTCACAATAACAGAATCCATTTTATGCCCATATATGGAGTTCCCTGATGTCATCTTACAATAAATGCGAGAAATCTCTGTGAGTCTGCGTGTATGTAATCCGCGTATCTCGAGAACCGTTCGTCCCACCCGCTTCAGATTCGGCACGCGCGTTCCCCGCCGCAGCGCAGAGTGCAGTGCCCGGCCTCTCTGTTCCAGAGAAAACCGGCGCAAGTGTTGACTCATTGTGACATCACTTCATAAAAGGCTCTGACATCACGTAAGCCACATGAGTCAACAAAAAATCTCTGTGAGTGTGTATGTATGTACTGTATGTATGTAATTCGCGTATCTCAAGAACCATTCGTCCCACCGGCTTCAAATTCGGCACGCGCGTTCTCCGCCGCAGCAAGGAGTGCAGTGCCCGGCCTCGACCCGACCCCATACGCGATTTTCCGGAACCAGCGCGAAAGGTTCGGATTTCGCTGTCCGCTAGGCAATAACCGAACAACGGGTATGATGGGTATTGCCTAACAACCGGGCATAAATGGACACAGGCAAACAGATAAATGGGGTTTGCATTAAAGGGTGGGGCATTCATTCCCTATTTACATCATCCCCGAGTAGGCCGGCACCCGACTAGACGCTTGGCCGCCCAAAGGGCAGATCTCCATATATGGGCATAAAAGGGACAGACAGACAGACAGACATATACAGAGATCTCCATATATGGGCATAACATGGACGCAGACAGACAGATATCTCCATATATGGGCATATGATGAGCGTGTAGGACGTAAAACACTCTGTACAACAGCTGTTGTAAATCACAGATGATTGGTGGATTCTCCTCTTTGAAAACGGGCTGACTAATGACTTTATGACTGTCAGCTTCATTCTGTCTCACAGGCAGAAGGAACGGGACAATAGCCTTAGCATGTAGCTAGCTAATTCCTCATGGTTGAGGAAAATCAACAAACATCGATTATGTCACATCCCCGCATCAATGCAGAATCGCGCACGGCCGCATCGCGAATTGTCTTGGATCTAAAACTTTTTAAGAAGTCCACTCCACAGCCCACAAGCACAGCTCCACTACACGCCAAGTTTGTTTACTTGCATGCTCTCATCTGTGCTCACTCACAGTGTGATGTGAGACGGGAGGCTTGGGAAAGGAGCGCTTGTTTTGTTAAAAAACAAAACTACCCTCTTCCGCATCCACATACATCACCACAGTACTGACAAAACGGGCAGAGCCGAGAACAACAAGCAAGCTCCACCTCCCACTGACCGCTGCTCGCTTCAGCCTGTTTGCAGTCTCTCATCATCTAATAATACTAATAAATCAAATAAACGAATCAAATGAATACGTACAAATGTTTATGGCTTAATTTTCCCATGAGCCTTAAAAACATCATCTTCAAATTTAATACCTACGGTCAGATTTGGTCAAATTAAAGACTTTTTAAGACCTTAAATTCACGATTTTTTTATTTAAGACAATTTAAGACTTTTTAAGGACCCGTGGGAACCATGAGTGAAGGTATGAGGAAAAATACCAAAGTATTATGTTGGAGGTTGTGTAACAAGGAAACAAACAGGTTTGCACACAAAAAAAGAACATCAAGTTACTATAAATATGTAGTCTTGGCATTCATTCTCCCATTGTTTGATAAGGTCACGCTGTTGTCGAAACCCTGTCTAGCTGG
The DNA here is from genome assembly GCF_963921795.1 of Nannobrachium achirus. Classification (NCBI taxonomy): domain Eukaryota; kingdom Metazoa; phylum Chordata; class Actinopteri; order Myctophiformes; family Myctophidae; genus Nannobrachium; species Nannobrachium achirus. Next base: position 40,952,281 of record NC_137824.1, read on the forward strand.
GTTGGATAGACATACAACACTCACGTGCACAACACATGCGCAACACGTGCACAACATTATGTACATGATGTGCATGCACATCACATACACAACACAACACAAGCACTACTAAGCAGCATAATACTGATATGCAGGGATACACTGGTGAGTGTTCCATCAGTCTTAACCAGTGATTTTCAACAGGTTCTAAATGTGGTGTTGACGTCTAGAGAGAAACCAGTTGGACACAGCAAGCAGTGATGGACTCACCATGCAGTCAGCAGAGCAGAGATCTCCATGTATGGGCATAAAAGGGACACAGACCGACAGATACAGAGATCTCCATATATGGGCATAAATGGACACTGGCGAACAGATGGTCAAAACGGGTCCTATGACAACAGTTATAACGGGGTTTGCATTAAAGGGTGGGGCATTCATTCCCTATTTACACCGTTCCCGAGTAGGCCGGCACCCGACTAGACGCTTGGCCGCCCAAAGGGCAGAGATCTCCATAAATGGGCATAAAAGGGACACAGACAGACAGATACAGAGATCTCCATACATGGGCATAACATGGACGCAGACAGACAGATATCACCATACAGTATATGGGCATAAATGGACACAGGCAAACAGATGGTCAAAACAGGTCGTATGACAACAGGTATAATGGGGTTTGCATTAAAGGGTGGGGCATTCATTCCCTATTTACATCGTTACCGAGTTGGCCAGGTCGCCGACTAGACGCTCGCCCGCGAGCTTCTAGTGTCCTTAACTCATTTAGTGCCACCCCTTTCACCACTAGAGGGCGCCCAGTGGCCATAGAAAATCCCATAGAGATATGCTGGTATATGCAGAAGCCCTGCAGCCATGACTTGCCTGAACACTTTCCTTTGTGCATGTACAGGAAGAGGATGAAGTTAGCTTGAAGTTAGCTATTGGCTACCAAGCATTTTAGAAGCCTTATTTTCGTCAACTTAGCCATGATTAAACCTTGCACACCTCATGCATGGGAAAAAAACAGAGAAGAATGAGCTCTAAAAAATCCAATGCAATCCTGGATTGCATTGGAGTGGATTTGTGCAGTTTGTTCACAGCTTTCAAACAAAAAAATCCGATTGGAAATCCGTTCAGGCATTCTTGAGATAATCGCCATTATGTTTTACATGTTATGTAAACAAACATGGCTGCCCTGTATGTTAGATGGGGTTGTATGGGGGTGGAACATGCAAAATCGCGATTGAAATCATGTTCACTAGATTTGATGGGGTCCAAAAAAAATGTTTCAAAAATTCTTTTTTCAAATATATATATATATATATATATATATATATATTTTTTTTTTTATATCCCGAACTAGTTCGGGATAGGCACTCTGGGATGCGATAATATATCCCGAACTAATTCGGGATAGGCACTCAATGAGTTAATATTGATGACATTGGGACAGGGATCTCCATATGGGCATAAAACGTATGTTAATTAGTAAAGCCAAACAGGGCCTTGGCAAGTTAGGGCCTGGGTTTGATGCATAGAGTTATAATAATAGAGAAGACACCAGAATATACCCGCCCGTCCACTTGCATTGAGTTGCTCACCCAGCGCATGAAGCGTACTTCCGCGTTTGGAAACGCCTCAGCACTTCCTGTACGGACAAGCTGCGACATTTCTCGTGGTATACTGCGACCTTCGGTCGCAATTAGGACTGGTGTTATACAACTGGTGGAAGCAGAAGGAAATTGGCATTGATAAATATGTGTGAGTTTGAGGTGACCAAACAGTGAAGGTATGAGGAAAAATACCAAAGTATTATGTTGGAGGTTGTGTGACAAGGAAACAAACAGGTTTGCACACAAAAAAAACACATCAAGTTAAATATGTAGTCTTGGCATTCATTCTCCTATTGTTTGATGGGAGACTTTGAGGGAAACACAGCGTCTGCCTCTTACTTTCTCTGTGGGTTGTGAGGCTGATGGCTACAAGCTGCAGGTTGCTGGCTTCACTGATGGAGGAGCAGGAGATTCTCTGACCCATAACAATGGACAGAAATTCTCAACCTTTGACAAAGATCAGGACGCGTATAGCGGGAACTGTGCAAGTCATTATTACGGTGCATTTTGGTACGTCAAGTGTTTCTATGCTCATCCCAATGGAGTTTACCTCTGGGGAAAGACGGCTCATTATGCACAAGGTGTAGTCTGGCACGGCTGGAAGGGTTGGCATTACTCCCTGAAGGCTGTAGCGATGAAGATGAGACTTGTTCCTTAAACATGTTTAGGTTCACATGCATAGATTTGAAAAGCACAGCCGTGGTATAAAAGGCATGATGCAATATTTACTCTTTTTCATGGTTTGAATTTGTTTTCCTTTTCTCTTTGGGACTCTGTTTAATCCTAAACTCATACAGTAGATATCTGTTTTTTATCACACATTATTACAGAGGTGATTTTATGGCTCTTAAAACAATAAATAATACAAGACGTAATAAAGAGATGCATGCAAAGACAAAACAGTGTGTTTTGGTGACATTTGGTGATTTGGTAACAATGTACTTAAAGGTTGGGGTCTGTAATGCATTATAATCTCCTTTACAATGCATTATAGGGATTCATAAAACTTGTTATACATGTTCAGAATGATGCTTAACAACTTTTAGGTTTAGGTTTTAGGAAGTATATTACAAGTGCTGCTCATATTACATTACACTTAGTCAGTTCAGTTAAAATTAAGTGTCTTGCATAAAGACACTGTGTTTGTCTGTTTTACTAAGTATAGAGGGTCTAAGTGTTTAGAGTGTATTTTATGCAGTGAGACTAATTTACAGAATAGCTTGCTGTTAAAAAAATATGCACTGGGTCAATAGTATACAACTATACTTCATTCCTTTTTTAGTGTATTGTAATTATTATTACTTTATAATGAAAATACACATTTGCCATGTTTAATTTCCAGTACCACATAACAGCAATACTATCAGTGAGTGACACTATCGAAAGAGTGTCGTCATTCCCTGTTGTAGCAGAGACTGTATCTGAGGGAGAATGCACATCCACACATCAACCCTAGCTCAGTTAAAGATACTGTGTCTGCCACAGTGTTTAGATTGTAAAGTGTTTAGATTGTAAGGGTGCTCGGGTGGTGCAGCGGTAAAGTGCCTGACCACCACCGTGGAGATTGCGGGTTCGAATCCAGCGTGGTTCATCAGGCTTGATTCAAGCTTCCACAATGAACACACTCGGCCCGTCTTTGGGGGAGGGAAGCTGAGTGGAGGATGATATTTGATGCATGTGCGTATTCCTACGGGCTGAGAGGAGGGGAGGGGCACAGGTAGTGTTGGGTAGGAGCAGGTGAGTCAGATACAACAGCAGTGACAACACACAAATATCCAACTAAAATGTCTACATTGCTAAAAGTTTAAAATGGAAAGTTGTATGTGATCTAATTTGTAGCTCAACTCAAATATATTGTCACATCACAGGCTTATGGTGTAAAAAAAAAGAATAATAATAATAATTCAAATAAAGTGGGGGGAGGTCCTTTTTGTACAAGGAAACCAGTTTAGATATCAACATGGCAGGGTGACATTTCCATAAGGTGCATTAAGGTGGGTGGTGAAAGTAGCAGTGGCATCAGCCAATTAGACATAACTAGCCCTTACCCGTTCAAAGATATGAGCTCCAAAATGATGTGCAGTGTGTGGGTTATGGGATGTGCACTGTGCATACAGTATATGAGGGATGGAAAGTAACTTTAACTGGTGCTTGCATGATAATATGTAGGAGCATCAATGTAAGAAATACCCGTTTCGTTTAATGGCTACCCCCCACCACCCCCCCCCCCCAGCCCGCCCGCCCACCCACCCACCCACCCACCCACCCACCCACACACACACACACACACACACACACACACACACACACACACACACACACACACACACACACACACACACACACACACACACACACACACACACACACACACACACACACACACACACACACACACACACACACACACACACACACACAGAGAGCTGGTTAAACATGTTGCCTCATGCTAGATGCAGAATAGATGTGCCTCATGCTAGATGCAGAATAGATAGTAGATACACCATAAAAATGCTAATATACAGCATATGATCAATTGCTCCAGCCACTGAGGAGAAACGCTGTTTCAGACAGACAGACACTCACTCAGACAGACATTCGCAAAATTATAGTATAGATGACAGATAATGTACATAACGTGCATGGTTTAAGAAAAAAAAAAATAGGCAGTTAACAGATTATAAAAACATGTCGTGATATTTAGTCATAATAGTCAATATTAAAATTCAAAAGCATCAACAGTATAGCAGATCTACAAGCTCTAAAAGTGGTGTGCTTCGAGCTTGTCTAACAATAAATGCGACAAATCTCTGTGCGTGCGTGCGTGTATGTAATCCGCGCATCTCGGGAACCGTTTGTCCAACCGGCTTCAGATTCGGCACGCGTTCCCCTCCCCGGCGCGGAGTGCAGTGCATTCCCTATTTACATCATTCCCGAGTAGGCCAGTCCTCGACTAGACTCTCGCCCGCCCGTCAGGCAGATACAGGGATCTCCATATACGAGCATAAAATGGACGCAGACAGACATCACATCACTGTGGCGCAACCTTGCCCTTTAGGGTGAGGTCGCTTGTCACCCTGAGGCGTCTTACTAGTTTGTATACTGTCAGAGTAACATACTTGTAAGGATCAATTTAGACCTCCCAAAAGGAACCCTGAGAGTCCCTGGACCCCACATTGACGACCACTGGTCTGTCTGGGGAAATTCCCAAATGTTCATGCTTGAAACATTTGTCAGTATAGCGGTTATTGTATTCCGTTGTTTTTTAAAAAGGTATACAATTTCTTTGCCTTTGAACCAGGTAGCCAAAACTCTCTTCAGTGACGAGCAACTCAAGCCATGTCCACGATGCCAGCATATAGCGAGGTGTCACACTGTCAAAAAAATTGGACTGCAGTTTCCAGTTTTGCACAGACTGCCTGTGCGATCAAAGAGCTCTTGACCTCAAGAGAGAGGTCAAAAGAGTGTGTCAGCAGACCCGCCGTCGCTGCAGTCAGAGCAAAAAGGACAGACCAAGCAAGCACAACCTCAGTAGGCTTTGAAGGGTACGGTCACACACTCAGCTGCAAGCGTCGTGACCCCCATCCACTCCCATGTTGGACCTCAGCTCCTCCTCCATGCTGACAGGCATGGAGCACGGGAGCAGTCCCTACTACTCTACTAGTACTAGTGTACTACTACAGTATTAATCCAGTTCTGCGAAACAAACCATCTAAAACCAGACTTCCTAATCGGGAGATAAGTGTCCGTCAGGTCGCATACACAAACTTTAGAAGGCAATGGTAGGCAATCAGGTGGGAATATGGGAAATGGGCCAGTCCCATGTTGATGACATGACTTTAGAGATACTGTGTACCGCTTTGCCTGATTTTAGGGCAAAATCTGTAGGAGCAGTGTTAAAAAATGTATGTATTTTGGTGACCTGACCTGCTAGAAGTGCCTATAATAGTGTATAAAAAACAGTGAAGCAGCATTCCGCTTCTACGGGCCGACTGCTTGGAATAAACTCCCATTACACCCAACAGGCAGCCCCAGTCTGTAGTTGGCTTTAAAGCACAGCTCAAGACTTACTTCTTCACTTTCTTAAATAGATTTAGTACTGTGTATATATAAGTTGTTCATCTCTACATACTGTTTATATACTGTATAAGTTGTTCATCTCTACTTGTACTTTCTGTCAGGTCACCTCTTGCTGAACTTACGGTCCTGAAGAAGCTATCTACCTGAAGAATATCTCTATCTCTATCTATATCTGAGATATATATCCCTACGTCATGTAAAAAGCCTGAACTTTGAAAGAGTAAAACCTTTTTGACTCTTTAAACTGTAATAGCTCCATTATTTGCACTGCTTATGCTCAGCATTCCAGTATTCCAAATACCTCTTTGACTTTTTGGGTTCATAACATTCACAGATCTCACCATTTCCTTTTGTTACAGCCTCATGGTCAGCACCAAACATTTGAATGCTGGCACGCTAACATCTATTCAGATTCACAATGCTCCTAAACCCAGTCTGTTTAGACTAGACTGATTTAAAGCTTGTAAGTAGTGTTGTAGTACTCGAGTCAATGACTCGTCTCGAGTCAGGACTCAAGTCCAAATTTTCATTGACTCGGTCTCGCCCTTAATTTGACTTGGACTCGTCTCGGTCCATTTGACTCGGGACTCGCCCCCTGCCGAGTCCACTCGAGTCAAGTCACTACAATGCAAAGGAAGAAATGTATTATATCCATATTTTGAGGAGCCCATTAACGTTAACATTAAGAGACCCGTCTTGTTAAGTAACGGAGCATAGGTATATCCTATTTAATATATTTTCTAAACTCAAAATATAAACTGGCTCGCTGATCAAATCAAATACTGTATGCAATGTGTCCATCAGTAGACTAGACACACGAGCCAATAAGCAAACAGAATGTTATTTCAGTGGTGCAAATCACCATATTCAGTTAATACAATCAGAAGGGGGCACGGATGAGTGGGCAGTGAATAATACACACACACACACACACACACACATTACATCTCAGAATATTGATATGAACAACATTGACATCTTGTAGTCATTCTGGCTAACTTCACCCTTGCCCTTTCGCCAGCTGAAAGTTAATTGTGGGTGTGGGACGTGGGTCCTAAATGAAACACACATGCAATTAATGTGATTACTTTCAGCTGCGCTTACTAGTCAAAACGCTTAGAACGCTCTGCCTTGGTTAGACTTCACCTCAACAGCCACCCTGCCTGAACCTACAAGAGGAGTGAATTCTTCTTTTGAAACTTGCACCAGTTTGAGGTAAGAAAAGGTAGCCTATTAGTTTAATCAAATGTAAAATTCGTCACTTGTTAGCAAACGCAATGTATTGGTCAGAAACTAGTGAATTTCGATAGGGTTAAACTGTGTGACGTTTAATAGGAGTGATGTTATCAGCTAGTGTGTGTTTCCATTATGATAATTGAGAAAGGCGTGGATAAGGCATTGGTTAAAGTGAGATACAGGGACTCCATGGAGTCCTAAAGGGAGTTCCAGGGGGTCCCCAGCAAAATTAGGAACAGTTTAAACAATTAAAGCCCATTTTATTTTTATTTTGTCTATTTTGGCATGAATGTTTGAGAAGCATTGGGATAAGGGACGTACATGCCAGTATTGTTAATGTCACATCTCCATTGGCTCTAGGAAGAAGAGTGTCGGCTGCTGGAACCTTTAAGACACGTTATTCAGCTGCCCGCCTAAGAAGGCCCTGTTAAACTGTGTGTGCTGCTGGCCAGCTTCCCCTCTCTTCACCACTCCTCCAGTCCAAGCCCATCCATAGAACGCTGCAACTCCATTGGTGAGTCACTCACTACTAGTCTAGCAAGGATTAAAGTCGTAGTTCACCCACAAAATGACCTTTTTTCTATTGATTACTCACATTTAGACTTGAATTCAATAATATCTTTTGGTTTTTGTTGCATTCTAATTCTAGTAAATGTATCCATGATTCCGGCTGGGGACCCATCCGCAATCAATGGGGGTAGCCTACATTTATTGTAATCAAATTGTTGTCTTAGGAATGCAACAAAAAACAGATATGGAACTCAAGTCGCCATGGCTTGAGTAATCAATAGAAAAGTCATTTTGGGGGTGAACTAGGCCTACTCAAGCTCTGACGCTGTTGACAATTGGATAGAAATATCCCAGTTATTGTGGGAACAATGGTGTTACGGGAGTCCTTAAGTGTTTTAAATATATCTAACTATTCTCATAACCCTGTTAACTATAGGATACCAACAATGAAGCTAGCATCTGTCTAAATGACCTGCTTTCTAAATCTAAAACAAACGGGAGAACAAATGTATTTTCAAACTGTGTGCTATGGGAAAATGCATGAAGCCTAGTGTTTCTCTTCTGGGGCAACAATCTGCCAAACTCTCTACAAGCTCACAAGGCATTGTGTTGCAAACTGTAGAACTGCCATTTTCAACAATGGTTTAGTGCAGACTGCAGATTGAAATGATTGTAGAATCTGGAATAAAAATGTACTTTGTATTTTAGTTCAAAAAGTAGAATGCACTCATGCCAACTGTCTCATTTCAATGCTGTTGGAACAACGAAAGTTCAGGAGAACAAGATCACACCGGATAACCATCTCCTCTCTTCTCCATCGCTCCCAATCTAACCTACCTCTCTCCTCTCTACCTCACCTGCCTGTCTCAATCTCACCTTTAACAACTCCTCCCTTATCTCCTCCTACCAGCCAATCTAGCGCCGTATTTAAACCCGGCCATGCCTGCAGCATTTCCTGCTCAGTTTCTCGCATCACGCTGAACTAAGCACCCGTACACTCGTACCAAAAACATACCTTACCGTCTCTTGACGTAAAAATTGCTTGTCCTAATCGACAATCTGCTCGCTTTACTTGATGTAAACTTGCCCGTCTTAATTGACAATCCGCCCGCTTTACTTGACGTAAACTTGCCGTCTTAATCGACAATCCGCCCGCTTTACTTTCTAACCATGCACGCTGAAGAAGCCATGGAGCTCCTCGCTTCCGAGGACGAGATTCCTCCTACCGCCGATCTCCGCCTGGTTCTGGATCAACAGAGAGCCACGGCTACTACCACCACTGCCGCTTCAACCACCACAAACGCCATGCTGGCATCATCCCTCGCCCCCACCCCGTCTGACCTGCACCATGGACCGAGAGACTCCCCCGCAACAAGCCACCATTCCACGCCATCATCCCATTCTTCAGCACGCCGATCCACTCACCGACCCACCGCCGCTTCTGCTCTCGGTCCATACCCCCGCACTCGTGCTGCCACCTCCGTGCCATCCGCCAGGTCAGTCTCTCCTTCCCTTACTATTAATAATTGGACTGTACGTGGCCTACAGAACGCCCTGATTAGTTTGAACGTAACTTTTCCCCGTGCAGCAGTTAAATCCACTCTTTTCGATCTATACTGTACTGCTGTACGCCCGGTCCGTCGCACGCTGATGACGCGAGACCGATAGGCGCGTCAGAGGGAAGCCCTAGGGGAACCCCGTCCCGCCCACCCCCTAGGAAAGCTACTCGTAAAACTCGCCACGTTTCTTCCCCCGCTATTTCCCCCGCTGTCACTACCAATGTCTCTTCAACTACCGTTCACTCTTCCCCATCTGTGTATTCCAACCCACTGCTTCACCTGCTTAATTTATATGCACAGGGGTCTGCTCAAACCCAAACCATTGGTAACTATCTTACAATTCCTGCCCAAACACCCCCCCCCCCCCCTCCCATAACCAGGCTATGATTCTAACAAATCAGAGCCACACAGCCCCCCCTCCCCCCGCCACATTTAACCAGCTCACTTTTCCCGTAGTCCGGGCTCAAACTGCCCCTCCCCCCCCCGCTACGGTCAACCAACTAACGCATCCTTTAATCAGGGCTCCAATCACCTTTCCTCCCCCCTCCTTTTTTCACCCGTTCACACATCCGCTAGCCCAGGCCCTAGCCCCCCCACCTCCCCCCTCCACAGCTATCCAGCTCCCATTCCAAGCCCAGGCTCAAACGGCTCCTCCTCTCCCCTCCATGTTTAACCAGCATTTGTACCCTAACCCGCAGTTCCAAATGGCCCCCCTATCCCACCAACCCATAGCCCAGGCCCACGCCCACACCCCCATACCTCAATACTCTTTCTCCCTCTCCACAGCCCTGCCTGCACCAGTACCTCCGACGGCTATCACCGCCAACCCGATGCCGGTCTCGAACACCCTTCGCCACCAGATCCTCCAGGGTATGGACGTGGATTTAGCCGCACTAATCAAACCCTCTGCTTTTTCCCACCAGGCCAGGACCGTAGACTGCGGAGGGGTGTCCATCACCCTCCGCGATCTCAATTCCTCCTCTAACCCCACCATTCTCTCCTCCACAGAGTTTGTCCTGGCCTTCTCCCTCTACAGGAACATAATTTGTTCTGTTTTCCCCTACCGCAGGCAGGAGCTGGATGATTATTTGCAGATAATCATGGACCTAGCTTTACGCTTCTCGGGTCCCCTCTTTTATCATTACCACAGGCAGTTCGCAGCAACGGCGGCAGCTCGACTCCAGCAGTCAAACCAGCTGACCTACTGGGGCGCACTGGATTCCGAGCTGTACTGCCGGCTCTTTGCCGGTAGAAGCGCCCTCGCTTGCGAACTGTGCGGCTGCCCGGCCCATCCCACCTCAACTTGCGTCCTAGCTATCTCCCGCCCCACAGCCTCCACTACTTCTGCCCGGTCATCGTCCCATCAGGTACCACAGACCCACACTCAACTCCCACAGCTCATGGCTCGCCCAGCTAGGTCCGCAACCCAACGCCCCACCGCACTCCCAGCCTCCTCCCAGGAAAGGGATCGTCGAGGCCGCCCCATACTATTTGTCGGGCAAAAAATGCTGTGCAACAATTTCAACGACAAGGGCTGTAACTCGTCCGCTTGTAAATTGTTGCACGTGTGCTCCTTCTGCGGCGGAGCCCATTCCCGTGTCGCATGCCCCCATAACCCTACCAAACCCTCAAGCAGTTGACTAACAAAACACCTAGCCACCCCAATCAACATCCCGGCTCTAGCATCAGAGCTAATTTCACACCCAGACCCCGATTTTGTCCGATTTTTTCTAGACGGCCTCAACCACGGCTTCTCCCCCGGCCTTGTCACACTCCCAGACACAAACCACTCCTGCGATAACCTCCAATCCGCCCTGACAGACCCAGACACAGTCGACACACTTATTGCTAAGGAAGTCAAGCAAGGGTTCATGATCGGCCCATTTCCCTCCCCCCTTCACCAAATTCCGTATCAGCCCAGTCGGAGTAGCCACCCGCAAATACTCCGGCAAAAAACGCCTCATCATAGACCTATCCTCCCCCCATGGCTCCTCAGTTCCCAGCATAAACAGCCTCATCCCCAGCTCTGATTTTTCCCTCCATTACTCCACAGTTGCCCACGCCATATCCCTCATTCGCCTAGCCGGCCGCGGCGCCTGGCTGGCCAAAGCCGACATCACGTCGGCTTTCAAGGTCCTCCCCCTCCACCCAGACACCTGGCACTTGTTCGGGGTCTGTTGGAAAGGCCAATTCTATTTTGCAGTCCGCCTAACATTCGGATGCAAAAGCAGCCCCAAGCTGTTCGACAACCTTTCAGAGTTGTTATGCTGGATTTTGTTAAACAACTACCGAATCCCCTCCCTCGTCCACCTGCTAGATGACTTCCTCACTATCGACCCCCCATCATCCCCCCCCGCACACAGCCTGTCTTGTCTGAAAGCAGCTTTCACAGCTCTCGGCGTTCCCCTCGCCGAGGACAAGACAGAAGGCCCCGCCACTAGTGTTGAATTCCTAGGAATTAAACTAGACACCCTCGCCTTTCAGGCCTCCCTTCCCCAGGAAAAATTGGACAGAATCATTCTGATCGTGGCAAACTTCTCAGACACCACATCCTGCACAAAACGGCACAAAACGGCAACTGCTCCAACTCCTAGGCCACCTCAATTTCGCAACCCGTATCATTCCCCAAGGCCGTTCGTTTATCTCCCACCTCCTCTCACTAGCCTCCTCAGTCCCATCCCTCCACCACCAGGTCTCACTCTCACAAGAGTGTAGAATGGAGCTCAGGCTCTGGCGAGTCCTCCTCCAAAACTGGAACGGCATTAGTTTTTCTACGACAATTTTCACTCCTCACCGGAGGACCTCCAGTTATTCACTGATGCCACACCCTCCGTTGGCTACGGAGGCTATTACTGTGGGCGCTGGTTCGCAGACGAATGGCCGAAAGAGATGCTAGATTCTCAGTGCGACCCCCACCTTTCCTCTGCCATGTAGAGCTCATAGTCGTAGCGGCTTCCCTTTGGGGTTCAGAATGGACCAGCCGCTCCGTCCTTATCCACTCAGACAGCCAAGCTACTGTGGACATCATTAACAAAGGCCGTTCCTCCTCACTCCCCATCATGTCCCTCCTCAGGCGGCTCACCTGGATCACAGTCACCCATAATTTTATTATCCGCGCCGCCCACATTCCCGGTCACCTCAATGCCATTGCTGACTCACTTTCTCGTTTTCTCTTCCAGAAATTCAGGCTACTGGCTCCAGACGCGGACATCCACCCCACTCCGGTACCTCCGTTTTCTCACATGACTTTCCCATAGACCACCCTCTCCGCCACCTCATACTCCATGCCCAACAAACCATTCTCCTGTCACTCGCCCCTTCCACTCTGTCCTCCTACTGGACCGCCTGGAAGAATTTCCAATTATTTCACTCATCCCACGCGTTACCGTTCCCGTCCCTAGACCTAGCCTCACTCATCTCCTACATCAGCCATTGCCACACTTCCCGGTCCATGCCCTCGTCCACCATCCGTGCTTACCTCGCCGGTATAAACTTCGTTACGAAACTCATCACCGGCGCTCCTCACCCCTTCCATTCACATCCTCACGTCTCTTTGCTTCTTAAAGGCATTAGACGGTACGAACCACGCCACCCTCCTAGCCGCCAACCCCTCACCTCGCCAATCCTCGCTGATTGCATCTCGGTACTCCGTTCAGGCTACGTTAACCCATCCACCGATTCCACACTAGAATCGGTATTCCTCCTGGCCTTTTACGGGTTCCTCAGGTGCTCGGAGTTCACTTCTTCCAATACCAGATTCGATCCGGCTCGCCACCCCTGCCTCGCCGACCTGACTATCCTGGACCATTCCACCCTAATTTACACACTCAAGCACAGTAAAACGGACCAATTCGGAGCCTCGACTCCCATTTACCTTTTCAAGCTAAATTCCCCCCTCAGTCCTTTCGAGCCACTCATGCGCCATCTCCTTATCCGCCGGTCCCAAAACGCTTCACCTTCCGACCCACTATTCATTTCCGAAACCGGCACCGTCATCTCTCGTACCTGGTTCCATCGCCATCTCCGCCAAGTCCTAACCAAGGCCGGCTACGCAGCCGAGCACTTCTCCGGTCACTCCTTTCGCATAGGCGCTGCATCCTCAGCATCCCGGCAAGGCATCCCCGAGCACATCATCCAGATCCTCGGTCGCTGGTCGTCTTCTGCCTACCACACGTATATCCGCTCTAATGCCCACGACCTCCGCCAAGCCCACGCCGCACTCGTCCGTTAATCGTGGCTCCTTTTTGGGGACTCTGCTCGGGCCCAGACGATCTCCATCCAGAGCCCCAGAGCCACAACACCCAGGGCTCTCGCCCCGAGCTCACCGCCTCCCCCCCCACGCCGCTCGGTGCAGCTCCGCCCATCCGGACCACCCAGGGCTCGAGCTCCCAGCGCTCCTCCTCCCCGCCCCCGTTCCATTCAGTGCCGCCCCCCTACACCTCGTCACATTCCCTCGTTAATGTCCATCCGGTTCCCTCGCCCTCCCTCCATCTCACTCCCTCACGTGCCTCGCCGCGGCCGCCGCCGCCGCCGAGGCCCTCGCCATCCCCACCCTTATCAGCGCCCGTCTTCCCTCGTCATCCCCTGCACCGCTTCAATTCTCCTCTCCCTACCACATTACCTCAGATCCAATGTCCGTCCCCGCTAATCACCTCCATCCATAACCTCTTTTCCCCCCGTTAACTATCACCAGCCATCCACCATTCATTCACCCCATCATTCACCATTCCACCCCTGTATTCACCCCATCATTCCAGTATTCAGCCCACCATCCAGTATTCATCCCATTATCCACTCCATTATTCACTCTAACATTCACCATCCGCCTCACTAAGGCACCGCCTTCAGTCACCAGGCGTTGTTTCCCCAATGCATTTCCTTGCCACAATGTTTCCATGCTACCATGTTCAATAAATCCAATGCCTTCTTTGCCACTATGTTTCCATGCAATCATGTTCAATAAACGTAACCCAACTGTTTCTCTGTTTGATGGTGTGATCTTTACTAGTGAACAAGTTGTCGAATGTATAATATTGTGATTTCAAAGGTGTGTGTATAGGGCTGAAGAGGTTAATGTATGTTTTGTAAAAAGAAATCTAAGTCAAAGTATAATATTTGCCTCTGTGGTGTAGTAGAAGTACTGAAAGCTCTAGTACGGTACTTGAGTAAATTACTTTACGCCATTGCCCTGGTCACTATATTTACACGTTTAACCACTTAAACCTTATACGTAGTTGACCAGATTCCAAAGGGCTCTAGGCTATACTTTTTGTTGTTAACGCTATGCGTTGTGAGTTAGCCCTGGAATGGGCACACTACAAGTCAGTGTATCTACAACTGAGATGGCTTAAGATTCCAATCCTAAAGGCTTTGTTTGTCTCTCTCTATCCAGATATGGCGACTTTGAGATTCCTTCTTGCAGACGAGCACATGCTCTGTGCGATCTGTCTGGACGTGGTCACTGAGCCGGTCTCCATACCATGTGGACACATGTTCTGCAAGGCATGTATTCAACACCACTGGCATGACAGGCATTTATAAGTGTCCTGTGTGTAATGCAACCTTTCCCACAAGACCTCAAATGCAAGTCAATACTATCTTGTCAGAGTTGGCTATAGGACTTAAGTGGGCTAAAGTTCTTCTAGACCAATCTGCTGCTGCTGTTCTTTGGACGTCTGTTCTGTGAGGAAGGACAAGGCTATTGTGTCTTGTCTAGACTGTCTAACGTCTTTTTGTGAGACACACCTGGAGCCTCACTTAAGAGTTTCAGGCCTCATGGCCACACTTTAACTGCTCCTGTATCGGGTCGTGACTTGGAGCATCAACATGGCCTGCATACTCTGCTCAATCTGCCTGATGCCACCTGTGTGAGAAGCTGTGCAGCTCTTCTGCAGAGGCTGAAGGCTTTTGCAGTGGATGTGACCCTTGACCCCCGCACTGCACACTGTAACCTCATCGTGTCCCCGGATGGGAAAGCAGTGATGCTTGTAGCAACGCCACAGAACGTTCCTGACACTACAGAGAGATTCAAATATCATGCCGTGTTGTCAAAGTAACGGTTCAGGTCAGGGAAGTTTTACTTTGAGGTTAAGGTAAAGGGAAAGAATAGTTGGGCCTTAGGCGTTGCTAGAGAGTCTGTTAACAGAAAGAATCCTGCCAGCATGTCTGTTAGGAATGGATGCTGGGTCATGGTGCTGGATGCCGGCCAATACCGAGCATATGGGTCAGTGTCTTCTGGGATCAATCTGTTGGCAAAGGAGAAACCACAGGCTCTGGGGGTCTTTGTACTAGACCATGACCTGGGACAGGTCTCTTTCTATAATGTGGATGCCAACTCTCACATCTACACATTCTCGCAACAGTGCTTTTATAATGAGAGCCTGCGTCCATACCTGTCACTTTATGTATATATACTTATATATTATTCGCCCCCTCTATTGATGCACCTTCTCCTTATTGGTACTGTACTGCTCTTGTCTTTGTTTTGTTTTTTTCCCTCTTATCTATCTTTCTTACGTCTCTGTAACTTTGTAAATAACTGTATACTGCTGTGCTACTACTGGACAACTAAATTTCCCCCTTGGGATAATAAAGGTATCTATCTATCTATCTATCTGTCTCTCTGTCCACTCAATCAGATCGCTCAAAATCTGACCTCAAGCCTCTGACCATCACGCGCATCAATGTGTGATAGCTGTTGTGTTGTGTTGTGCCTTTTAGAAAGGCTTGCATTTCAATGAAGGCTTATCTTCAGAATGTTTTAAGTTGTCTTGTGTTTTTAATTGTATGTACGTTTTAATAAAGCTTTTAGAAACCTCAATATTGCTGGCTGGAGATGTCTTATTTACCTACTGTACTGAATGGTCATTGTGACACCCACTGTACCAGCAGAGGGCATCAAATGTAATTTATTTTGTTCACATCTTATGTACCTTAGCAACATAAGATTACAATCTGTGCACTATGGCAGTCAGAGTAGTAACTGCTAATGGAGAAGGTTTGTCTGCACTTGTAAACATTGTCAGCATCCGTACTGTGTATACTACAGACATACAATATACCTATAAAATAGCGAAGTCATGTCGCCTTCTGCTTCTGTCGTCTGTGAACAGCTAATCTCAGTCACCGCTGGACCAGTCAGCATGAAACTTTACATGTACTCCCCCCGGAGGCCTAGGAAGATACTCAACCTTAAATTGGCCTTTTATAGCGCCACCATGAGGCAGAATTGAGCAAAATATGTTTTTGTGTATATTTTCAATACAGATTGTGTGCAAACATCATGCCAGTCGGTACAGTACACATGATCTCTATGGTCATTTGATCAATGTCATGACCTCAGTGGCGGAACAAGTGAACACCGGGCCTGTATGCGAGCTACAATGACCGGGCCTCCGCCTCGCCGTTCACTTTCTATTGACAGCATGGCCAGTCAGTCCAGTAAAGTCTCCTTTGTCCCAATGTGGTTTATATGCATTTCCGCTCATGATTAAGCCATGCGTAAACAACGCATTGCT
This sequence comes from Nannobrachium achirus, assembly GCF_963921795.1. Lineage (NCBI taxonomy): Eukaryota > Metazoa > Chordata > Actinopteri > Myctophiformes > Myctophidae > Nannobrachium > Nannobrachium achirus. Next base: position 40,968,775 of record NC_137824.1, read on the forward strand.
GAAGGCTAACTGTCTTGTGTTGACAAGTGATTGATGATGTAAGTCTGCAGATGATGAAAGTTTTAAATGGGCCCGCCGCCCGCCTGCCCCACCTAGAGGCGGAGGACGCAAAGTCCGTCCAAATCCTATAATAAACTAAAGATCCATATGATCTGATCATCTGACGGCCGGGCCCCGTGGTTCGCGGGCCTATATGCGGCCGCTTACCCAGCTTAACCGGACGCTCCGCCCCACCTACAGTACCGTATGTGTCACATTTTCTATTCAGATTGGCCACGATTCCAAAGATGCTTACGTATTTTGCAGGAGTGGCACGTTTTGCACAAAATACTACAAAGAATGAACCCAGCGTCCGATTGCCGTGAATCTTTGCATTACATTTCGCCTATGCCAAGGAAAAAATGCACTGTACATGCCCCATTGTGTGCTGGGAACCCGGACATGGAAAGGACAGACAGATTGATAGCTCTTTCTCAATTATGTGGGTGGTTGTACAGTACGCTTCTACCAAGGCCCCTAATTGGCTGATGAAGAGACATCCTGGATAGCTCTTTCTCGATTCTGTGGGTGGTTGTACAGTACGCTTCTACTAAGGTCCCTAATTGGCTGATGAAGAGACATCCTGGACCAATAGCCTGCTCTTCAGGATATGACACCATGAGTGATGCCAGAGTGCGATGAAGGGGTGCTACCTCCCTATCTTAAGGTAGCCTCAGGACTACACCAAGAAACTTAAGGAGGAGGCTCTGACGAGCTCCCAGTTTGATGGCAAGAGACACAGAACTACTGTACTGTGGTTGAATCTCAGGGTGAACAGATCTTCATTAAGATCATTTACTTTGAGCCTGTCCTTGGACAAGTCAGCTTTTCCGCTAAACAGGACACGGAGCGTCTGAGAACTGTTTCTGAGCTGGCCTTCCATGGTCTGTCTCTGCTCTACACCCCCAGCCATGGGGACCAGAAGGAGTCTATCTGCAGGGTCTTCCATAGACTGCTGTATGTCATTGTCATGATGAGTAAAGCTGGTTCAGGGAAGCCGTCTCTTCTGCTTCCCAGTCAAGATTGTCTCCTCTGCCAGGGAGCTGGCCATCAGCTTTTCTGTCACACTGTGGAGGAGCTGAAGAAGTGGCTCTGCCCTTCCTCTCCATTCTCATAAAACACATCTGGAGAATAATGACAGGCACGCTTGTCAGGTTCAAAACCAGTTCATTAAGCCTGGTTGTCAGGTGGGTGGTGATCCAGCTGAAGTTAGCCACACCCACAGTGTTGGGTGTATGGTAAAAGGGGATGGGATGATTTTATGATGTCATTAAATCAGTGTTTTTCGATCAGGCCTTTTGACTCCGAGGCTTTCAGCTTTCAGGAAAAATACACAGGGAAGGCAAATTTGCACATTATAACCACACCCGGCGGTCTATTAGAGTAATGTTTACTCCATAAACACGTACAAAACAGGAAAAGTGCAACATTATGGCACAGAAAAAGTACAAAATTATGGCACCACATCTTTAAGAGATGAAAGTAGAACAAGCTGTTACAGAAGGACGAGAAAAGTTAAAGTTGTACCATGTAACTTTTTTTATAAAACAAATCTTAAAATTGTCCTAACTGTTAAATCGCTAAAGTTTTAGAACACCCACTCCGTTATTTTCAGCTTCTGAAGCCTTCTCTTTATATGTTTTCTATGATCCTGGCCGTGGACCGGATTTCGCGCCAAAATGACGTAATCTGCATCATCTGTATACGTTGTGTATACGTTGCCCAATCACATCGCCGATCATGCACACATGGTACACTACCGGCCAATCACAGCTTATCTGCTCTGGTCTCCAGGAAGCGCCTCCGCTTGGCTACAGTGTTTACCATGGTGAAGGATTTTAACCTCTTAATCCACAAATCCTGGCCAGAAAATTACATTCTACCATGCGTTCTACCCCTCCACGGATTACTATCGGTCGCGGTGGTTTGCGGCGCCGCTCCGGTGGTCCGCGGCGGTGGTCCGCGACGACTCCGGCCGAAAAACGTCCGAAAAAAGCAATACCGCTACTGACCACTAGTTGAACTTACACAGTATAGCTTTAAGGGTGTCTTTAAGGTCAGTCCATTTCACCCCAAGGGCCCCTTCTCTTGTCCCTCAGCCAAACAAGCCTGTCAATGGAAGAGTGACCAGGAGTCAAACCGCTTGTCCAACAACAGCCAGCCCAAGCTACAAACAGGGCCATGTCCAAACTTGCGATAAGCGATATTATCGTTTATAGTGATAAAAAACACGATAATCGTTATCGTGGAGATTTAATTTATCATCATATCATCCTCCGTCATGCACTGGGATCAATTCATCTTTTATTTGCCGAGCTGCATATCCGTTACCACTTAAACCCTCTATAATTGGCAAAAGGTACTTATAATATACATACTTGATAGTCTTTTTTCCAGTCTTTTTTCCAATCTCCGTCAAATGCCAAAAAATAGCCAATCTACAAGCTCACAACGCGTTGCGTTGGATTTTGATTATCGCTATAATATCGTTAATTCTTTTGTCACAATAATCATGATATGACATTTTCATATCGTCCCATCCATAGTCCAAACAGCTGTACATTCTACTACCAGGGCCAAAGCCATCCCTACAAGCTGCCACCAGGGGGCAGAGTTGGCGCTGGAGCTGAGCGCGGGTCGCCGCCCGAGGCGACTTCCGGGACACACAACTCCATCTGCCCGCAGCAGCCAGGCGTTGCCTCCACCTCGTGGTAGCAGGCAGAGAGGCAGTCACCCGGGGCGAGTTCCAGAATGCACACCTCCATCTGCCGGTTGCGGAGATCGCGGCACCCGACGCCTCCACACGCCTGATCCAAATTAAGGCTTCACGCCCCAAACAGCAGTTCAGTGGAGACAAACACACAGTGTGGAAGACGACTCAAGACTCACTAGCATGGAACTCGAGACTTTGCTAGACGACATCAGGCTGGATCAGCTGTCGTCCTGTCCACACCGAACCCAATCCAGGGAGGGAGGCCAAGCAGCGAATAAACAGCATCAAGCGATTCGTGGCCTTTATGGACGAAGGGCGAAATGCAGCAGCCGTCGCCAACGGGGAAACCGAGCCAAACGCAGTTGAAATTAAGCCTTGTGGTGCTTGACTTGTGGTGCTTGACATCATGAAAAACTTCTATGAACTCAGATTTTTTTCTGACATCTCAGAGCACCAGGCGCGACTGCCGGACCCGGGTAACCATTGTTAAGCACCCCGTGGTGGGCATTAATGGTCTGAGTCCCGCGGCGCTAGACATGGTGATACTCCAGACGTAGACATTTTTCACCGGCCGGCCCTGTGTATACAATGCACCAGGGCGGCACATTTTCCCGGTGGCCTCACAACCTTACACCCAAGTGGCCGGGTGTGTGTTGTCCCCAGATGTAACTAATTGTCAGGCCGAAAGGCTAGCCTCGTAAACCACCAACTTGCAGAAAAGTTTATTCAGCAACAAGATTCCACTATTATCCGTCTTGTCCCCTTTTAGCAGAGCCAGTGGCTGGTGCAGCAGTTCATACCAAACTTGGACAAGCCTGCTGCAGGTACAGACACAGCAAAAGGTTCTACTGAAATGCCAAAAGAGACTAACAGAAAATGTAACTTTTTATAATGGCAAAGAAGATGTGGGTGGTTGTCCTCCAGGTAGGACAAGAGGCAATGCTAAACCTGTAGCACACATTTTCCAAATAAATATATAAAATACATTAAAAAAGTAATTGAAAAAAACTCATTAGTGCAGTATGGGTCATCAGAACCAAGAGCGGGTATTTTCAATTAACCTAACATGGTTTGATTCATCATTTGAAGTTACAATGGTTTTATATTGGAAGGGGGCGTGTCTGATAAAAATGTGCTACCAATTTGGTGAATGTTAAACATCCCTTGCTTAAAAAAATAAGTTTTGAATGCGAAACATCCCTTTAAAAAGTGTAATCTAACCCCCAGTCCATAGGGATCGCTTTAGTCTAGTGCAGTGGTTTTCTAAACTAAAGAAATCTCCATGAATTCTTGGAATGAACTGGCCATCCTGTGTGCATAGCTGAATAGGATGTGGTAGGTCTACGCACATCAGTTATTATGGTGGTACTTTGTGTAAAAGGTTGAGAACCAACCACTGCCCTAGTGGTTAAGATGTCGGCTTTGCACGCGGGAGTTTGAATCCTGGGCGTTAAATACAAGAGCGGATGCTTTCCCTGGCATCATAATTACCCGGTGCCCAGAAACAGGGATTTGTTCCTCGGTAGCAATGGGTACCTGTATTCCCCCTAGACTATACTCAGTCCCTTGTACTGCCGAGAGAACACTCCCCGGCAGCGCAACAGACACAATCTCCGGCTCAAGAACCTCCCGTCTCTGCCCAGCTGAGACGACTAGGATGTTTGGGAACTGTCTTCATCCAGGGTTGCGTGTGTGCACGTGTATGCGTGCTTGTGGGTGCGTGCGTGCGTGCGTGTGTGACGCAACAGCGCCACTTGGTCACAGTGGTATTGCAGCTCATGCTCTGTCTACATACCCTCCCACTCATACATACAAGCATAGTAACCTACAGTACACTACACACAAACTCACGCTAAGGAGACGGTGTACCACCGCTCAAAAATGTGAAAATGTATCGGTTTTTATGCATTAGACATCATATACGATTTATTAGATATATTTACACTAGTAAGACAACCTAAGGGTGAGAAGCAACCTCGCCCACTGCCCAGGGCTTAATATTGATGACATCAAAACATGTCATACAAAGCAAGGTTGGCTACAACTTTGATTTTGACAACTTGGATGCCATAAATCCATTTCACTCTCCAACCAGGCCTGCTCTCGAAGACATTCCTGCAGGAACAAAAGTACCTCAATGTGGCACACCAGAGACCGTGTCAGGGGAGATTGCTCAAACCGAAACGGTACTGGATGACACACTTCCCATCACCCCCTCAATGGAAAATTCACTTGCCAATATGTCTACAGACATACAGTACACTCCACAGATAGCATAGGTGGTCATAGTGTCGAAAGGAAAGGCTGACAAGGAACAAGATTCATCCTCCAACATACAGTAACTGATGAGGAAACACCTAGCCGTATGGGTAATGCAGTTCTTCTCCGTGCGATCTTTATTGTCTCCACCAGCCGAAGGCTGAGGGAGAGTATGTTTTCCCCTCCGTCCGTCCGTCCGTCCGTCCGTCCGTCCGTGCGTGCGTCCTCGCAGTTTGTGAACAGCTAATCTCAGTCACCGTTGGCCCGATCGCTGCCAAACTGAGCACACACACTCCCTGGATGCCAATCTAGAACCTCTGCCCCACATTTTTCAAATCAGCCTCATGGTGGCGCTATAACAGGCCGATTTGTGTGGCCTGGTTGTTACCAGCTAATCTCCGGCGCTGTTGGCCCGATCGCTGCCAAACTGAGCACACACACTCCCTGGATGCTAATTCCGAACCTCTGCCCCACATTTTTTAAATCAGCCTCATGGTGGCGCTATAACAGGCCGATTTGTGTGGCCTGGTGGAGACCTGTGCTCGGAAGAGCACTGCTTCTAGTTAAAACATGTTTTTACTAAAACTAGAGTGATTGCATACATACTCGGGGGTTCTACAGGAGCATATAGAACCATTTTACAACCACAAGCCTACTGGTAAGTGTTCATTGAATTGTTACAATTTCATGGCTGATAATGAAATCCCCTATTGTGTAAATGAATTGGCAGTTTACTTCCGGGAGCTCACTGCGATGCCCTATAGGGGATGCAAAGGTACCTAAACAGATTGGAACGTCCTTGGTTCGCTTCCAGCTATGGCTGTCACGATTATGACATTTTACGTGACCAATGTCAGTCACACAAATAATTGCGATTAACGGTTTAATTTAGTTTTTCTCGTGGAACAATAGAGCATATGAATAAAAAATCTATTTCTGTTTGGCTTTGAAGTTGTACAGGGCAGATATGACAAATAACCTACATATACAAAGGAATTACTGGCAGATTTAATGGCTTTATTCTTTATACATGTACAGAGGAAATAGCCGATTTACATGCTCACAACGCATCGCGATGCGTTGAGCTTGTAGATCGGCTATTTCCACTACTTTTGGAAACATTTCTCAACATGGAAATGATTATGACGATTATGCATAATAATTGAGATTAGACGATTATGTAATAATTGTGACAGGCCTAGGCTTACTTCCAGCTGTAGAACTAACAGTTCTACGTAAGCCATTAAGTCATTCCCCCTATCTGAACCAGTCCTGGTGCTGTACCATTTTGAATAATACAAATCTGTATGCCGTTCACTTGACCTTCACAATGAAAGAGAATCATCATCATCACACTTGCTGCAATGGATTGTGCTTAAGTGTAAACTAGTGTACGGGCTTTCTGTGATTGTATCAGGAGTTAAATGACCTGCCCATCACCACAGAAGGCCAGCTGAAGGTGCTGGAAACGGACCTGCAGACCACTAGAACTGCCCTCACAACGCTCCGGGACAGAAACGTTGATCTGGGTAAGGATTACCAGCGGAGCAGGTTACCTTTTGTAAAGAGATTTAAAAAAAATCTCTTTACATTGAACTTTAAAAGTAGGAGTACAAGACAAAGCAAATTATTAAATCTACAAACCGGTTATCCGGTCTTAAAGGGACAACTTCAGTTTTTTTACAACAAGGGTTCATATTTTAGATTGTAATTAAAGAATATAAAAAAATATTTCTATTGTTTTAGAGATTCTTATTTCAGTGGTTGGGGGCATGCGTACAAGTGGCTAAATATGTCATTTTACACAGAATAAGCCCATTCCCAAGATACAACGCAACCTTTCATGGTTGGATGTGACTTATGGGGGCTAGAAGTGTTACTGTAAATAGCAATAAAGAAACTGCTGGCTTATTGTGTCTAAAAATAAATATTTAGCCACTTGTACGCATGCCCCCATGTGTACGTATGCCCCACATTTTAGCATGGTAAACACGATAAAACAATAGTACGAAGCAAATGAAAACATTTTAACACTCACTTTTTTTTTTTCTCTAATTACAATCTAAAATATGAACCCTTGTTGTAATAAACCAAAGTTGTCCTTTAAACTAAAATGTTAACAAAAAGAGCAAGGGCTATAATGTAATTTACTGTTCAGAGGACCTCCAACAAGGCACTAATTCAAGGAATGAAGAGCTGGAGAATGAGATGTGACGGCCGGGCTACACCAAGCCGTTTTGCGCGCGTCAGTGCGTATGCGCGTTTTGGATAGATCCAATGTATATCAATTCAGCCGGCTACACCAGGCGTACGGATAGCGCGAACCACGGATACGCATTCCCTAAAAATAGGATTGTGTGTTTTGAATACATTCTTTGCTATGTTATGTGGGCAATATATCAATAATTGTCATATGGGACTAGTAATCATTTGGATATTGTAATGTGATATATACATCTATGTAAGTGTTTGTCCTGGTTTGAAAGGCTGCATTACATTACATTAAGTGATGTAATTTTCTGAACTTGGCTGAATGTTCTTCTGTTTGATAGAACCAATAGTCATCCCAAGTATAATTACAATATTGACATTGACTTATTTGGTAGAATATCTCTGGATATTTGATTTGGTCCACAACATCACCCTGCCCTACATCATGCCATGTTGTACACATGTTTTCCAGCACTGATGGAGGAACTGAGAGCAGAAGTAAGAGCTCTGCAAGTCTATCTAGACACAGACAACGAGGAGATCCAGGTGAACTATTCATTTAGCTTTAAGTGCTGAAAACTGGAAACACTCCTGTAAAGTAAAACTGCCTCAAACGTTGAGTAAATGCACTTACACCACTGATAAATGCATGTGCTGATATCCTGAGGAATGGTTCTTATTTTTGCAGGAGAGTCAGAAATGTTTATGGTGAGAGATAACAAGCTGTCATCTGGCCAGTGATTGTATATCGGACCAGTTACCCATATATGGGGATCCATGTACTGTATGAAGATATGCTGTGAGACCACAAACTTGCTTACTCAGTTATTCGTTATGTGAAAGTCCTATGACATCTGACCTTTTTTCAGTGTACAGTGAGAAAGCACTGCTGTTTGTTGACTTTCTAACTGCGATTCATGATTAATTTGCCTACATCTGGAGGATTCCCCTGGTAATGCTATGAACTGTGGATAATCCCTTTGCCAAAGGCTGCAAATGCACGGACTTACGGAAAGTCAACAAAAAGGGGCGGTCCTGAGCCCTCACTGACTTAACGATTTACATTGGAACAAGCCTCAAACGTGAACGCACACGTTGACTTGGGCTAAGTCAGTGAGCCACAGAGGAGATCGAGCGCTTGAAAGATTAAGCCATGCATGTCTAAGTACAAACGGCTTGTACAGTGAAACTGCGAAAGGGTCATTCAATTATTAATGTGTTATCCCCAGGTTCTGTGAAGAGCTCTTCTCCAGACTGTCTCATATGCAAAACCCGGAGGTGACATGCCACCTGGAAATGAGCTACTTTGTGGCTTATAACGAGAAGATCCAGGACGGACGGACGGGCACGCACACACAATATATATATATATATTATACATATAATTAAAGTGTAATACACACACACACACACACACACACACACACACACACACACACACACACACACACACACACACACACACACACACACACACACACACACACACACACACACACACACACACACACACACACACACACACACACAAGTAAAAATAGCACAAATTCACTTTTATCATGTGTGAAGCAGAAGTGGATAATGAAAAGGCGCAAGTTTGCTCCTTGTCAGAGTGCAGTCTTGTTTTTCTCTTCCTCTTCTTTTTGCTTCTAAATAAATTAAAGTAAATAAATGGCTATTTTTAGCTTTTTTAAACATTGTCCAGAAATTGTGAAAATAGACAATTTACATAACTCAACAGCATGTAGATCTGCTATTTTCACAATAGAACCATCGTGTTATACAAAATGTAATGACTCAACTCTTAGTGCTCGTCGGGGTGGGGGGTCCCCAGTTAAAATATGATTATTTTGGGGGTCGCGGCCTGAAAAGGTTGAGAACCACTGTACTACAGTAGATCATTTGACATACTAGTGTCATGTCCAGGGGCTGTACTTGCACATCAAGCCAACTCACGCTATAGAAACAGAAGATGGCCTCCTGCTGCCCATGGCTCGGCATGGTTTACTTACAATACGCAAGTAAACGTACTTAGTGTCCACTGCAGAGTAGGGTGAGCCGGTCGGAGAGCAGTTGTTCAGGGTTCTGCAGAGACGGCTGGAGATGCTCACCACCAAGATGGAGACGTGTGTGAGGTCCTTCAGTGAGACAAAGAAAACAGATAGAAGTGAGTCCTTCTTTTAAACATTACCTTTGACCCAGTTACTTGTGTAGCTTCGACATATCGTTGCCGCGACCACGGTTTTCCCTGTCACCCTAAGCGCAACGGTGGGGGCAGATGGACAAAGAGGGTTGCGAGCTTGACTTATTTATTAAAAGTATTCCATAGGAAAAGGTACATGACATGATGACATCATGACAGTAAACTAATATTATTGATTCACTTGATTAACAGTGTAATATGTACACGTTAGGAAGCATATTTGGAAAAGTAAACGTATATCATGTACAGTATTTTAAGAATAGCTTTGTATGCTACTCGGCTTTCCATTTTGCAAAAATTCCTAGATGAGGAACCCACCCGATATAAAATGATGAGAGGCACGCTTGCCGATTTCGTAAGAGACTCGTCGCCAATTGCAAGATATCTATGTTATTTAGGGCCATGATGATAACCCCTTCGCAGTTCCACTAGTTTTACTAGTAGGCTAGTGTAGGCCTAGAATCCTTTTCAGAAGTTAATTTAATGTTTTCCATTTAATGATTTATCAGATGTGATGAAGGGAGCTCGCGACCCTCCTTGTCCATCGGCCCCCACCGTTGCGCTCATGGTGACCGGTAAAACCGCGGTCGCATCATTGCCGTCGGGCAGAACCATCTTATATTTTAATATTTTAACTTTGTGTTGTTTTCCTAAAGTAGTAGCCTACATGGTCCTACTACTACAGCGTCAAATGAAAGCCTGAAAAAAAATAAAGATCTACAAGCTCAAAGGGGGGGGGGGGGGAGAGATGCATCTATGAGATTTACAACTATTGAACCAATGAAAAGTATTAAACGCTTCAACCTTATGACTAATTAATTACATTGATTGCATAGGAAATCAGGTTATTATTGTTATTTCTTCACATCTGAAAGTGTACAGGTTTTTCTGTGAGACTCACTGGTCTGAGAGGAACGTGGAGTTCAGAGCTGTAAGATGACGATGATGATCCACCATGGATTTGTCCGTTTTGGGGGGTGAAAGGCCATGGGAAGCAGCTTACCCTGTTGGATTGACAATAGAAACAATTAGGGTTGGGACCCGGAACCAACATTGAGGAACTGGAATCTCCTCACTCCTAACTTGACTACTCAGCTGCAGACCAAGAGTGTGACTCCGGATCGGGCCTCCATGAAGCACACCTGTGGACCTGCCTGGATCTCTCTGTGTCTATCTCTGGCTCTCTCTTTGTCTCTTACTCGGTCGAGGCAGCACGGCCGTTCACCCCAGAGTCAGGATCTGCCTGCCGCTTCCTCCTCCTTAACACATTGACCGCCATTTTAACATACCTCCGTACTCCCACCTGCCATTCGTCTCCATAGACTTCCATGTAATTGGGTGTGCACGGATCATGCACACCCATGCCTAGATAATGCACCACGTGTGTCCACATTGCTCACAGCTTTCAAACAAAAAAATCCGAATGGAAATCCGTTCAGGCATTCATGAGATAACAGCCACTATGTTTAACAAAGATGGCTGCCAAAATGGCTGCCATGCTTGAAAGATGGGGTTGCTATGGGGGTTAAACATGCAATTTCGCGATTGCTATCATGCCTACTCCATTTTTGGGGGTCAAAAATTTTTTTTGAAAAATTTTTTTTTTGAAAATCTTTTTTTTTTTTTTAATTCTCGGGACTATCGGGCCTGGCGGGGAAAGACATTGGAATAATCTCGGGACTATCGGGCCTGGCAGGGAATGAGTTAAGAGGGGGTTTTTCGTTACCATTCTCGCAAATTGCTTGCTCAGGGTGGGGGCCTCGGGCCTGTGAGGTATCTGCTCGGGTTCTCTCGAGGAGGTACCTCACGGGTACAGGTTCTGCTCGGGTTCTCTCTCTCCTACCCCCCCCCCCCCCCCTTCCTCAAATCATAACTTGTTATGATTTGACACTTTAAAGTTATACCATGTAACTTTTTTTATAAAACAAATCTTAAAATTGTCCTAACTGTTAAATCGCTAAAGTTTTAGAACACCCACTACTTTATTTTCAGCTTCAAAAGCCTTCTCTTTATATGTTTTCTATGAGCCGTGAGGGGGGGAGAATTTCGCAGCAAAATGACGTCATCATACACTACCGGCCAATCACAGCGAGGGTTATACACTGCCGGCCAATCACAGCGCATCTTGAAGTGGGGTCGCTAGGGCGGCCATATTTGTAGTCTCCCGTGTGTCTCTATACTCAGGTGAACGGTGAAGCATGGGTGAAGGAGTCTGTTTCTCCGGAATGCCTGAACGCACAGGAACCAGGGACCCCTCTAAAGATAGATCTCGGCGAGGTGGAGGCAGACGAGGGTGCCCGCGGCGAAAAACGGCCAAAAGACGCGGACGCGACCGAGGTTTGCTATAGAGCTACTGACCACTAGTTGAGCAACTTACACAGTATAGCTTTAATAAAACTGAATTGAATCGGTTCCATCCCATTTGGAAACGTTTCCGGAACCGGTTCGTCACACTATGGGGCCTTTTCCACCAGCAAAGAACCGGTTCCAGAACCAGTGCCGGTTCAACTTTCTTGGAACCTTGGTTCTTTCTTGCGAACCGGCTTGCGTTTCCACCAGATTGAACCAGAGGAACCAAGGATTTTGTGGTTCCCGTTCGGAACCAACTTTTACAGTGCGGAACCAACTCCGGTTCTCGGTGGAAAAGCTCACCTGTGGTTCATCCCATAGGCGGGAGAAAGAACCAGAACCGGTTCTTTGCTGGTGGAAAAGGCCCCTTTCAGAGCTGGTATGTGGACTTCACGTCTGCTGTACACTTACAATACCTGTGGTTCTCAAAGTTAACATTTGAACTCATTTAGGCCTAGAATTAATTAATGCTTTAACTATTGTAAAATAGCAGATCTACAAGCTCGATTTTGCGAATTTTTTTCTTCGAATATATCTTTTTAAAAGTTAACATTTTTAACTCAAATATTTTCTTCAGGGTGGTCCCTGGAACAATATATTTTGACTGAGATGAGGGTCTGTGGCCAAATGCATGTAACTTTGGGGGTCCTTGACATGAAAGTTTGAGAACCACTGATTTAGAATATTAAAAGACTTTCAAAAATAGCAGATCTACTAGCTCCCAGCACTGGCTTTTTTTTAATAGTTGAAGCATAAAATAATGGTTTAAGTGGTTCAAATCTAAAGTGACACAGATTTGTGTTCAAGACCACCTTAAGTCATAGTTTTTATTGGTTGAGGAAATTATCAATTGATTTAGTCATAGTTTTAGCCTAGTTTTAATTTAGTTTGTCAGTGAAAAAAAAGGTAGTTGACAAACATTTTTCGTCGGTTTTAGTCGATCAAATTGACACAGATTGTTAGGCAGCAGCCAGCACTTTGAGACGCATAGCGAGTAGACAGAAACTGTGCCAATTATGGGAAGATGGATTATGGTTAGATGGGTTGAAAATGGGTGACATGGTTCTCTGAGGAAGGTAATGTTACCTCAGAAGAAAGTTAAGGCTGTGAGCCTCCCTGCGTCTCCTGTTGTGCTGAAGGCAAACAGCCATTTTAGTTGGTAGCTGACCAGGCATCACGGATTCCGTCTCCGTCTGGGGAAGGCGGTGGGCTTTTTAAGCCCGGCTGGTGGACAGACTGGACACTCATGGAGTTTATTGATGGCAGAGAAGAGAACTCTGGGGTTAGGTGGTTGCCACTGCCATACCAGATGATTGCGGAGTCGTAGGAAGAGTGGGTGAAGTTGAGAGCGAAGTTCGGAGTGCTGCAGGGTGTTGATGTCAGACACTTCTGCCAGGCTAAGTTTCAGCTTCTCATTGGGAGGAGGGGGTGTGGAACTGTGGATGTGGAATGTGATGGCCGGAGATGGTGAAGTCGGTGCTGGATAGGTGAGTGAATGGTGGTGCCAGTGGAACAAACCAGGTCCAGGGTGTGGCCTTTATTGTGGCTAGGGAAATCAATACATTGTGGGTGAAATTCAGATGCCGTCGTGCAGTCGATAAATATTGTACATAATACATTTACAATTCACAAGAAATGTTATGGTTTAACCGACCGAATTCCATCACGAGTTACTGTCCAAGATTCATTTTACACAAGTTGTAGTTTAGCAATTAATACTATCAAGACACAATCTTTCAGCACGACAACATTAAACATGTAATGTTAGATGGTAGGAATAAACACAGAAGCACCCAGGAGGAAGTGGACTAAGAAAGGGGAGGAGACAAATTGGGCCCCTTCCACACTTCTTTCACAACAAGTGTTACAAAAAAAAAAAGAAAAAAGAAAAAAAGTGTCACCAATGATGCGTTATGAATCCCACATCAGTTCTAGAAAAACCCTGCTGTGATTTGATGTGCATAGAGCCCATTAAGGCTAAAAACTTACCTCCATGATGGTTCTCTCCTTTCTCCGCATCACACAGTTGAACCCCAGAAGATGACAAGCTGCCTTGGAGGATCTCATCTTGCTCACCAAGCAGCTCCTGGTCACAAACAGGAACAAAAAGCATGTTACCTAGAGGGCAATTTGGAAGCAATTTAACCACATTAACCCTGGCATTCCTAATTTGGGCATAGATAGACTAAGTGTTTAAGAATTACTTAATTAGCATTCCTGTCTGGTAATGTCATCATGATTTCTATTTATCCTATGGGCAAAATGCATTTAAAGGATTCAGGTTAGCCATGGTCTTTTCAAGAAATAATGAAAAAGGGTGACACCTGTTAGTCAACTACTAATACTGTGAAAATAGCAGTAACACACAAATCCAACAGGGAACCACGATAAATTCTCATCTTCACAGGCAACAAAAACAATCATACATAGCATATATGTAACAAACAATAACTGTAACAAACAAAACAAAATACTGCATCCAATTATTATGCATCTGGAGAATATGGTTGTTGCACACACAGAGACAAAATGTGTCATCAACTTGCGACAGGCTTTTTCCCTCTAAGCCAAAAAAAGAAAAGAAAGAGTTTTGTCTTAGTAGGAGAGGACGCTTGTTTGAGGTCATCGCATGCCTGTAATGCATGCGAAGAGGCAGAGAACAACTGCAGATAACTTGGGAGAATTTACCTTTTTTGGGGGTTACAGCTGGGCAGAGCACAGAATGAAGTTGAGGACCGTCTGTTCTATTCCTCAGCTTCCGAAACGTGCTAGAGACATCTAAAACAAACATAATCAGTTTTATTTGCAAGGTCAGTTTAACAGGTGTAAAGCAAAGCAGTCTGTGAATATTTCGTGTGCACTCAGTTTTGTAGCATTCATTGGAGGAGAGGTAGAGTGACAGCAAAGGGGAAGCAATAGAAAACAGGTTAAACAGAACAAATAAGATACTTTACATGCAGCACAGATAGCATATGCTAAAGCTGGACTGGTATACATACACAATATACATGATATTTAGAATGTTATGTTAACATCATATTGTTGTGGTTTTGAAACTGACAAATTATTTTCAAATGTAGCCATGATTAGCCATGATGTAGCCATGATTTTAGAGGTATTGTTCCAATACTCTGGATGACTCACTCAACATTCCACCCTTGTTAATGCAGTACTGTATATGTTGTTTTTATCTGTTCAAGACCAGTTACCAAGAAGTTATTCAATCATTATGTTATTCTTCAGACAGACTATACTGTTTTATTTCCTGACTACAAAAGAAAAATGTGAACCTTGTTGGATTTCCTTTTCTATCTAGAAGTCAAAGTGTTTTTGTACAATGTGACTGGATTGGAGTTGTATCAGCTGTGTGTCCCCGTACAACCACAATTTATTGGGGGAAAGCCAGGAACACGATGACCCAGACTAGATCTATTTTCCTTAGCTCCAAATGCCTCCTTTGAAACGTGACAATCGACTATTGCACATTAAAACGGCAAAATGATTGAATGCATATCATCGTTATCGTCATTATTCAGTGTCCAGGTGCTAGACAAACGTTTGCACACTCAAGAGCACGAATAAAGAAGTGGAGCTGAGAATAGACCGTGAGCTAGCAACGTACATATGGGGTCATCGGTACCATCTGGGGGGATTAATTCTCATAGTGATTTTTGGGAAGGTATACACCCCTAGTACTAGGAAAAATGTGATAGCCTTGCAGTGGAGGTAGCTTTTTGTGTGTTATCACTCCTTTTATAACCACATGCCAAAACACAGTTTTCAAAATCCGAATGGAACATTCTACTTCAAACTGATGGTTCTCTCTTAATATTGACCCTATCTCTTTGGAAAATGGTTGGGATAAAGCTCAGACTATATATTCTTCACTAATGTTGTTAACATTTGCATATCTATAATTGTTTTTTATTACAGGCAGTGACAACATAGTGACTATAATTATGACATAATCCTCTGTGAACCATGGCTCCACATTATTTGGTCATCGGTACCATCTGGGGGGAACGATTCTCATAGTGATTTTTGGGAAGGTATACATCCTTAGTATTAGGAAAAATTGGATAGCCTTGCATCTGTGGTAGCTTTCTGTGTGTTATCACTCCATTTATAATAACATGCAAAAAAAACTTTTCAAAATCCGAATGGAACATTCTACTTCAAACTGATGGTTGGTTCTCTCTTATAGTTCATCCTATCTCTTTGAAAAATGGTTGGGATAAAATTCAGACTATATATATATTGTCCAGTAAGGTGGTTAAAATTAGCATATCTAGAATTGCTCTTTATTACAGGCAGTGACATAATAGTGACTAATTATGACATAATACGCCAGGGCCCCAAATTTGGGGTCATCTGTACCATCTGGGAGGGAATGATTCTCATATTGACTTTTGGGAAGGTATACATCCCTAGGACTAGGACATATGTGAGAGCCTTGCATCTGGGGTAGCTTTCTGTGTGTTATCACTTCATCTATAATCACATGCCAAAACACAGTTTTCAAAATCCAAATTAAGCATTCTACTTCAAACCGATGATTCTCCCTTAGTATTGATGCTCTGTCTTTGAAAAATGGCAAGGATAAAGCTCAGACTATATGTTTTTCATAAAAAGTTGTTAAAAGTAGCATCTCTAGAAATGGTATCTATTACAGGCAGTGACAACATACTGTACTGTAGTGTAGTGACTACATTACATAAGATGTACTTTTGTTTTCATGAAATATGTAACACGAGTTCCTTAAACCATGTTTACATACATATATTCTAAGGAAATGTATTGTGAAATTCATTAAACAAAATATAGTGCAAGCGTGTAAGAAAATATCCAAAATGCCCACTATTTGATTCACTTGTCCTAGTATAGAAAACCTGAGTACTCTAATTTCTTGGTTTTCATATGTGTAGAATCCATACCTCACACGTTAAAGGTCAGGTCAAGGTAACATTTGACCTCTGGGAGAACAACAAATAGAAACAACTTGATTGCGACCGTCAGGGAGCAGTTTACTATGAAAACCTCCACTGGCCGTCCGTCCGTCCGTCCGTCACACGTCACACGTCACACCTTTGCCCTGCTCATATCTCCGCATCAGTATGACATCACACCACATGTGTACACAAACCTTTGTGTACGTTGCTGTGGCAACAATCTGTTGTTGCTGGTCTGTTAGTGTACGTTAGCAACCACCTTAGCAACCATGGTTTTACCCTAGCAACCAACTGTTTACCCTAGCAACCAACTGTTTACCATAGCAACCATGTTTTTTTACCCTAGCAACCAACTGTTTACCATAGCAACCAGATACGCAGAGCAGGGATCTCCATATATGGGCATAAACAGGTGACATCATCACACTGATGTCAGATACTCAGAGCAGGGATTTCTCCATAATATATGGGCATAAAAGGGATTCTGTTAGGGATCTCCATATATGGGCATAAAAGGGATTCTGTTAGGGATCTCCATATATGGGCATACAAGGGATTCTGTTAGGGATCTCCATATATGGGCATAAAAGGGATTCTGTTAGGGATCTCCATATATGGGCATAAAAGGGATTCTGTTAGGGATCTCCATATATGGGCATAAAAGGGATTCTGTTAGGGATCTCCATATATGGGCATAAAAGGGATTCTGTTAGGGATCTCCATATATGGGCATAAAAGGGATGCTGTTAGGGATCTCCATATATGGGCATAAAAGGGATTCTGTTAGGGATCTCCATATATGGGCATGAAAGGGATTCTGTTAGGGATCTCCATATATGGGCATAAAAGGGATTGTATCCCAGATGATGCCCTGTTAGGAGATCCACACTAACAGAATCCATATATGGTCCTACCGACAGCTGCTATAAGCCAACCCTGGCGATAAGGTCTGAGTCGAAGTAATGCTTCTTTCCTGGCAAGAATTGCCCCTTTATACTGTAGGGCTCGTTTGTGTATTGTATGACATCACGCCACATCATCGGCTGAGGACTGTGTGATGTCATCATATCTCCATATATGGAGACATAAGTTGCTCATGCCCAAATATGGGCTGGTGAGGTCAGACTTAGTGTGATGCGTAGGTTATCTCCATATTTGGAGATTCAACTTCAATGAGTAACCATGGCAAACTGTCAACTGCCCGTATGTCTTGATAATTGGTAAAACAAACTTTTGGCCTATTTGTGGAGATAAGCGACCAACGGTCGCTTATCTCCCGATTAGGGAGTCTTACTGGTGAATATTCATCTTTCACTTAATAAAGTGTTTGTCAAAACATTGTCATTGGCATGACACAGAACTGGCATTAATGAGGGTAATAATAATAATAATAGTAACATTATATAATAACATGGCAATATGTATCTTTTGCAACTACATCTGTATTCTCCAACTCATAATCAGGATCAGAAAGTCCACCCACCACATCCTCCTGGCCTTCAACCTCCTGACTGGCACACAGTAAGGATTAAGGATGAGGTTCCAGAGGTGGCTGCATCAGGGTCATAGGAATTTAGGAAGTCTTGGTGATGTCTGCCTCATCATGACTAAATGCAGTAGCCTATCTATCATCACCAGCACTGAAGGTGTCCACCATGC
This sequence comes from Nannobrachium achirus, assembly GCF_963921795.1. Taxonomy (NCBI): domain Eukaryota; kingdom Metazoa; phylum Chordata; class Actinopteri; order Myctophiformes; family Myctophidae; genus Nannobrachium; species Nannobrachium achirus. The sequence goes on from NC_137824.1 coordinate 40,987,157, forward strand.
TCAACAGCTTCTGCTCTGTTCTTGCTCTTCAGGATGACATCTTATGTGGTTAAAGGATATTACCATGCACATTGTTGGGGACATTTACCAATAATGGGATTGAAGAGATGAGGGCAGTGATCTTTCTGTGTGTGGATACACCCCGATATTTTACAACCAAGACACACCAGTGCTTAGACTCCCTACTACTGTTACTGCACATTTTGGGTAGGCGTCAGTCAACTCTACCCACATGCGTCATGACAGCATCATTCCTGCTCTCTCAGTCTGCTCCCCAGACTGGTGAGCAGAGACAGTGATCCAGAATCCATTATGGTGCTGACAGACAAGTTCTAACTTAGCCTCTATGGCATGGAGACCATGCATCTCAGCAGGCACTGGGTGAGATATCAAGCATATTGCACATGGCCAGCACGGAAGAAGGACTTCATCATGTGTCATGAGAGAAAAGGTGACAACCTATTGACAAGGTGTCTCCCTGCATGTTCAAACTGGTGAATGGGAAGTATACAGTAGGAAGAATTAAGTTGTCTACCCAAAGTCAACCAGTCAGATGCACAGTGTCCAGGTAGACTGCTGCTGTATCTGTTCAAATGTCTTTGGTCTAGTTGATACAAACCACTTCAGAGTGCAGCTGATACACTCAAGACTATTACCACTGAACTTGCCTGTCAGCCCTCCATATGCAAACACATGCATTTCCAGCGCTGAACTTTGCAACAGTATTGCAATGCAGCTGAGGAATGACTGTATAACATGTCAATTGTGTGGTGAACACTAGGGCTGACCCAAAAAAATCGAATATTCGAAGCTTCGTTCGAAGGCACGGTATTCGAATTTGAAAAATAAATTCGAATAATCGGCCGCGGCCGTTTGTCCTTTGGGGGGGCCGCGTGCCTTAGCTTGCATGCGCCTCGCTCCACTCTAGCATGATAGCGTCACCCCCTTCTCACACACGTGTTAACAATAACAAGCCAACAACAACAAAAGCATGCATGAAGCCATCCGAATGGTCGACGCTGAAGAAAAAAAAGAAAAGACAGCGCGCTGTCACATATACACCGACATCCGTTAGGCACCGAAATGTGTAACACCAATGTCTGAGTAACATCATCACCCAATGCAACTATGCGATGCAGTCACACATTTCGTTTGCCACCCATTGTCGGTGTAACATCATGCTCAACGCAAGGAAACAAACAGCGACAATTGGATTTTACAAATCGGACCCCGTCAGCGTCGATCCCGTTTTAAAGAGGACAAAAGAGCTTAAAAACAACTTGCTAGGGTTACATTGTCGTGGTGTTGATGATTACAAGTTTATATCGGATCTGCAAGCTCACTAGTCGCGCCCGCATAGAGAGAACTACGTTGTCTGAGCCTGACCATCAGCTTTCGGCTGATGAGTGGAACGTTACATCAGACACACTGCAGTGCAATTATTTACTATAAAATATAATATTACATTTGCGTGTACAGTACACCTTGGGACTTGGGAGTTAATCTGTTTGTTATAGGGTGTGCCAAATGTAGTTCTAAGAGCGGCCATTTCTTGGGTAAACACAGCCTTACACAGGTGTTCTGATTGGAGTAAAGCATTAGTTCTATGCAATCAAAGAATTGAAACACCTGTGTTTTGTCCCAAGAAATGGCCGCTAAGGACTACAATGACGTAGCCGCTGGCACACACTATATAGGGCTCTTGAGTCGCGCTGCTGCTGTTTGCTGTTGCAGCCACGGTGTGTTACATTACAGACGTGATGTGATTATGTCAATCCTACTGTACTGCAAAAACACTTTTCTTTAATATAGAAAACATTCGTATCTTCTTCTTCCTCGTTGTATTGTCGTACTATTTAATGAAAATAAGGAGCTTTATTACGAGGAAAAAACTGGTGTGTTTTCCCTTTTAAAATTGTGTAAATCGCGCATTTTTAGACACATTTCCTTAACGGTTATCACTTATGTAACCGATAAACTTTTGCTCCCCCCCCCCCCCCCCCCCCCCCCGTCGCCGTCATCGAAGCTTCGAAGTTCGAAAGAAAGCTTCGAAGGAGCTTCGATTATGAAAAAAGTATTCGAAGGTCAGCCCTAGTGAACACTCTACATGTCAACCAGTGACCATAGCTGCTGCCTGCTTGGACACCTGGATAAGGAGTGATAAGATGTGAGAGACCTTAACCTGACCTTTAGCACATAGACCTAAGACTGAATGGCAATTGAATATATAACTGTAATCTACACCTATGCCCCCCAGGTACCCATATGAATCACCATAAGTTCACAGATTCCCTCACACAACTGAAATACAATTTGTTATTTTTAACAAAATGATGTACAATCATTGGATCATTGCAATACAATGGATTTGGCAATAAATAATTAACTGATGGCAATTTCACTGATTCAGCCACATTCATTGAACCCTAAAACCTTGGGTTAGATAACCAATACCACCTTTCTATAGGTTGAACAGTATCATAACGCTATTTAAGCTCCAGGCAGCCATCTTGGACGCCATCTTGAAAATGATGGCTTTATAAGACATATAAATTCCTACATCTTTAGTGTGTTCTTAAGCATGCCTAGAGGTAACACAACTAGTTGAAAAACCTTTTATATAGGGGGGTTAAGTAGTATGTTTTCATAAATTGACCCAAGTGATTTTCGCCTAGTGTTATAAAATAAAATGCATGATAGCACCCATAAAGCTACCTCTGGTGCAAGGATATCACATATTTTCTAACTCTAGACATGTATACCATGACAAAAATCACTATGAGCATTAATCCCCTCAGTTGGTACCGACCAACCCCAGTGGCTTACGGTCTAGAAGCAGTGTGAGCTATATTTCATCTTCAACTGTTATTACCTGGGCAGAAAACTCTCCGATCCAGTCCGTCCGCTGATCCATTTTGCGCTCCATCTCAACGTTGTTCCGTTTCAAGTTTGTGAACCTCGCTTTCTCTTCTCTCTGCCTCTGTAACCAATGAGATTAGAAATTTCTAAATGTTGTGATCCCAGGCCTCTTAGAAACAACCTGATTCTTAAACTTCCCTAAAAGATAATGTATTTTTAAATACCTCTACTTTCCCATTGCAATTGTTTATACATTGCCTACACACACACACACACACACACAGGTTTGCAATTACTACTTTGTGGGGACATTACACATAGTCTACTATATTTGTGGGGACATTCCATTCATTTTTATGCAAGTCCTGTGGCCTTACCCTAACCTCTATCCCTAACCTTGTGGGACAGTAAAATTTGTCCCCACAAGGTTTTTTTCTCCGATTGTACCATCTTTGTGGGCACCTGTGGGCCCCCACAAAACAATTGCACACACACACACACACACACACACACACACACACACACACACACACACACACACACACACACACACACACACACACACACACACACACACACACACACACACACACACACACACACACACACACACACACGTTCAGGACAAGCAAGTGACATTTAAATGACAATTTCAACGGCTGGTTCCATTCCTTGATTGGCTGGTGTTTTCAGTTTATATCAAATCCAGTTTACTTTAACAAATACAACTTAGTTTTAACCAAAACATGTCAATGATGAGATACTTTAATAACCCCTGAGGGGAAATGTATTGATAATTGTGTGTGTGTGTGTGTGTGTGTGTGTGTGTGTGTGTGTGTGTGTGTGTGTGTGTGTGTGTGTGTGTGTGTGTGTGTGTGTGTGTGTCTCATTCTAGATTTATTGCTGTTCACACACACACACACACACACACACACACACACACACACACACACATCTACTTGTACACTGAAAATAGCAGATCTAAAAGCTCACAATGTGCCAAAATGCATGGACTAAATCCATTGTAGATTTAGTCGACTAAATTCGTGACATTTAGTGAACTGTCAAGTATAAAATGTAAGTAGGCCATGCGTTTTCCACCACCCAAACTATTCAACCAATCAATCAAACAAACAAACAAACAAACAAACAGCTGTGAGCTGACATGAGCATAGGCCTACTGCATTTCAAACACAGTCAAGAGTCAACAATATCTATGGCGTCGTTGTGTTTAAAACGTGCACTTACCTCTCTCTGGAGATAAAATTACTCTTTAATCGCCGAAGAAGATTAAATAGAATAGAAAATAATGCGTGTTAGTCCGTTCAACTTCTTCACGTTCCAGCTATGAGGAAAGTCAGAACACACTGCAGCGCAGCCGCGTTCATTTCGAATCTGGTCCGTCCACCGTCCAAAGGGGTACATTTAGAAAAGGAACTGACTATTACGTCACTCGGCTCGGTCTAAGAGACGGAAGTGCATGGTGGTCCATCCATGTCCATGTTACTTACATTTATCCCACATTCATTTAATAGAATTAAGAAATAAAAACATTAAGTGAACACAAATAGACTTTTATTCTTTCTTTATTTTGTTTTGTTATATGGTTTTAATGTTGGCTATACTGTTTTTGGCTTCATTTTCCAAAGCAATGCATGATAGGCTACATACATGCTTAGATTCTAAGCATTCGCCTTAGAATGGCTATTCTTTGCAAGCTGATCTATTTGTCATATTTAGTATTGTCATTATTGTAGAGAAACTATAAATTAATGTAAAGCTCTGTGATCATTTCTGTGACTCTGACGCCACCTCCTGATATAAAAATGTAATAGCTACCTTCATGGTGAGTGGTGAAAAGTCACACTTGCAGGGACAACCATTTGAATTTTCACCATTCAAGTAAATACATTAATTCACGAATAAATCAATGGCCATATGGAGATCTCTGTTCTTGTCCTTATGCCCATACAGTATATGCCAGGTGATCCCTGATGTCATCAATATTAAGCCCATATCTTGGAATGCCCATATATGGACATACGGTGTCAGGCTATGACGTGACGTCAGATATCTATGATGTCAGTCATCTCCATATTTGGGAAAAGTTAAAATTTTAATGAAAGTCAATGGAGAAAATGAATATAAATTAAACGTATAATCTCTTAGCAAAATGCACCCCTGTGTGTCCCGATGAAGCTGGTCGATTTGACATAAGTGCGTGCCACCAAAACTGTGGGAGGAGTAGTGCAGCTAGAAAGATGGATGGATGGATGGAATAAAGTCGGACTATAATGCTAAGGTCTGGTTGCAACCACACTAAATAAATCACACCTGGTATGGTATCAAACATGTCACTCATGCATATCTCCTTGTATGGGGCTGGCTGTTCTGTCCGTGACATCAGCTGTGGTGATGTCGGTCTCTGCGTACTTTCTATGACGTAGGTCATACCTACTCATGCCTTGACCCGTAACATAGGCAACGGTTTGTTTTGTGTGTGACGGCAGACCAGCACTTGCTATATAGATAGGGTGGTGTACGGTTGAAAAACCATTAGACGTTGAGCTAGGCCTGTAGAAATAATCAGTCAGAGCTGTATCTTCGGGATACAAGTACAGCTCTGGCATCCAATATGAGTCTTTTGAATAAACAGGACGATCAGATTAGCTCAGATCAAATCGCTCGGCCGAAAGAGCCGAGGAACAGATTGACAGTCTGCAATAAACTGTGCTATGCCATTGGTGGAGTGCCTTACCAGATCACAGCCGTTCCACTGGGCCTCTTCCAGCAGGTCTTCCTATTGGAGATAGCTGAGTTGAGCGCCGTCTATGCTTCCATCATCCTGTTTGTGGGCAGAGCATGGGATGCAGTAACAGACCCAACTGTGGGCTACCTGGTCGCCCGCAGCCCATGGACGCGGTATGGACAACTGCTGCCCTGGATTGCGGCGTCCACTCCATTGGCTGTGATTTCGTATTTCCTCATGTGGTACGTTCCCCCTTTTTTGGATAACAGCGTCAAGTGGTACTGGTACCTGGCGTTCGGCTGCATCTTCCAGACACTACAGACTTGCCTCCATGTGCCCTACACTTCCCTCGTCATGTTCATCACTTCAGAGCAGGCAGAGAGAGACGTGTGTACTGCTTATAGGATGGGCATGGAGATCTTTGCCAGTGTGATGGCTACAGCCATCCAGGGGCAGATAGTGAAGCATGCAACGTGTGTCGATTTCAATTCAATCTCCAATTCAACCTCCCTGCACAACCTCCCTGTCAATGCTACCCACTATCTTGACCCACTATCCCAAGTCTCAGACTCCCTGGACGACACCAAAACTCGCTACTTGATTGCCGCGGCTGTTAACTGCAGCATCTACATTCTCTCTATTATTGTTCTGTTCTTTGGGGTGAGTGAGAGAAAAGAGTCCTGTCATCCCAGTACCAGGTCTTTCTCGCAGTCAATGAGGATGGTGGTTGGGCATGGACCTTATGGCAAACTGATGTTGGGCTTAGTCACCACATCCATGGCTTACTTTTTCCTGGAGGGGAACTTTGCCTTATTTGCCATCTATACACTGGACCTCAGGGATCACTACCAGCACCTGTTACTGTCAGGCATGGTTTCCGCCGTGGTGGCCATCCCCTTCTGGCAGTGGTTCCTGACTAAGTATGGGAAAAAGACAGCTGTTTACTTTGGAATCTCTTTTGGTATTCCCTTCATGATTCTGATGGTTGTGGTGGAGAAGAACGTGATACTCACCTACTGCTTCATCTTGGCTGCAGGAGTGAGCTTGGGCGCAGTCTTACTGTTGCCATGGTCGATGCTTCCCGATGTGGTTGATGACTTCCAGGTTGCCAACCCTGACTCCACCGGCCATGAGGCAATCTTCTACTCATTTTATGTCTTCTTCATCAAATTTGGCAATGGACTTTCTCTGGCCATTTCCACAATGGCCTTAGAAATGACAGGCTATGTTAATCGAAGCTGTACACAACTGCATACGGTTCATTTGACACTGAAGATCCTTATCTCTGCTTTGCCCATCTCCCTCATTGCTTTTGGCTTGTATATATTCTACTATTATCCAATAGATGAGAATAGGAGGCAAAGAAACCGCAAAGTTCTCCAGGAACTGCGGGAAAAAGCAACAGCAGAATATGAAATGAGCTCGACAGAGACCACCATTGTCTATGCCTGACATCATACACTGGCCTCCAAGTACTTTGTGCCTTTTTCACCCACACAATAACCAGGGCAATGATACCTGCTAGTCTAACCCGGCCAGAGTCAGTGGAGAGGTCAGTGGAGAGAGAGAGAGAGTCGTGCCACTCCCGTTCACTTTATGGGGCCTATTGGCATATAGTGACAAACCGCGAACCGGATGTTTACAGAATGCATTGAAGTCTATGAGGGGTAAAGTGACAATGAACCACGTGACCAGCGCTGTTTCTGACCCCAAGATGGCAGAACTCTCCATGGAGGGCTCTGGTATAACCTATACATCTGTATCTGTTATTATATATTATATTGAATGGAAATTACACAAAAATGGAGATGACATCATAGTGCTGCAAGAACATCTGCTGCTGTTTCAGCATAACATGCATAATATATGTATGGAATTTCACATTCAAGACTGGCCTCCAATTACTCAGATAACTACTGCATCTCCACAGGCAAGGGGAGAGTATAATGTTTTCATCCCTGTGTGTGTGTGTGTGTGTGTGTGTGTGTGTGTGTGTGTGTGTGTGTGTGTGTGTGTGTGTGTGTGTGTGTGTGTGTGTGTGTGTGTGTGTGTCGCTCTGTCCGTAGCTTATCTCGCAGACTACTTGGCCCATAGCAACACGTTTCTTACACACGCACTGCTGGTAGGCCAATGAAGTGAATCTCAGAATATTTGAAATATGGAGTTATACAGTACGTCACAAACACTGACGTCTAGACCCCGAACTCCCATGCCATTATAATTCCTTTTGGTCATGATTTACTTTGTATTCTGTAGTCTATTTGATTTATTGTTTATTTTTTTTCCGTTGACAGTAGTAGCTGTTAGATAGATATTACATACAGATTTCTTTATTTTTTTTACGGCTCTGCAGGGAGGCAGGCTAGTCGTCTGTGTGTGTGTGTGTGTGTGTGTGTGTGTGTGTGTGTGTGTGTGTGTGTGTGTGTGTGTGTGTGTGTGTGTACTGTTGTACAAGACAACGATCAGTCTCGTAAACTGCCAGACTTTTGTCTTGTATACTGACAGTAACCCCCATATAGATCTGGAACACCTATATGTTGTTATACTTCTCAAGCCGGGAACACCTCTGTACTGCAGTTGTTGTAATATACAGTATATAGCAACATTCATTTTTTTGTGTGTATGACCATGTGTTTTTCCAAGTGTTTTCCCATTGTATCATATACTGATATTCAACCCCCTGATGTCGTACATTTTCCAAGTGTTCCTCCATTGTACAAAATGACCCCCTATCCTGTGATGTCATGTCCATCATCTTCATCAGCACAGCTCTCTTCACACTTATTTAAATGTTTGAATAAACATTTTTAGTTTCTCCGAAAACGTAGAAGGTCAGGATTTAGAAGGTGTTTTGAGAATCGGCCTCAGGTCTAAATGGGTTTCAACTTCGCACCTCCACAAAAAAATGTTCTTCCTCACTGTTAGTCCATATGATTTAGTTCTGACGGGTCTGATCTTTTTCTTCTTTTGTGCAGTTTTTGTGTTTTGATTTCATTATTGCACTGCTGCTCCCCTTGTTAACTTGTATTTTGTATTCTCCTCATTGAATCTATGCTATTTAATGACCTCTTCCATTAAAGGAGTAGTTCACCCCCAAAATTAGTTTTTTTCTATTGATTAGTCACGCCATGGAGAGTAGAGTTCAATAATATTTTTTGGTTTTTGTCACATTCCTAAGACAAAAATGTGATAACAATAAATGTACCCCCATTGATTCCGGATGGTGACCCGTTTCGAAACGGGTCACCATCCGGAATCAATGGGGGTAAATTTACTCAAATCAAATTTTCGTCTTAGGAATGTGACAAAAACCAAAAAATATTATTGAACTCTACTCTCCATGGCGTGACTAATCAATAGAAAAAAAATCATTTTGGGGGTGAACTACTCCTTTAAGGAAGGTCAACCTGCTGGCTTCCTTTTCTCACACAATATCTTTTCTTTGATATACTTTAATTGTTTCTATTTTATATTTTATAATGTGCTAATAAACTAAACTAGAAAAGATGCAATTGGAAATTACAAGTGTGGTTGCTGACGTGACTATATTCTGCAGTAAGCTAACTGTCATGTGAAGCTCGACCAATTGATTCCCACTCCCATTGATTCCCTACTGATTCCCACTCCCATTGATTCCCTACTGATTCCCACTCTCATTGATTCCCTACTGATTCCCACTCCCATTGATTCCCTATTGATTCCATATCCCGGACAGAAGTCTGTCTGTCTGTCAATTTCCAATGGCAGCGGAAAAGTTACCCTAGTAATAAATAAAGTTTCCCCAGGACTATAATGTGTTGCCCTGTTGGGCAACCACACTAACTAAACTATAACTAGAAAGATACAATTGGAAGTTGCAAGTATCGTTAACGTTGACTCTAATGGGGAGACAATCAGAGAGGAAGGAAAGGATTACATCATGATATTGTGATCTCTGATTGGCTGAAGGGTTACATCAGATGATGAGTAAAAACACCAAGAACAATAGTCTGGTTGCCCTGCATGGCAACCACACTAACTAGACAGATACAATTCTGGGAAGTTGCAAGTGTGGTTGCCCTGATGCGAGTCATGACAAATCCGCAGGGAAATGTATTCCGTTTTACCATTTGTCCCTTTCACCCATATATGGATATCTCTTTATCTGTCCATCCATGTCCCTTTTATGCCCATATATGGAGATCCCTGATGTAATTATTATCAAGCCCATGTCTTGGAATGCCCAAAATTGTGTCAGTTTCATGTGGTCTATGACATCAGACATCTATGATGTCAGTCATCTCTATATTTGGAGATGACTGACCAGCGCAACACAGTCGCCTCGGAAAACACTAAGTTGATCAAATAGAATCCATTTTCTGTTACTGCATCTATTTCTCGATTCGAATATTTTTAAAAACATTCTTACAACCCGGATGACTTCAGTCAAAAGGTTAAAGTTGCACTCCACACATCCAAAGTAAATAATTATTTAAAAAAAAAAAGAAAAAAGTAATTGAGAAAACATGGCCAGCTCACATATTTGGAGGACAGTATGAGTCACCAGAACCAAAAACGGGTGTTTTTGATTAAAATGGAGTTTGAAGTTACAGTGGGTTTGTATAGGAAGGGGGCGTGTCTCATAAAATGAATATCAAACATCTAAATATTGAGCAACTTAAAAACTGTCTGGAGTGTTCCCAAAGGCCTGATTAGACAATAAAATGACCAAAAGTGTTTTTGAAAGCGAAATATCCCTTTAAATGGCTGACTAAATTGTAATTACAAATAACTCAGTCCAATTACAGTAAATAAGCACATCTCTGTTGTTGTGCAGTACTTACACTGTAATCAGAAGAATGTGTCACAAGGAGTGAGACATTTCATCTTAACATCTACCAAGATCAGAATACAAGACTGATATTGTAGGATGACAATGGAAATTTAGAATTTAGAATTGACAGAGAAGCCTTTTTTTGAAGTGTGGTTATGTATTGTTCTGTTTGTGCTACATTATTATTGTGACTGCACGTCTATTATATATGAATAATTAGGAAGGCTAAAAAAAATCATAGGCCCCCCAATTACTGTCCTATACACTATGACATGGCTACTATAGGGTGTATTTTTGGTTTTAGTAAGATGTATTTTGACAACATTGGTATGGCTCATTATGTTTTATTTTAATTGTAGGGCCTATGGCATTGTTTATAACGTAGTATAGTAGCCTACCGGTGTATGACCTTGATTCTATTGAGGATAAACCATGTCATTAAGAAATGCCATAGGCTACTATAATGTTGTTCAAAGCACACCTTAACATACACTGTCAGCTAAAAACAGTACCTTAAAATACTATGACGTACTGTATATAAAAAAAGAGTCGACTACTACACCATCATAATATTCTGTTTTCCAAATAGCTTTTATCACGCACAGGGTCCTGCTGGCCTAGGCTCTGATGAGTGACAGATGTCGCAGGTTCGAGTCCCGATCCCGATGACCGTTGCTGCATTCCAACTCTCCCTGTTTTTACCTACTGTATTATAAAGGCAGAAAAGTCCAAAAACATATCTTCATAAAAAAACAAGCTTTTATCAGCAAAACCTATTTTAACACAGAGGTCTTCAACAGGGGGCCCGCTACCCCATGGTGTCCATATTCTGAGAACTTTAGCCAAAAATAGCAGATCTACAAGCTCACAACGCGTGCTGCGAGGCGTTGTAGATCGGGTATTTTCGGCAAAGAGGTTTGGTGTAGAGGGAAAAAGAGCAGACTAAGTAAAGATTGAAAGGTCAAGTTTAAGTAATGACGGTTCAAGTAGTTAAATATCTGAAAACACAAATTGAAGTTAATCCAAAATACAACTAGAAGCAGTGCTCTTCCGAGCACAGGTCTCCACCAGGTCAGGCATGTAATGTGTTTTACATAAGTCGGCCTCCTGATGGCGCTATAAAAGGCTGATGTAAAAAATGCAGGGCAAAGGTTTTACCTTGGCCTCTAAGGAGTGCGCATACAAAGTTTGACACTAATCGGTGGAGTTATAGGTGAAAACATGAATCGGCCTGTTATAGCGCCACCATGAGGCTGATTTGATTTATCTTAAGTGGCATTTATTCCTCTGCCTATTGGGAATGTGCATGCACAATTTCACCAAAATCACACACTGTGTTCAGGATTTCAGGCATTTTATTCAAAACTGACCAATCCTGCAAACTTTGAAAGCCAGTTTTAGTCAATCCGGATGGAATATGGAAAATCTGACACATCCATGTCGATCACATGACTGTAGAGATACTGTCTACTGATTTACGTGATTTTTGGACAAAATCTGTAGGAGTACTGGCAAAAGTTAGTTTTGCAAAAGTCGGCCTCCTGGTGGCGCTAGAACAGGCCCATGTGAAATATTTGGGGCAGAGGTTCTGAATTGGTGTCGAGGGAGTGTGTGTGCACAGTTTGGCAGCGACCGGGCCAACGGCGCCGGAGATTAGCTGGTAACGGACAAACGGACGGACGGACGGACGCACGCACGGACGGACCGACGGAGGGGAAAACATACTCTCCCTCAGCCTTCGGCTGGTGGAGACAATGATGATCTGTGCTGTCAAACAATGAAACTAATATGGAATCTATGAAAAGGTTGGTGGGGATCCCTGCTTCATCTCTCTCTCAACTAAGGGGTCCTTGGCCTGAAAACGTTGAAGACCCCTAGGCCATCTGACAGTAGCCTACCAGCCAACTAGTTATTTTGGTTCAGCTCAGTTAAGTGATTGAACACCTGGTGGAGCTGTCTGCTTAGAATCCTAGATGAATAAGAGTGCAGTGAGTAATGGTGGTCTGTAGGTGGTGTTATATAGCTTATTAAAGAGAGGATTTGCTCCTCTGTGTGGAGACACATTAACTACAACTATATACCAGTATCTAAGTATTGCATACACAACTACATTATTAAATGTATGAATGTATTTTTAAAGTTTTTATGTTGTTTATATTTACTTCCAAATGACCACTCACTGATAGGCCTGATAATAATAAATCATCATCATCATCATCATCATCATCATCATTTATTTGTATTGCATTTTGAAAACAAGCTTGGTTCCAAAGACCTTTTACTAAAAACAGGATAAAACCATAAAAAAGTGAAAAGAAAAGAAAAGAAAAGAAAAGAAAAGAAAAGAAAAGAAAAGAAAAGAAAAGAAAAGAAATGGACCTATAGCTACAATTTTATAAAGATATTAAGAGCTGGCCAAGAGAGGAAGCAAGAGAAAATACAATGAGGGAAAGTAAAGGTCAAATAATATTTCAAAATAGGCTACAGCCAATGTTAGAGAGATATTAGTCTATTATTCATATTCTACTATCTCTTTTTAAAATGTTAATCCTCAAAAACATAAAATAGTAAAGCCATGTGTAGCCTCTATATGCCAGACACCTTGTGAAACGCTACACTACGGTATCTTTGTCACCAGTCAGTAATTGTTATTCTTCCCACCAGTTACTAACAGTAAGGCGGCGAGGCCGCATATTTCTTTAACACAAACATGTCCTCCCGATGCTGGGCTCATAGCTGTCCTGTCGGAGGCAGAGTACCGGGGCTGCTACATCACCGCTGAGGTGTAAGGGGGCTACTCTTGCTCTTACTCTCTACAGTATCTGAGACATAATACTTGTTGAAGGCTTATGTAACGTGTCAGCTAAACAGGGAAGACAAGTGTGTGTGTGGTGTACGCAGTATGTGAGCATCAGTGTGCTTGCATGTGTGTTTAATATGGACTTACAGTATCAATGTTTTGGGGGATTAAGAGTGTTGGCAGGGGCACGAAGTTGGGTCAGAGTGTCAGGACATATCTGTCCAAAGTTCAGCGTGTATGTGTACTGTATGTGTGAGTGTGAGTGTGTGTGTGTTTGTTTGTGCATCCGGGTGTGAATGTGTGTCTGAGTATGTGTTTGTACATGTTAAGTCTGATTTATTCACGGTTGTGTGGCGGTGCCGCACACTGGAAATAGCACTAGATTTACAAGCTCACAACAAGTGGTGCTGCGTCGCGTTGTGAGCTTGTAGATCAGCGCGGCGACACAGTGCATAACCAAGTACTGTGTCGTCCATGAGTGGCCTATGTGAGCTGCTCTCTGCAGGGTGGTTGTGGGGTTACGACCGGGGTCAGGGTGTCACAACTTATCTGCTTGAACAAGCTGCCTCTGGAAACTTCTGGACAGGTCCTTATGGTTGCCCGTGGCAACAGTGCACCAGAGTTACTCCTGATATGTTCCTTCCTATCCCATAAGGCAATGGGCTTTGCGCTGCGGTGTTCCAGGGCCATGCCGTGCCTACTATACCATAATATCATCTATCCATGTAATATGGGGTGAGTATTATTTTCTAAAACCCAAACTGAGACCCATAATCACTTACATTCGAAAGAAATGTCACCTGGTGTATTCACCAGGATGGGGGACAGTTATTTTAGTACACCTACAGTAGTGTGACTTCACCTTTAAAAAGAACATGATAAACATGTATATGTCATCTAAAACAACTGTTATTTTAAATGTGGTGAGATAGATATTTGTCGAGATCTGGGACATCCAGATTGAAACCGGGACTATCCCAGCCAAACTGGGACGTCTGGTCGCTGTAACCAAGCGTGGTTTCATCTTTCCCGGTATAGTTGTTGTTGTAGCTGGGCATTCCAGCTTTTCCATTCTTTGTGCGAGTTTGTTGTTCTTTGAAGCGGCTGTGTGGCAGTGTGTCAAACTCACAGCGCTTTCTGAGCTGAACCTCGCTTCCACCTTCCTCGTCTGTGGTTTCTTTCTCTCATTGCCTCCTTTCTTTCTCACCTGTCTTTGTCTTGGTTCCTTTTTTCCTTACTTCACTTCCAGTGCAGTGGCATAAAGGTGCAGGTATCCATAGCAACACGTGTGTGCATCCGTGTGAGCTTCATGTGTGGCCTCTTGTCCGAGACACAATGTGGTAATTACTGGAGCTTACCTCAGTGCTAATTAAGCGTCGCTATGGTAATTGGAGGGGTCAAGTGAACGATTGGCTCACCTTCGCGGCTCATTCGACGCCCTCCCTCCTCCACTTCCAACTTATCTACTCCACCCTCTCACCCCTGCACCGCTTCTCCCACCCTGACCTCTGCCCTCCACTCTTATGTCCCTCTTTCGTTGTCCTCATTCCATGTGTGAACTGCAGTCGTTTCAATCTGCAGAATCCGCCATGGACTAATAGGAATAAGGGTAAATTATTGGTTTATTTGTCGCAGTTGTACACTGTGATTGATTGAAGCGGGTTTGGCAATTCCCAGTTTTGGCCATATCATATATTAATATACAGTAGGTGTCTATGTCTACTGTATGTCTGTGTGACTTCAGGCTACATCACTGATGATACGTCCCAGGTGCATCCATGTGACGTTTTTGTCGTTCTGTGTCTGAGAAACCTAAACATAGACTCTGTACGTCACACCGTCAGGGTTTATTTTCCAATAAATATCCACCTCACTGTGTCGTCCACTTTTCATGAGAACTAAAAGCTGATCCTTTGGAGAACAAGTAATCACCCACAATGGATCAAGCAAAATAAGTGTTTATTTTGATTAATTATTTTGATTTATTTACCACCAATAATAAAAAACACACCCAGTGTGAAGTAAATTTCATTAAAGCGTACGGCGAAGCTGGGCCAATGTGGGATGGGGCGGGACATACGTACAAACAGACGCGGGACAAACAGACAAAGCCAGATGTAGGAGTGGTTAGCACCGCGCACAATAACTAGAAAGGTGCAACTCTGGGAAATTGCAAGTGTGGTTGCACCGACGTGAGTGGTGGGGTTGCGGCCGCTGGGTAGGGAGACCAGATGTCCCCCTTTGCGTGGGACAGTCCCACATTTCCATGACTTTTCATGCGTCCCACAAATTGAGAAGCTGTCCCACATTGTGACTGGCAGGCTCCAGTAATAAAATCAATGGGCAGGTGATGATTGGTGAGCAAGCTGACTGGAGCACATTGGACATGTACAGCATTGCTCTAGCAGCACATATTAGGGTAGGATATCCTCCTAATTGTTGGCTTTCCATTGTAAATCTCTCTCATTGTCTCTTTTCCTGTAAAATGTTTTTAAGCCTGTTAAAATAACATGAGAAATATCCCCTAGGCTACAGCAGGCTACCTGTTGTCAGAGTACCCGTCTGTCTGTCTGTCTGTCTGTCTGTCTGTCTGTCTGTCTGTCTGTCTGTCTGTCTGTCTGTCTGTCTGTCTGTCTGTCTGTCAGTCTGTCTGACTGTGTCCCTTGTATGCCCAAATATGGATACACAATATTTTTTGTATCAAGCAAGTACAGTTATTTGACAGAGCAATGTTACACTTACGTATTTGAATAATATTTGACCAAAATATATACTTTGACTTAGATTCCAGTGGTGGACAAAGCAGTACGCTTTGTCCACCACTGGAATCTACTAATTATATTAATACATATCTGGGCTCATCTCAAGGTGTGAACGCCCCTGGTGTTATTTGGGGATGGAAACAGTACAGACTTAGGAAGTTTCTTGGCTTCTTCAGAATCTCTCCCGCATCATTCCTCCACTCTGCCTGATAGCTGACAGCTGGCCGCCACCTCAGGGGCGGATGGGCTTTGACCTTCAGACCCTCCAGCAAACCACAACAGCAACGGATTTGTCTGAGATCGACTTACAGTATACAGGTACCTGGAAACTCTCTCAGACTTCAGCTCCCATATTCATTACATAATCATAGATAAACAACATGTGAAGGACTTCAGAAATCCTTTCAGAGAGGTGCTATAAATAAGCACTTATTTACTTCTTTCTATTCACTTAGAACCAGCAACATGCATTCTGGTCTCCTTGAGCTTTAGTAAAACAACTTGTACAAACGCCCATTTCATATAAGGATAAAGAATTCTGACCATGTCCAGATGCGTAATTTCAGAAAGAAATAGGGGGTGGCAAAAAAAGAATTTACCTACTTAAGCTCCATTTCTAAATTTTCACTTAAGATTGAAGTGAAAGTAACAATGCCAATGTAGAAATAAATTGCCAGAAGTAAAAGTCCTGTATTCAAAATGTTACTTGAGTACGGTACTAAAAATACAAAAGTACTGGCATCAAATGATATACCGGTTACGTGTGTTTTCAATTATTCTTACATGGTTAACATGGAGTTTGAAGTGGAATGGGCTTTATAGGAGGGTCTGATCAAATTAATATCAAATATGTACCTATTGAATCTTAAAAACTGTCTGGAATCCACAAAAAAAGCCAGAGTAGACATTTAAAGGACCCCAGAGGTGTTTTAATGTGACTGTCTTTATTTTCTTTCTGTTGTATTATACAATATGAAAGAGACAATGAATGGTCATGGTTGAGAAATAAACCCTGACAGAGTGATTGGACTCAGACCAAAGTCAAACCCTCTTCCATTACACAACACTACACTACAGTATTATACAACTGCAATAACACACAATAAAACCATGGATTCAATGGTCAGTGCACCCAAGCAGGTGCTTCTGTGTGAATATGCAGGTAAAAGTTCACCAAAGTTGAACGCAAAAGTAAATTTGCAACTGAAGCGATTGCGTTTTTAAGTCGTCTTGGTGTTCAACTTTCGTGAGTTGGAAGTGCAATGAATTACCGCGTAGGTTTGTGCTAATGTGAAGTGCTGCTTTATAGGCCTGTCCACACAGGTGTGTTCTATAAGCAACTGGTATAATCAGACATGGCTTCCTCCCACAGGGCCAATCTGCAACGTACAATTAGAACACCAGGGGAGAGAGGGGGATGGGGGGACAGGGGGGGGGGGGTGTTGGCTTGGGTGGTGGATGAAACAACAATTGTGCATTTTTTGGAAATTAATCTAATTCATAATGTATTTTAAATGGGTTTAGCAAGTCGTTTATTTAGCACATTAAGCAATAGTTTGTTGGCTTATCCTCTGAGTTCTCTGTCCTGTACTGGCTTCTTGTTAATGTTTCATCTCCTCCATGTGTTAAAGGAGCTATAGTCAACTTTTTCATTGTAGGGCCGACACTTTGTTTACATCCTAGTCTATAGACTAGAATGTAAACAAAGTGTCGGTCTGACAATGGCCAAAATTATGATTGTATCATTATTTTACGCTGTTTGTGGTAATTTTTGAATAGAAACACATATATGAAGCTTATTTTTTAATAAAATATTTTCGAAACATTTTTATTTTAGCATCCATTTTTCAAGAAAAAGTTGACTATAGCACCTTTAATATTATAATTTATATCTGCAAAGAAACTAGTAACTCAAGTTTTTATATAATTCTAGTGGAGTAAAAGTACAATATTTGGCTCCGAGATGTAGTGGAGTAGAAGAAAAAGTAGCCTATTGGGAATTGGAAATACTCAAGTAACCTACAAATACCTCAAAATTGTACTTCAGTAAATGTACTTAGTTACTTTACAGCACTGCTCTCCTCTCATATAAGGGTGCATGCCCTCACACCAAAGTAGGCTACCTATGAGAGTGGAATCCGCGTTCCGCCAATGAATTTCAATGAGTGAAGCGGTTTCATGCCAGCAGAGGATTTCTGCAAAAAACGCTTCCTTCTCATTGAAATGCATTGGCGGAAAGCGGATTCCACTCTCATAGGTACTTTGGTGTGAGGGCACCCTAAGGCTTGAAGATGTTATAATATCTGCTACTTTCCTCACATCACCCACCATGCACTTCTTCTCAACCAAGCACTTGTGTTGCTCCTCATCATGGTCTAATATCTCCTTATCTCATGAAAAGAGATCTATTTGCCCTCTAGGGTAAAGCAGGGGGTAAAATGTTCCGGCTACTGAAATAGCATCTGGAGCAGGCCCCAACCCCCTTTTTTTTTTTTTACTTGGAACTTCTAACAGAAGCTGAGACCCCCACACGTGTGCACAGGGTTAGAGTTGCACACACGCAGGCACGCAGCCATGCACACACGCACGCGCACACACACACACACACACACACACACACACACACACACACACACACACACACACACACACACACACACACACACACACACACACACACACACACACACACACACACACACGTTTTTCAGACATATTAATCACTTAAAGGAGCCGTTCACCCCCAAAATGACTTTTTTCTATTGATTACTCATGCCACGGAGACTTAAAGGAGCTATAGTCAACTTTTTCATTGTAGGGCCGACACTTTGTTTACATCCTAGTCTATAGACTAGAATGTAAACAAAGTGTCGGCCCGACAATGGCCAAAATGATTATTTTATCATTATTTTACACTTTTTGTGGTCATTTTTGAATAGAAACACATATATGAAGCTTGTTTTTTTATAAAATATTTTCGAAACATTATTTTTATTTTAGCATCCGTTTTTCAAGAAAAAGTTGACTATAGCTCCTTTAAGTTAATATAATAATAAGACAATCATTAAAAAAAAATCTCTGATGGTTTCCCCATCCAGTGCCATGCATTTGTGTCCCCATTCAGGGCCATGCATACGGGTCCCCATCCGGAATCAATGGTTGGACTACTCCTTTAAGTAATATAACAAAGTGATATATAATTTGTGTACAACAAATAGCTAAAATAGCTGATTATCACTATTTTGGCGCTATTATTAAGATGACAAATTGGACTGATACGAGAACATATAGCCTATGCAGACAGTGGGTGATTTTGTATAAATGTTAACAGACAAGGCCTCAGCCACAGGTTTCCAGGTGAATGGTCATATGGAGATACAATAGGAGGGGTGAGATGAAGTGAGCCTTGGGTTTGACATCATTAACAGATTGTGGGTCTGTCGCGTGGCTCCTGTTTACTGTGGAACTGAGCTGTCAACACACATACAGTACAAGGACATGCTCTCTCTCTCTCTCACGCTCAGACACACACACACAACCCCACCACCACCACACGCACGCACGCGCACACACACACACACACACACACACACACACACACACACACACACACACACACACACACACACACACACACACACACACACACACACACACACACACACACACACACACACACACACAATCACTGAATCACTTCACACCTATACAGTAACTTCTAACTTCACTCCACCTGCACCTATACTGTATTTACAAGGACACACACATCCACACAAGACCCCCCCCCCCCCACACACACACACACACGCATCACTACAGTTCTCACCATGGTTGTGAGCCCAACACAAAGCATCCCAAACAACGCAACGCAACGCAATGAACACAACACATGATGTAATGTACAGTATCGCAGTGGTTCTCAAAGGCCCTTAGGGGCTCTATAGTGAGTCCCCAGGTAATTATTGATCGTTAGGAACTATACTATCTATACTGTGTGTGTGTGTGTGTGTGTGTGTGTGTGTGTGTGTGTGTGTGTGTGTGTGTGTGTGTGTGTGTGTGTGTGTGTGTGTGTGTGTGTGTGTGTGTGTGTGTGTGGTGGGGGGGTTCTAGCTATACTTATTCCCTTGGCTCATAGTTTATTAATGAGATGGCGTTTAGTCAGACCCGCTGTGCTGTTTAATGTATGATGACAACGCTGCTCTCCAGAGACTTCTGTCCATATCCGTGCTGTCGCGCAGAAACCTCTTATATCCATATTTTATATGTTTTCTTTTCGTAAATTAAGGCCCTATCATACTACAAGTGTCACACAAACGTGGCAGATCCACCTCTCGCAGCATTTTGAGGGTACATCTGCTACTTTTGCTTCTTTGAAATTTGAGCCGTTTAGACCTGAATGCAAATCTGTGTCACTTTAGATTTGAACCACTTTAAGCCTTATTTTATGCTTTAACTATTAAAAAATAGCAGATATACAAGCTCACAAGCTTGTATAGATCTGCTATTTTTTTAAATCGTGAACATATTTTTGACACAATTCAGTAAATGTCTTCTAAATCCTTCTCCTAAATCAGTGGTTCTCAAACTTTTTCCAAGTCAAGGACCCCCAAAATGACATGTATTTGGTCACGGACCCCCCCATCCCATCTCAAAATATGTTGTTCCAGGAACCACCCAGAAGCAAATATTTGAGTGTTGTTCGGCTTTTAAAAATATATATTCAAAGACTTGCAAAAAGAAAATCGAGATCTACAAGCTTGCAGCTTGTATATTTGCTATTTTTCAATAGCTAAAGCATTACCGAGCAGATCTACATGCTCTACAAGCATGTAGATCTGCTATATTTTCACAATTACTGCCTCCAATATTTGACAATTTGGCCAATGTTTAATTTGTCATTTTAGAGGTATTAAAAAGTCCTTAAATTGTCACTTTAGAAATGTGCCTATACCCTCTATCTATACACTTAAACTTTAAACGGGAATGTGTGTGACAGTTGTGTGTGTGTGTGTGTGTGTGTGTGTGTGTGTGTGTGTGTGTGTGTGTGTGTGTGTGTGTGTGTGTGTGTGTGTGTGTGTGTGTGTGTGTGTACGTGCGTGCGTTCGTGCATTCGTGGTGAAGTGATGTCACTCAGAAGTGGGGCCACTCAGAAGAGGCTCTCAGCTTCCCTTTGGGTTGTGAGCGAACGAAGCAGAGATGCATTTAAGCAAAAATCCCTTCTTTGATACTGGTTGATATGATATGATAGGCCTATGATGTGGTGATATGCTACAATATATAATATTATATATAGTAAAGGTCAAGTTGTGGTGGTGTCTGCGGTGGGACGATGGATTATGTTCAAATACGGACATGACTGCACTCTGTGGTTTCTGTGTCCGACATCATATGCCCATACAGAATAAGGAGACGCCCGACATCAGAGCAAATCGATAATGCCCAAATAAGGACATGTGCAAATCGTGTGTGTGGGGGGGGGGGGGGGGGGTATTTTCTTTTTGAGCAGTGCAAACCATGTTTGACTTGTGTCCCTTTGTATACAGTGTCCCTATGTTTCCTTTTTTATACCATTGTTAGACTGTACACATACATAATACAGAATATATAGTAACAGTAAGACGCCCTAAGCGAGACCGAGACGGAATTCATTTGCAAAAAAGGGATTCTGTTAGTGTCCCCTAACAGGGCATCATCTGGGAGCGTCCATACTGTATATAAGCATTGCAAAATATGGGTCAATCAGATCATTTAATAGGGTATATTCAATCTATGAGTACATCATAAATTTGACATACATATGACATATTTCAAAACACCCAAAAGACTCTACGAGCAGAAGAAGAAAAAGAAAAAGAAAAAGAAGAAGAAGAAGAAGAAGAAGAAATAAAGTTGTATTCATTAAAATCTGGATGTAGCTTTAACTTTTACTGTGTACAAATACCGGCAAGCAGCATGAAAACAAAGCGAGCGAGGGAATCCTGCCTGGGGCTGCATGAGACACTGGCCAAGCCTGACAGTTGCTTACAAGATCTCATAGGGTACATAGGGAAAACAAACCCATTTGTTTAACCATGCCAGTGCAAGCGCGCGCGCACGACGCACGCACGCACACACACACCAGGAAAGGTGAGTCACTATAATATAGGGGCATCCACTATAGCCCCTTTTCGACTGCAGCTTTAGTACCACACCACACCACACTACACCACACCACACCACACCACACCGCACCACATAAAAATATCTACATTTTCCATTACACAAAAGTATCCCTATCGGTAAGAAACAAATTGACCCTTTTAACTGTGATTATAATACAATATAAATTTGTATTACGGTACAACTATCCTAAATTATAATACACTATAATGGATTATAACTGTGATTATAATACACTATAAAGTATTAATGTATTACTATGATAATTATAATACACTATAATAGATTATAATAGTGGTTATAACACAATAGAATCTATTATCATGTATTACAACTATATCCTGGTGGTCTAAATTAAAAGTCAGTGAGTGATTCAGTCATCATGAAGTGTTTGGCCCTGTTTGGCCTAGCTCAGACCTACTCTAGATTGGATACTTTTTAGTACCACGTTTAGTACCACTTTCACACCACTCTACCCCGGTCCTTGTAG